>NC_072820.1:41552631-41859506 GCF_027744805.1 Dunckerocampus dactyliophorus
AAGTGCATCCCGCTTTCACAGTCGCTTTGCTGCCATAGAGAGTGTTTATTTATTTTTATTTTTTGCTAATATTAATGCCACTTGTGTATCGGGTGCAATGATTTAGTGTGAACTTCCCTACTGACAGCCAGAACCAACTCGTTGAGAGATTCACAGCCTCGTTTTTATTACTTTTATTATTTCCTTTTCACATGCTGTTAACTCCACTTGTTACCAGAGCCATGTCCAGGAAGAAGACAAAGGGCAAAGGCATCTCCAAGAGTCCCAAAGGGTCGCCGAGCAGCGGGAGGGCGGGGAAGGGACTGGCCGCCGGTGCTTCACCGACCTCGGGTCTGGTTTACCCCAGCAGACCACCCATCAGCGGCAGCGGGGAGTTTTATGATATCGCATTCAAGGTAAGTGGAACCACCAATCAGGCAGAGCCAGAAATGTCCACGTTAATGTCTATTTTGTTTGTTTAGATTTCATAGTTTGATATGTGTTACTGTTAAAAATGGTTAAGTTGAAACATTGAGGTTGTTGTGGGGTGGGCGATACTGCAAATTTTGGTATCGATCCGATACCAATTAAATACAGGGTACCTGCACTTGGATCATTCTTCAAGATCTTTGAGTATTTTGTGATTTTTCCTTTAATTTGTTGATAAAAATGAGGCCAACTAATTGTTTATCAACAAACTTACTTGTGAACAATTTAACAATATATATATTAAATAATTTAAGTCAATGTCGACAAAATAGTTAAATTTCCTTTTATTACATGCAATTATTTGAGCTAAAGTCAGTACTGTAGTAAAAAAAACACGTTATATGTTAAAAAAATGTATATAAATATAACAATATCAACTATGTAACTATATGAACAACACAACAAACAGCGTTTTAGTAAAAATAAAAAGAAAAATCACGATAGTATGATCTGATACTGATATCATATTGATATCGATATGTGGATCGATTCCCTCACCGCAAGCAGTTTTCAGCACGTGAAAGCTGGCTTAGTTACAGCTACATTTTGGTTTGGTTTGGTTTGGTTTAGTTTATTTGAACATGAAGGTTACAATGGAATACATCTCATGAATCATTCTTTGACAGTTCCACATGTCCAAAAGGAGTAGGAAGAAGCAAAGCTTATTTAATCCTACCCCCCATCCATTCTACATCTAGTACAGTACATGTAGTTCACTTCCTGGATTCCATGTCATGTTTTCAGTGATAGTCAGGATAACACATAATAGATAACGGTGAGATAGCCCTCCCCCCAAAAAAAGAAAGAACATTAATAATAATAATAATAATGATGACAATACTAAATAAATAAATAAATAAATAAGAACAAAGCTTTTTTTCTTTTTTTTCCCTTTCCTTTTTTTTTTCTTTTTTTTTTTAAACACAACAAAGAAAATTATAAAAAAAAAATAAATAAAATAAATAAATAAATAAAAATAAATAAATAAAAAATATAATAAAATAAAATTAAATAAAATAGAAAATAAAAAAATAAATAAAATAAAATAACAAACCTGACAGAACAATCAGGACTCTTCTGCCTTGTATTTAGCAAACATCAACTGCTTGTATTGTTTTTTGAATTTGCTCATCTCTGTACATTGTTTGAGTTCTTTACTCAATCCGTTCCATAATTTAATTCCACACACGGAAATGCTGTGGGTTTTCAGCGTTGTTCTCGCATATAAATGTTTTAGGTTTAATTTTCCTCTAAGATCATATTTCTCCTCTCTGATTGAGAAATACTTGATTAGATTTTTGGGTAACGAGTTATTATTAACTTTATACATTATTCTAGCGGTTTGAAAGTGTACTAAATCTGCGAATTTTAATATCTGTGATTTTAAAAATAAAGGGTTTGTATGTTCTCTATACTTGGCATTATGAATTATCCTCACAGATCTGTTTTGCAGTACAGTGAGTGAGTGAAGATTACTTTTGTAGTTATTTCCCCATATCTCCACACAATACGTTAGATATGGAAATACTAAGGAACAGTACAGAGTGTGGAGTGATTTTTGATCAAGAAGATATTTTGCTTTATTCAATATAGAGATATTTCTCGCCACCTTTTGCTGTATATATTTAATATGAGATTTCCAACTCATTTTTTCATCTATTATAACCCCAAGGAATTTATATTCTTCCACTTTTTCAATATCCGTTCCATTAATTTGTATTTGGTCGTACGTGTCCTTTCTACTATTACCAAATAACATTATTTTAGTTTTACTTAAATTCAGAGATAATCTATTCTTGTCAAACCATGACTTTAATATGACCATTTCATCCTTGACCTTTTTAATGAGTTCTTGTGTGCTTTCACCAGAACAGAAAGCAGTGGTATCATCGGCGAATAAGACCAATTTTAAGTTGTTAGTTACTTTGCAAATGTCGTTAATGTACAAGTTAAACAGTTTTGGTCCCATTATGGACCCCTGTGGTACTCCACACGTATTGTGTAGACTCCCAGATGTATATTCTCCTAGCTTTACAAATTGTTTCCTCTTTGCTAGGTAGCTTTTAACCCAATTTAAGACATTTTGTGCCCATACATTTTCTTACGTCGTTTTAGGTCTTATTAGTTTGAATTTCTTAATGTTGGATTATTCTCCCACACTGGCCAAACTCATCTCTCTGCAGCATCCTTCCGTGGTAAAACACAAAACCCTAATACAGTGTTCCCTCGTTTATCGTGGGGGAAAGGTTCTCAAAATAGCCCACAATAAGTGAAATCCGCAAAATAGCCAACTATATTTTTATACAATTATTTATATATGCTTCAAGGCTGTAAAACCCCTCACCATACACTTTTCTCAGACACGCATTAACATTTTATCACATTTCTCTCTTGTTTAAATACTCTCAATGTTCAAATTAGATTTTAATGTTAATGATCCATTTACGTGATTGGACACAAGAAATTAAGTGACTCACACATATTACAGTCCTCTGACCGTGGCTTGTCCTGGTGCCGTTAGTTGTCCATACTCCTCCTTGTCGTCCTCAATGAACGGACGATTCATTTACAGCACATGTGTCAAACTCGTGCCCTGGAGGGCCGAGACGCTGCAGGTTTTCTCTCCAACCAGTTTCTTCAGCAGGTGATTTAATTGATGAGCTCCTTCCCTCAAACTGAAGGTGTTGATCATTAATAATCACCTGCTTTAGTGACTGGCTGGAAAGAAAACCTGCAGTGTCTCGGACCTCCATGGCACGAGTTTGACACCCCTGATTTACAGTATTCCAGGTGCCGTAAAGATGCGTAGCTTCTGCCTGCATTCAGCATGTATGATTGCTAGCAGCTAGCATCATACAACAGGAAACAGGCAGCCCTGCACGAAGGAGAATGATTGACAATGATCTACAGCCCATCAGAACGCGGAACTTAATGGGCGGGTTCTCCCTTAGCCAATCAGGACTGTTGTGGCTGTATATTTACTGAGATGAACCGGACACGTCTGGACACTTCAACTCTGACATGAGTATACAACACCTTCTACTTGTAGCAGTAGTAAATACAATAACAGACAAATGCAACAGAGCACTGATAGATCACTTTAACACACCACTAGGATGCAGAACACGACTCGTCTTCATACGCTGTTAAAAAAATTGCACTTAAAAAAAAAATTGCGAAAGGTGAACCGCGATGTAGCGAGGGATACTTGGTGAATATTCACAAAAAAGCTAGCACTCAAAAAAGCTGTCAGAAATGCAACTGGTCCTTTGAACAAAAAGTGATGCACATTGCAGTCATAGTCCTGTGTCGTACAACAAATGAGATCACAAAATTCCGGTTCTGTAATGTGTATACATGTAAATACCAGCCAGTTATGGTTTACTGTACTGGCATCCCAACAACTGGGGGGATCATTTACACTGAGTACAAATGCAAATTCCCCTCACGCATGGCAGCCAGTATTAATTTCACACTTTGATTAACACCTGTTCAAGTGCTACCCCAATATCCAAATCTTATTGTTTGGCTATATCAAATTAAACTCAATGGACTATTACATCCAAGTGTATTGCTGCCAACAGAATAACAAATTAGAAAATGAGGAACACACACGCCCACCAGACATAACATTAGGTACGCCTGCAAAATCTAATTCTAAACCACTGCTAACTACAACCATGCATGACTCATCTTATCAGGGTTGCCGTAAAAGGGGGACAAGTTAGGACAATTCCAAATAAAGTAGGTACAAATTACAATATGATTTTGCTATCTGGGTTGACATTTTTTTCATGAAATGGATGGATGGGTGGCCGCACGGTGGTCTGGTGGTTCGCATGTTGGCCAACACAGTAACAGTCTGGAAGACCTGGGTTCGATTCTCCATTGCATTTCTATGTGGAGTTTGCATGTTCTCCCCGTGCGTGCGTGGGTTTTCTCTGTGTACTCCGGTTTCCTCCTACATTCCAAAAACATGGAGGTTAGGTTAATTGGTGACTCTAAATTGTCCATAGGTATGAATGTTAGTGTGAATGGTTGTTTTTCTATATGTGCCTTGCGATTGGCTGGCGACCAGTCCAGAACCCTGCCTGTCGCCCGAACTCAGCTGGGATAGGCTCCAGCATGCCCCTACGACCCTAAAGAGGAGAAGCAGGATAGAAAATGGATGGATGGATGTATGGGTACAGTGGGGTACTTCACATTCAGTGTTGCCTATACCTCAATAACATAGCAAAAAAAAAACAAAAACACACACACACACACAAAAACAATGCTGTTCCAATGTTGACCACAACTTAAATAATTATAACTTGAACATGCAATAATACAATCCAGTATATTTTTGAATCTACAAATAATAGCATATTACTTAATAATATCCACTTGCACATAGCACAGTACCTGCCCTCCTAAGACACTCATAAATTTAACATAAATATACTCACTTGAACTTGAGGGGCAGATTGTTTTTCAGAAAAATTAAAATTTCAGCCTTCCCAGCTGTCATTCTGCTCCTCCTCCATCCATCTTCTATGCCGCTTTTCTTCACGAAGGTCGCAAGTATGCTGGAGCCTATAGTCTGCGCCTCCTTTCATGGATAGTAATGGAGGCTGTGCTGAAGAGCCACTTACTCTCCACATTTCTTGAAGGTACCCAAAGAAATCTTCCAACAAAGCAGTGGATTGTATGACCGCTTTCATGGTACGCCTTTGTTCTTATTACTAAATGACTCACAAAAGTGAATCGAGTACTCGATTCACTCGGGTGGGGTGTCCATCCATCCATCCATCCATCCATCCATCCATCCATCCATCCATCCATCCATCCATCCATCCATCTTCTACCGCTTATCCGAGATCAGGTTGCGGGGGCAGCAGCCTAAGAAGGGAGGCCAAGATTTTCATCTCCCCGTCCACTTCGTCCAGCTCCTCCTGGCGGATCCCGAGGTGTTCCCAGGCCATTTGGGAGACACAGTCTCTCCAACGTGTCCTGGGTCTTCCTCGAGGCTTTCTACCGGTCTGACTTGCCCTGATCACATCCCAAGGAGGCGTCCTGGAGGCATCCTGACCAGATGCCCAAGCCACCTCATCTGGGTCCTCTCAATGCGGTGTAGTAGCGGTTCTACTCCGAGTCTCTCCCGGATGACAGTGCTCCTCACCTTATCTCTAAGGGAGAGCCCAGCCACCCTACGGAGAAAAACTCATTTCGGCCGCTTGTATCCGTGATCTTGTCCTTTCGGTCACTACCCAAAGCTCATGACCGTAGGTGAGGGTAGAAACGTAGATCGACCGGTAAATTGAGAGCTTTGCCTTTTGGCTTAGCTCGATTTTCACCACAAAAGACCGATGTAGAGTCCGCTTCACTGCAGACGCCGCACCAATTCGCTTGTTGATCTCGCGTTTCATCCTTCCCTCACTTGTGAACAAGACCCCAAGGTACCTAAACTCCTCCACTTGGGGCATGATCTCATCCCCGACCCGGAGATGGCACTCCACCCTTTTGCGGGCGACAACCATGGACTCGGACTTGGAAGTGCTGATTCTCATCCCAGCAGCTTCACACTCGGCTGCGAACCGATCCAGTGAAAGTTCACGGCTCGATGAAACCAGCAGGACCACATCATCTGCAAAAAGCAGAGAGTCAATCCTGCAGCCACCAAACCGGAACCCCTCAACGCCCTGGCTGCGCCTAGAAATTCTAATGAACAGAATTGGTGACAAAGGGCAGCCCTGGCGGAGTCCATCCCTCACTGGAAACGGGTCTGACTTATTGCCGGCAATGCGAACTAAACTCTTGACACCGGTCATACAGGGAACGAACTGGTCCGATACCCCATACTCCCGGAGTACTTCCCACAGAATTCCTCGAGGAACACGGTCGAATGCCTTCTCCAAGTCCACAAAGCACATGTAGACTGGTTGGGCAAACTCTCTTGCACCCTCAAGGATCCTGCTGAGAGTGTAGAGCTGGTCCACAGTTCCACGAAAACCACCCTGCTCCTCCTGAATCCAAGATTCAACTATCCAGCGGATCCTCCTCTCCCAAACCCCTGAATAGACCTAACCAGAGAGGCTGAGGAGTGTGATTCCACGATAGTTGGAACACACCCTCCGGTCCCCCTTCTTTAAAAGGGGGACCACCACCCCGGTCTGCCAATCCAGCGGTACTGCTCCCGATGTCCACGCGATGCTGCAGAGTCGTGTCAACCAAAACACGCCTACAGCATCCATGGCCTGAAGGAACTTCGGGCGGATATCATCCACCCCCGGGGCCCTGCCACCGAGGAGCTTTTTGACAACCTCAGCAACCTCAGCCCCAGAGATAGGAGAGCCCACCGTGGAGTCCCCAGGCTCTGCTTCCTCATCGGAAGACATGTCGGTGAGATTGAGGAGGTCTTCGAAGTATTCTTTCCACCGATCCACAACAACTCAAGTCGAGGTCAGCAGCACACCATCCCCACCATACACGGTGTTGACTTCCCCCTCCTGAGACGCCGAATGGTGGTCCAGAATCTCTTCGAAGCTGTCCGGAAGTCGTTCTCCAAGGCTTCTCTGAACTCCTCCCATGTCCGAGTTTTTGCCACAGCGACTGCCAGAGCCGCAGACCACTTGGCCTGCCGATACCTGTCAGCTGCTTCCAGAGTCCCATGAGCCAAAAAGGCCCAATAGGACTCCTTCTTCATCTTGACGGCCACCCTCACCACTGGTGTCCACCAACGGGGTCTGGGATTACCGCCACGACAGGCACCGACCACCTTACAGCCACAGCTCCGATCAGCTGCCTTAAAAATGGAGGCACGGAAAATGGCCCATTCACACTCGATGTCCGCCACCTCCCTTGGAACATGGTCTAAGCTCTCCTGGAGGTGGGAGTTGAAACTCCTTCTGACAGGGGACTCTGCCAGTCGTTCCCAGCATACCCTCACAATACGTTTGGGTCTGACCGGCATCCTCCCCCACCATCGGAGCCAACTTACCACCAGGTGGTGACAGCTCCACCCCTCTCTTCATCTCTCTCCATAGACATATATATGCACTAAACAAGCACCTCATTGAAATGGTTGGCCCGTTGCAGCGATACGTTTGGATGTGACAGATCACAAATGCAAGAAAATTGACCAAAATTAATAAAGAGCCTTTCTACAAAGCTTTTGGAGGCTAGTTTGACCACTAGAATCCATAGTATTATGCCACAGCATGATGCCACAAAGTCAAAAAATTCAGTTCATAAAATAATGTTATAATGGCCAATTACAATCAAAAGTATTTTTTCAGCGTTACCTGTGAAAGTTAATCCCGTGAGATCTTGTTTGGACTGTAAGCCGGTTGGTACAATTCCATGCAGAACATGACTTAGGGATCTTCCCCGTTCTCTCTTGCCACCTTAAGTACGACGGTGACGTCGACGTATGATTCAGCGCTTGCGGCAGCAGTGTAAGTGGACGAGGTAACAGAGACAAATACCTGCACGTCCCAATTCAGGAAAAAAAGTCACGACGACTCGGCCAATACTTGACCATCTCTATTAGCTCTATTTGCTTTCTTTACAGAATGTTCAGTATGAGCATTTAGATCAGGCGTAGGGAACCTATGGGTCAGGAGCCAGATGTGGCTGTTGTGATGACTGCATCTGGCTCTCAGACATTTTGTAACATGATCAAATATATTTATTATTTATTTTTGCTGACATTTTAAAGTAAAAAAATTACAGAAATCACAGTGTTAAAAATAACATTCACAATATAAAACGTTCTTATGCATTTTAATCCATCCCGTTTCTACCATAGTGCGGGTGGCCAGAGTCAACGCCAGCTGTCCTTACAATATTTTCCGGGTCAGACACCAAAACTTGATTATTACCGGATAATGCGGCACACTACCTGGGTCATTGAGAGGTCAAGAAGTAAACTTCCCTCCTTTAATCAAATAGTCAGCTAGCTAATTGTGCAGAGGAAACACGTTTGACGAAGAAGATGGCCAAAAGAAAGAAAGATACGGACAATACTGCAAAACCATGCTGCACCAGAACTCACATTAATGTTAAGAAGTATTTTATTTAATTTTGGTTTGCTTATTAGACTTATTATATTCTAAAATTGTTTGTCTTGCTTAAAAATAAAAAAATATTATATGGCTCTCATGTAAATACATTTTAAAATATGTGGCTTTCATAGCTGTGTTAGCCAAAACAAAAAGGTTCCCAACCCTTGATTTACATTTTGGCGTTTGGTTTGGATTTCAAGGGTTACACCCCACTTCGATAGCCAATCAAATTAAATTTGATACTCATACTGAATATTGGATCGGATCATCCCTAGTCTTTATACAGATCTTGCAATGAATTCATTACATTTTGACAGTGAACATAATGTTCTGCCTGGCTTTCGTTGTCCGCGGATGTAGGATAGCGGCGGCCAAGGAGAAGCCTTATCCAAAAGGAAAAGGACCATTTTTTAAATTATATTTTTTTCAAATCCTCACTGCAATTTAGCCTACCCATAATACTGAGCACAAATACTTTTGTTTCAGGAATCAGCCAAGGTGATTTTCAACGACGCTTCCCTCTCTCCCACAAACACTTTTGTGCTTGTGTCTCAGGTGATGCTGGTGGGAGATTCAGGTGTTGGAAAGACCTGTCTGCTGGTACGCTTCAAAGATGGAGCCTTTCTTGCTGGAAGCTTCATCTCCACTGTGGGCATTGACTTCAGGGTAGGTTAACACAACTCAACCCACTTGGCTGAACAGGTAAAGCATGAGTAAAAATCAAATCAAAGAATGCATGTACTATAATTGTGACAACACATTGGAGAACGTTCTTTTCTTTTGTAGTAGGCAGTCAAGTCAAACAAATCGTTTTTCACTAATCTCTTCCAAAATCAGTGATCATTTTGCGCGTGTGGATTGTGACCAGATTGTAAGTAATAGAAGAAACAGGAGCAAGAGACCAAAAAATAGCAGAGGCTTTTGTGTAATTTTCTGTCAGACATTCAACTGTCATGACCTCCTGGTGGCAAAGCCAAAAAGGCTTCTTGTCTCTGAACGTGGCAAGATCACTGAGTTCATTAATAAATGTTGTTTTGTGTCCTTGCCTATTCTATCTCTGGATAATTGCAGCTTTTACATGTTGTAGTCATGAACTAGAAGCAGTGACCTGTTTCAGTCTTTTACTGTCTTGTTGTTCCCCTGTTAGATCCTTGTAACTGCTGAATCTGACATCTGTTTGGGGGAAAAAAAAACACCCCTAGGAAGCAATCTGATTCATGTTCCACTCTTACTGTCATACAGAGTAACTTCTTCGTATTTATCAAGGTTAGTGTGCAAGAAAAAGACACTGCAAGCATGTTATCACAGTGTACATAGAGCTAACATACTGGGTGTTCTGTCCCCTGTAATCACAAATCTTGTCAACTGTATATTACCCCAGCTGTCTCTTGAGAAGACAGGCAATCAGCTAACAGCATATTTTAGAAGAAAAAAGTGAAGATACATTCTACACTTTAGGTACCATGAAGGTACACAAAGGCTTCCTCGCTTCTGTCCTGAATTGCGAATAAAACCAATACAAGTTTACTTTATCCTTATCGAAATAGTCAATTTAAGACAACAGAGTAAGTAGAAACCCCATGCTTCAATAATTAGGATTTCAATTCAGGAATGAAACTGGCACCATGCTGTGTAAAGTCCTAATTAAATAATATGACGTTCTGATGCTTTGGCTGCTTCAGCACCCGAACAAAGCCTTGAGTTAACACTGCAAAATATACATGCAATTTGACCATATGGAAGGTAATCCTTTATACTGACAAGTTTGATTTACTGTATATTCTCTGTGAAGGATATAAAAGTGCTGTTTGAAAAGGAATTTGGTCTGATGAAGAAATTGAACGTACTTGACAGGCTTTTTCAGCTCATAGACGAGACAAAGATAATCTGCGCACGTCAAGAGGAAGAGTATCATACTTCAACGGCTATTAAATCATCCTAACTATTTATAAAATCATCTCTTAACGTCTTTTCCTTTTGCAAGTGATGAAATTACCCATATGTAGATCCTATACAGATGAAAAGAGCTTTAAGTGCAGACAGACAAAAACTTTGCAGAGAATACAAAGAACACATAGCGATGTTGTACTAACACCCGAAAGACACCGTGAACCAGAAGGTCATACGAGATCTGGCTACATACACGCAGTATTTAGGATAGCGGTGTCCAAAGTGCGGCCTGGTGACCATTTGCGGCCAGCGGCTGTATTTTTACTGGCCCATGAGATATTCGAAAAATATAATTTTACAAGAAAATATATGAGAAGAAAATTTACAAGAAGAAAGTTAAAATTGTTTGAAAAAGCAGAAAAAAACTGCTGTAAATTTACAAAAAATAACGTCAAAATATTACGAGGAAAACGTTGTAGTCTAACGAGAAAAATGTCACAATTTTATTTTATTTATTTTAGTCAAAGTTTAAGTTGAAATACAATTTTTTTTTAAAGTCATCATATCAGAAGAAACAAACAAATCCAAATAATGTTGTAATTTTTAGAAAATTAGGTTGGGGAAAAAGTTATAATATTATGGGAATAAAGTAAAAATATTATGGGAACAAAGTCATAATATCACAAGAAGACAATTTCATATATATATATACACACTCCTGATCAAAATCTTAAGACCAGTTGAAAAAGTGCTAGAATTTGCATTTTGCACATTTGGATCTTAATGAGGTTTTAAGTAGAGCTACAATATGCAAAAACAAGAAAGGGGAGTGAGACAAAAAGCACTTTGAAAAGGTAATTTATTGAAAACAACAATTAAACTGAAACAGGCTTTTACAATACAGCTGATCAAAAGTTTAAGACCATCGCTCAAAAAATAACAAAAATCTCTCCAAATCAGAACAAAAATGTTGTCTGTAGGACTTAGTAATGAGTAGCTCCACCGTTCTTGTTAATCACTTAAAAAATGGGTTTGGGCATGCTTGATGGGAGTGTTTCCAGGAGGCTAGTGGGAACATTGCTCCAAGTGGTGAAGATGGCTTCACGAAGGGCATCAACTGTCTGGAACTGATGGCCATTTTTATAAACTTCCCTCGCCATCCATCCCCAAATGTTCTCTATGGGATTTAAATGAGGGGAACATGCAGAATGGTCCAAAAGAGTGATGTTATTCTCCCTGAAGAAGTCCTTGGTCAAGCGAGCATTGTGAACTGCAGCGTTGTCCTGTTGAAAAACCCAGCTGTTACCACACAGATGAGGACCCTCAGTCATGAGGGATGCCCGCTGCAACATCTGCATCCGTTTGACGATCCTGCACCACCTGAAGCTCCAGTGTTCCACTGAATGAAAAAGCACCCCAGATCATGATGGACCCCCCTCCACTGTGCCGGGTAGAAAACATCTCAGGTGGGATCTCCTTGTCATGCCAGTAACGTCGGAAGTTACATTTTTTCTCATCAGAGAATAAAACTTTTTTCCACCTTTCAATGTCCCATGTTTGATGCTCCCTGCAAAGTCTAAATGGGCAGTTTTGTGGCCTTGAAGGAGGCGAGGTCTTTGAATTGGGTTTTTGTTTTTTAAACCGTTTTCCCGCAGATGCCGTCTGATGGTTATTGCTCTGCAGTCGGCACTAGTAAGGGTCTTAATGTGGTTCGAAGCCCGTCCTGTGTCTTGATTGACAGCCAATTGGATCCTCTGGCTCAGCGCAGGGTCTACCACTTGACTTTTTTGTTCCATAATGCTCAGGATCTTTAAAAAAAATTTTGAATGCCCAAACTCAGCAGCAATGGCACGCTGCGATAGGCCTTGCTTATGCAGCTCGACATTCCGACCACGTTCAAAAAAAGAAAGCTTCTTGGCTTTAACCAACAGGAGGGCATGACAATGTAAATGCCTGACAGAAAATGAACATTTTGAGCAGATTTGCTTCTATAGCCTGTGGTCTTAAACTTTCCATTAGGTGATAAACAGCCTATTTCAGTTTAATTGTTGTTTTCAATTAATTACTTTTTCAAAATGCTTTTTGTCTCACTCCACCTTCTTGTTTTTGCATATTGTAGCTCCACTTAAAAGCACATTATGATCCAAATGTGCCAAATGCAAATTCTAGCAATTTTTCAGCTGGTCTTAAGATTTTGATCAGGAGTGTATATATTGATTGACAAAAACAGGTGAAACTCTTAACATGTTGATCAGCATAAGACAGACACAGCAAAGGTCACAGCCAATAATGCACACTCATACCATAAAAACTGACACAACCAACAAAAACAAAACAAACAAAAGTCAGTTTATTTAAAATAGAAAATTAAGATTTTCCGTAACTGCTCAACAGCTGTGTTCCAAATCGAGCACTTCCACACTTCAATATGTACACAAAAGTACCTGACAAAAGGCAAATATTTTATTATATCTTTTTACGGGACAACACTGAAGAAATTACACTTTGATAGAATATAATATTTAATTATTTTGATACAATATACATTTTCCACTTCCTCTTCTTCTTAATCTCTCCTTTTTAATCTTGAATTGTAACCACTCAGCGTAGTCGTTCATCTTCCGCTACGTAGCCATGGTGACGATGATTGAGGGTGGTTCGGGTTCATCGCTGTACACTCACTACAGTCAAACCTGTCTTAGCGGCCACCTGTATAGAACGGCCACCTGCCTACAGCGGCCACTGAAAAATCCCCCGCAGAAAATTTACGTGTTATAGACCCTGTGTATAGCGGTCACCTTTCTAACGCGGCCAGCGGCCACCCATTTTGTATCCCTTGGTCAATATCTGACCGCATATAGCAGCTAAAATGCCGACTCCAGCAGAAGCTTCACGCACAAAAAAGTTTTGTTTTTTAAGCAATGAAGTCGTCGTGTGTAGACTGCACAATCATTCACAAGATCCACATAAACTGTCAGTTGTTCGACATAAAAAAAGCCGTCTTCTTTGGAGCTTGTTTATTTCCTGGTGTGAGACAATGTGCACTGGTCAATACTGTAATGCCCCTTGTTGTGGGGAAGGAGAGACTCACGTAGCCGATGCACTTTAATCGCTTTATTAACAGCGGTTTATTAACCTACAGTAGTAGTTCTTTACAACTTTTATCCGCAGTCCCACAGCGCCCACTACTGGTCAACATTCAAAATGGCCGCCAACCTGTCTATAACGGCCACCTGCCTATAGCGGCCACTTTTGCCATCTCCCTTTAGTGGCCGCTATAGACAGGTTTGACTGTATTTGGGGCATGTTGAGTGCAACATCCCCTTACTGTATTTTGCCGTACTTCTCAGTGTGAAGGCACTTCTGCACTCAAAATGCTAAGCGTAAATGTAGAAGTCCCCGATTTGGGTCACAGCCCGTATCTCTTCCCTGTAGGTCAAATGATGAGAAATAGCAAACATTAAACAAAGTACTGGTCAGTTCATAATGAAGCAGGTGTGTGTTTGTGTGAGTAAGACAGCTGGTCCTAATGGCACCTGCACTGGCCTTAAATATGAAATTAGTTGGCAGGTTTGGAAAAATTATTTTAGACCAGTCTGCACTTTTTAATGGCAACATTTAACTTGCCCTCAAACATATGAATATACAATATAAGAACTCAATCTTGTGCACCTTATGGGCATACATTCACACATCAGGAATGAGGTACAGTGGTGTGAAAAAGTGTTTCCCCTTCCTGATTTCTTTGTTGTTTTTTTTTTTTTTTTGCATGTTTGTCACAAAGCTGCACTTTAAAAAAAAAATGTTGCCCATCATCCACAATCCTTATGTGAAACTTGATCACATATTTCTTTCCCTTTTCTGTGCATTCTAAAGCAAGAAAATGAGTTAGCATGAGGGAGCAAACAACACACGTCATGGGACCCGCTTATTTCGACTATAAGCCCTCTAAAAAAACCTCTAACAAGTTTTTATCGTTTTATATACAGGCTGTGATCTGTACATTCATGATAAAATGTAATACTTACAGTATTTTGCCTTATTTTGATCATTTTAAACATTACCGGAACTTATTTCCAAGGTGCATTGATTTCACATAGCCGATAGGAGCTAACGCTACTTCCGTCAGCAACACGATAATACCAGAGAGGGGGGTTTGAACATGTTCAGGGACAATATACTCACCCAAAAATTGTTTTTTTCTTCTTTTGAGTATGTGTCATTCAAAATGGTGTTAAAGCAGACTTCCATACTTTATATTACCATTTATAAACCACCACAGGTTTGTATTATTGATGATTTTACTGAATTACTTTCAGTTGTGTGGACTGATTTTGTCTGTTTGGTCATTCCAGGGGACTTCAATGTGCATGTGGATGTACTGTAGCTAATGACAAGCATGCTAAAGAACTCACTGCTGTCCTTGAAATGTTTGGTCTAACTCAGCATGTGACTGAACCTACCCAGGGCAGAGGGCACACTCTAGATTTGATCATTACTAAGGGTTTTGGTTTTTCAAATGTAAATGTTGTGGATGTTGTGGAACCAGAAGTTGGGTCTGCAGTTATTCAGGGAAGACTCATTAATCACAGCACCGGGACACAGTTTATGGCAAGGATTAGGTTTGAAAAGACTCCGTGTTCTAACGATGATGGTCTGTTGAGCTCTTATACATCAAGTGTTGTAAATGTTTTGGATACCATTGCTCCTGTCAATGTTAGAATGGTTAAAAGTAGGCAAAAGGTGCCATGGAGAAAAGAAGATTCTGTCACGGCACAGAAAACGGAGTGCCGGAGAGCCGTGACGCAAGTCAAGGCTCTAGGTTCATTATGAGGTTTACAAAGAAAAGCTATGGGTTTTCAACTAAACCTTGCGTAGAACAAAGGAGAGCTATTTTTCTGAAATCATCACCAACTGTAGTAACTCTCGTGTACAGTTTTCTACACTTAACAGATTAACAAACCCCCCAGTTTCACTGCCCTTACAACTAATTTCTACATCTAAGTGCAATGACTTTGCAACATGCTTTCATGACAAAGTTCAAGGTATTAAAAATGCAGTCATTTCCACAACACAAATAATTATTCTGCAGCCAGCTAGACACCTCGAGCTGACACATTTCACGCCAGTCATTGACAAAACAGTTGAAGAGATCATCTGCAGTCTGAGTCCGTCAACATGCTGTCTTGATGAGTTACCACCTAGATTTCTAAAGTCTGTACTGAGCAGTTTTATACCACAACTCACTCATCTACAGTAGTTAACATCTCACTTCTGACTGGAACATTTCCAAAGGCCCTAAAAACTGCTGTCAGCCTCTTCTGAAGAACAGTACGGAACAGGAAGTACTTTGTTGGAATTGGTGACTGTGTCTCAGACCAGATGGCTATGACCTTTGGGGTTCCACAGGGGTCAGTCCTGGGACCCCTATTGTTCAATCTGTAGATGCTTCCTTTAGCCAGCTAATACACATCTGGAATGTGTCCTACCACAACTATGCAGACGACACTCAGATCTACGTGTCACTGACGGCCGGTGAACAAGATCCTGCAGATTTACTTTGCCACTGCATCAAACATATCAGTGTGTGGATGCAAAACAACTTTCTCCAGCTAAACTCAGACAAAACTGAAATCATTGTCTTTGAAACAAAGAGAAAGTATTATCAGTCACTTTGAGACTCTTTCTTTAAAACCTAATCAACAAGTTAGAAATCTGGGGGTAATAATGGACTCAGACCTTAACAGCCACATTAAATCAATAACATCATCAGCTTTTTACCACCTAAAAAAACATTGCCAAAATCAAGGGAATAGCGGCTAAACCAGATTTACAGTGACTAATCCATGCCTTTGTCTCCAGCAGGCTAGACTACTGTAACGGTCTTCTCACTGGGCTCTCTAAATGAGCAGTAAAACAGCTGCAGTACATCCAGAATGCTGCTGCTCGAGTCCTGACTACAACCAGGAAATATGAGCATATTAGTCCAGTACTCAGGTCTCTGCACTGGCTTGCTGTTGCTTAGAGAATAGACTTTAAAACAGCTCTGCTTGTGTACAAGTATTTTCATGGTCTTGCGCCAAAGTACATCTCTGACATCTTAGAGCTGTATAAACCATCTTGAGCTCTGAGAAGCTCAGGGAGTGGTCTCCTGTGGGTGCCCACAGTCAGGACTAAACACGGTGAGGCTGTGTTTCAGTTTTATGCTGCCAAAATCTGGAACAATCTTCCAGAAGATGTGCGACAATCCTCAACTTTGGCAATGTTCAAATCCAAGCTGAAAACAATTCTATTCAACTGTGCATATGACAACTGAAAGTATTTTATCTGCACTCTTAATTTTTTTTGGTTTTATGGAATGATTTATGGAACTTTATGTAATTTTACAATGATAATCAATCAATCAAATCATAATAAAAAAATATAGTTCTTTGTGTTAGCTGCTACAATAACAATATCGCTGTAGCTTGGTTAATATACAGATCAGGTATGTAAATAGAACACTGTTGTCATTCTTTTGAGTTTTTTTTTTAGGGCTTTATAGTCAAAATAGGTCCCATGACATGCAATGATAGCTCCCTCATCCTAAGTCGTTTTCTCTCTTTAGAATGCACAGAAAAGGGAAAGAAATATGTGTTAATGTTTTATATAAAGATTGTGGATGATGGGCAAAATTCCAAAAAAGTGCAGTTTACCTTTAAATGTTTCAGATCATCAAACAAATTTAAATATTAGTCAATGCCGACACAACTGAACACAAAATGCTGTTTTTAAATGAAACTTTTTATTATTAAGGGAGAAAAAAAAATCCAAACCTACAGTACATGGCCCTTTGTGAAAAAGTGATTGCCGCCCCCTCTGCATGGCAGAGTTCCAAGGTGAAAACCACTGCTGAACAAAAAGAACATTAAGGCTCATCTCAATTTTGCCTGAAAACATATTTGGGAAAATACTCTGATGAGACAAAAGTGGAACTTTTACATCTGGCGCAAAAGTAACGCCGCATTTCAGAAAAAGAACATTATACCAACAGTAAAATATGGTGGTGGTAGTGTGATGGTCTTGTTACGTGTGGGTAGGCGCTGGACCGCAGATGCAGAGGCAGGAGGCAGGTGTGCAGGTGAGTAAGTCCTTTAAAAGTGTCTTTAAATGGAACAGAAAGCGATGGTGCGTGAGGAAAAGGCTGAACACAAAAGCACCATGAAGACCAGACTTGGAGGAGGGCTGGTGTTCTCGTCTGGAGAGCCAGGAGCACTGGGCGCACGCACTGGGAGACGCCGGGATTAGTTTAGTCCACAGGAGGGGAAGAATAGTTCCACAAAACTGCAAAGAGAGCGTGAGGGATAAAAGGCCAGAACACATCAGTCCGAATTTGCGGCACAAACCATAGGGAATTTTCCAGCATCTCCCAGGTGCAATCCTTCAGCTTAAATGGGGTCGGAGATCATCAGAGACAGGTGCGCCCAGTAGTCCCGCCTCCAGCCGGAGAAAGGGCTCCTGCAACAAAGAACACACCCAGGAGAAAGCAGGGAAGTGCAGAGGGCACAGACAGAGAGCGAATTGTGACAGTACCCCACCTCTAATGGACGCCCCCTGGCGGCCTACCTGGTTTCTCTGGGAAGCGATCATAAAAGATGGACAGGAAATGCCCGAGGGGGGTGATAAAAGCGGTCTTCCATTCATCCCCCTCACAAATTCGGACCAGGTGGTAGGCGTTACGGAGGTCGAGTTTAGAAAAGAAATTGGCTGCATGGAGTGCATTGAAGGCGGAGTCTAGTAACGGCAAAGGATATTTATTTTTAACAGTTATGTCGTTTAGGGTCCTATAATCTATACAGGGGCGCAGCGATTGGTCATTCTTCTCTATGAAAAAGAAGCACGCCGCTAAGGGAGAGGACGAAGGGTGGATAAGCCCCAAGTAAGTCCTAAGACGATGGGAGCGGAGCGTGAGGGAATAACAAAAAATGTCATGACCTCTTGGTCACGCAACACACGCACACACTTATAACACTTTATTTATTTATTTATTGGTATTAATGTTTCTTCTGTTCATGTTGCTGAATTTATTGGTATTAATGTTTCTTATGTTCTTATTCATTTTCTTGTGTTTTCTTTCTTCTTTATTTGGGAGAATGAACAGAACAAGAATTTCATTGCATAGTATAACTACCTGTTTTACCTGTGCATGTGACAATAAAACTCTTGAATCTTGAATCTTGAATCATTGCAAGTTATTGCAAATGCTTGATTGCAGTTGTTGCTGCTAAGGGTGGCCCAACCAGTTATTAGGTTTAGGAGGCAATCACTTTTTCCCCCAGGGCCATGTAGGTTTAGATTTTGTTCTTCCCTAATAATAAAAAGTTTTATTTAAAAACTGCATTTTGTGTTCAGTTCTGTTGTCATTGACTAATATGATTTTTTTTTTTTGACAATATGAAACATTTAAGTGTGACAAACATGCAAAAAAATAAGAAATCAGGAAGGGGCCAACACTTCTTCACACCACTGTAATCATGTTGTATATTAAAACATATTACATGTAGCCTTGTGTACAAAATGCACATGTGCAGGCACGTTTGTGCGCTGCTTTGTATTCTCATTGAGAGGCTGCTATCAGGCGGAAGATGATTGTGTTATTGGCCTTTCTGTGGCTTTCCAGGCTCCCAGACGTTCTCTCCATTGATCCTGGGAGGCTTTGAATAGTAATGCAGTCATGGTGATGGTAGATTGTATCGTCAGGCTCCAAGCAACTGTAAAAAAAAAAAAAGAAAAAAAAAGATGTTTATGCTCCACTGTCCACTTTGTATTTTTATAGCTGGGGAATGTATTGCCATAGTAACAATGAACAAGCTTGCCATAGGGAATTATCTGTCCATTGTGATGATGATAACACTGGGCCTTTAATCTCATATTTTTCTTACACAATCAGAACTATTGTGTATAGGGGTTTTATGTGTTGTTTACTTCTTTCATATGCATGTTGATAATGCAAAGTTCATGGACATATTTCATCTTTTACATACATATAACATGTCCATCTAACATGTTCCATAGGTGTCCACTCATAACGGTAATCTTAAAGGTGAACTGCACATTTGTTGGAATTTTGACCATCGTCCACAATTCTTATATGAGACGTGAACACACATCTTTCTTTTTTCTGTGCTTTATAAAGATATAAAAACAGATACAAAGAGGTAGCTAATTAATGCACGTAATGGGACACACCTATTCTTCCTACAAAGCCTGCTACTAAAACACCTCCAAAAACCTCCAACAAGGTTTCATGGTTTTCTATACATGCTGTAACCATGTAGTAACAGGCACATTCATGATAACATGTAGTACTTACAGTATTTTGCCGTACTTTTAAGCATTCCCGGAACTTCTTTCCTGAGCGCATTGATTTCATACGCAGAATAGTTGCATCCTGTTATTTGCATTCTCAGCTACCTCTTTTTAGCTGTTTTTATATCTTTAGAACAGGAACAGGCTTCAACAGGAAACAATATGTACAGCTCGGAGAATATACATCTGAAAGTTTAAATATCACATGTGGAGTACCCAGGGGTCAATACAGGGACCAAAACTGTTCAACTTGTATATCAGTGACTAAAAAGTGACTAAAGACTTAAAGTTGGTATTATTTGCCAATGAGCATACTGCCTTTAGTTCTGGGGAAAGCACACACAAGCTACAAGTAATTAAAAAAGTCGCGGATGAAACGGCAATATTAAAAAGATGGTTTGATAAAAACATATTATCCTTGAACTTAAGTAAACTAAAATAATGCTATTTGGTAATAGCAGAGAGGACATGCACAACCAAATACAAATAGACGGAGTGGACAAAGGGTGAATGAAAATACATTTCTGGGGTTCATAATATACTGCTCAAAAAAATTAAAGGAACACTTTGAAAACACATCAGATCTAAACTGGGGGAAAAATTATCTTGAATATCTTTCCTGATAATAAGTGGGGGATGTATTAGTAACAAAATGATGCCACATCATTTGAAAGAAATGAAAATGATCACCCTATAGAGGGGGAAAATCAAAGACACCCCAAAAATGAAAGTGAAAAAATGATGCAGCACACTGGTCCATTTGGCTAAAATGTCATTGTAGCAACTCAAAATGATTCTCAGTAGTTTGTGTGGCCCCCACGTGCTTGTACGCATGCCTGACAACGTCGGGGCATGCTCCTAATGAGACTACGGATGGTGTCCTGGGGCATCTCCTCCCAGATCTTGACCAGGGCATCAATGAGCTCCTTGACAGTCTGAGGAGCAACCTGGAGGCGCCAGATGGACCTAAACATAATGTCCCAGGGGTGTTCTATTGGGTTTAGGTCAGGCGAACTTGGGGGCCAGTCAATGGTATCAATTCCTTCATCCTTCAGGAACTACCTGCATACACTAGCCACATGAACTCGGGCATTGTCGTGGACCAGGAGGAACCCAGGTCCCACTGCACCTAGGGATATCCAGGGATATGCCTCCCCAGACCATCACTGACCCACCACCAAACTGGTCATGCTGAATGATGTTGCAGGCAGCATAACGTTCTCCACGGCATCTCCAGACCCTTTCACGTCTGTCGCATGTGCTCAGGTTGAACTTGCTCTCATCAGTGAAGAGCACAGGGCACCAGTGGTGTAGTTGCCAATTCTGGTGGTCTATGGCAAATGCCAATCGAGCTCTACGGTGCTGGGCAGTGAGCACAGGGCCCACTACAGGACGTCGGGCCCTCAGGCCACCCTCATGGAGCCTGTTTCACACCAGTGGCCTGCTGGAGGTCATTTTGTAGGACTCTGGCAGTGCTCATCCTGTTCCTCCTTGCACAAAGGAGCAGATACCGATCCTGCTGAGGGTTGAAGGACCTTCTACGGCCCTGTCCAGCTCTCCTGGAGTACCTACCTGTCTCCTGGAATCTCCTCCATGCGTCCAGGTACCGCAGTGATGCCCTGGTCCAGATCTGGGAGGAGATCCCCCAGCACACCATCCGTAGTCTCATTTGGAGCATGCCCCGACGTTGTCAGGCATGCGTACAAGCACGTGGGGGCCACACAAACTACTGAGAATCATTCTGAGTTGCTACAATGACATTTTAGCCAAATGGACCAGTGTGCTGCATCATTTTTTCACTTTCATTTTTGGGGTGTCTTTGATTTCCCCCCTCTATAGGGTGATCATTTTCATTTCTTTCAAATGATGTGGCATCATTTTGTTCCTAATACATCACCCACTTATTATCAGGAAAGATATTCAAGATCATTTTTCCCCCAGTTTAGATCTGATGTGTTTTCGAAGTGTTCCTTTAATTTTTTTGAGCAGTGTAGATGGAAAAAAATAGCTAGACATCTCACATCAAAAATATGCAACATAAGGTGGTGAGAAATACTTCAATATTGAATCAAGCTAAATTTCTTCTTGATCAAAAATCACTCCACACTCTTTACTGCTCTCTGGTAATACCATATCTAACTTATTGTGTGGAGATATGGGGTAATAACTATACAATGCCACATCCATAATACCATGTATAGAGAACATACGAATCCCTTATTTTTTAAATCACAAATAATACAAATTTGCTGATTTAGTACATTTTCAAACCGCTAAAATAATGCATAAAGCTAATAATAACCCATTACCCAAAAATATTGTACAATACTTTCTACAAGAGAAGAGAAAAATGGAAAAACTAAACTTGAAACACTTATATGCGAGAATGATGCTAAAAACCCACAACATTTCAGTATGTGGAATCAAATTATGGAACGGATTGGGTAAGGAGCTCAAACAATGCACCAATATGAGCAAATAGAAGAAACAATACAAGCACTTGATGTTTGCTAAATACAGGGAAGAAGAGTCTTGAACTTGTTTGTTATATTTGTCTCAATTCATTATTATGTATTTATTATTACACTGATTATTATATACGATTTCTATTTATTGTGAAAAAATCTGAATAATTACTTCATCATATTGGTACATTACCTTATCATTCTTATATGTATTAAAAAATGGAATACAGCATTGAAGCACTTCTACAAGTGAATAAATGTGCTGCAGTAGATGTGGAACGGATGGGGGGTACGATTAAATAAGCCTTGCTTATTCCTACTCCTTTTGGACATGTGGAACAGAATGCACAGAAAAGAGAAAGACGTGTGTTCAAGTCTCACATAAGGATTGTGGATGATGGTCAAAAGTCCCAAAAAATGCAGTTTTCCTTTAAGCATTGATTGTTTTACTGCAGTTTGCTTCGGCATCATAATACAGTGGAACCCACTTAAGTCAGTCCCACCCATCTTATCAAGTCTCGGTTGACTGTGTTATTATTATTATTAAAAAGTGCATGATAAAGTCGATATTGACATACATGGTCAACGGCTTTTGACATAAAATTTGAGAACCAAAGGGGTAATTTCTAGGAACATTTTTCCATAAATGTTGACATGTGTTCAACATTGCTAACTTTCTTATTATTGCTAAGCAGTAAAGAGTGCTCCACAACAAGACTACTATCTAGTTACACAGCATTAAAACGTGCCCACAGTGACTTGCTGGTCAGTGCAAAATAAGCATAAAAATAAACACATGACAGTGTCAAAAGGATAGTTCAAATTTTTTGACGTGAAGTTGTATGACATCCCCATCAGCATTGTAGTCCGTTAACAGCGACTTACCCCCCACTTGGTCTTTTAAGTCCAGTTCTGGTCAGATTTCGGTGATGAAGAACGTAGTTCCGCTTAGCTGCTGGGGACAATTAAGTAAAGAGTTTGGCTTCTTCTAATATGCGTTCAAAACATGAATACATTTGCATCACAAAAATGCCTTCTCAAAAACTCAAACCTCACAAAACGCTCAGCGTTATATCTCTCTCCTGCTGTATCCCTGCACACTGTCGCCTGTGCGTTCATGTGTATGTGAACTAAGCGGAACTACGTTCTTCATCACAGAAATCTGACCAGAACTGGACTTAGGAGACCAAGTGGGGGATAAGTCGTTGTTAATAGACTACAATGCTGATGGGGATGTCATACAACTTCATGTCAAAAAATCCGAACTATCCCTTTAACCTGGATTCAACCAAATGTTTTAATTTTTTTAAGCTTGTTAGCCACCAGAATAAATATTTACGCATGTACGAAAAAAAGTTTTATTGTCATTGTAGTCAAGGCATCTCAAGACCACAGCATCTCTGTTAGATAAGAGTATAAAATATTGTAATGTCGGCGGAATGAGGATGGGGCAGAGTGACCAAATCAGCCTTTTATTGGCTTCTACAAAACAGCACACTCCACACTTAAATGCTGGGCAACTCATCTTCTCTCTTAGACTGGCTGTAAGAGGTGCTGGCAAATGGCACTGCCTCCTACAGCCCAACCCCTGAATCACAGCTCAGAAGCATACACAATATTCCTATCACTACAATATCATACAAATGGAGGAATTGTCTGTCAACAAATGAAAAAAAACGTCATTCTCGCCCATTCTTCTTAGGTCTCTGGCCAAAGTCACAAGTAAATGTGCAAGCAATGGTTAGTTTTCGATTTCGGCTACATCGATATCTGCCTATGTGGACGTCAGCCAGCCAGTTCGAGGGCATTGAGACACATTAAGTGGGTTCCATTGTAATAATAATAATAATAATAATAATAATAATAATAACAGTAATAATTGATCAGTATTAATGTGATCCATCTTCCAAAGTTAGCATTACAATTAGGATTAAAATATATTGTTATTACACATGCACAAATACAGGGTAACGAAACATGCAATTCACAAGTGCATTGTACTGTATACAGTATTTATATATGGATGTACAAAGTGAAGCAAAGTCATGTTATTTGAGAGTCAAATATGCAGATATAGGCATTGTGAATAGATACTGTATATGGGTTCTATTAAGTACTGTACAGATTCACATGTGGGTAAGTATGAATATGAAGTAATATACAGATATACACACACTGTGCATGGATATGAATGTACAGACTAAATAATTTGGAGCATACAGACTAAATGTGAGAATATGCTGTACAGATGTATACATATACAAAACATACAAATGGGTAAGGTCAGCGTGAGGAGGAGTATGGGGGTGAGACTTTAAAAGGGAGACCACTCTGGGGGGGAAAAGCTGTTCCTGAATCTGCTGTTTTTTGCCCTGAGGCACTGAAAGCAGGAGGATGCTGTGGGTTCAACACAAGCCACATTTCGTCTCATCATCCTCAATAGCTGGTAGTGGAGTCTTTGTGATCTTCTGGGTGGTTTTCACTACCCGCTGTAGAGTTTTGTCGTCTGCCACAATGAAGCTGTTCTGGATGCTCTCTATCACACGGTAGAAGTTATTGAGTACCAGTGAGGACATACGGTGCATCTTTAGTGATTTCAAGAAAAAGAAGCGTTGGTGAGCCTTCTGACAAAGAGGGGTTCTTTGTTACGTGGATCCCGAAGAAGATGATGCTGGAGAGCCGTTCCACAGCCATCCCATTGATGTGGATTGGACTGTGCTGTCTGCTTAGCACACAGGATTGACTGCTGAGCTATAATGAACAATGTTCATATGTGGTGTTTTCTGCCCAGATGTGTGAGCACAGAGTGTAATACTGTGTAGACCGAGTCATCTATGGTCCTGTTGCTCCATGCATCAGTCGTCTTCCGCTTATCCGGGGTGAGGTCACAGGGACAGTAGCCTAAGCAGGGAAGCCCAGACTTCCGTCTCCCCAACTACTTCGTCCAACTCCTCCCGCGTATCCTGAGGCGTTCCCGGGCATAGTCTCTTTAATGTGTCCTGGGTCTTCCCCGGACATGCCCTGAACATCTCCCTAGGGAGGCGTCTGGGAGGAATCCCTACCAGATGCCTGAGCCACCTTATATGGCTCTTCTCAATGCAGAGGAGCAGCAGTTCTACTCAGAGTTTCTCCCGGATGACAGCGCTTCTGACCGCCCTTTTGGCTCAGCTCCCTTGTCACCACAACGGACTGTTGCAGAGTCCACATCACTGCAGACGCAGCACCAATCTGCATGTGAATCTCGCCTTCCATCCTTCCCTCACTCGTGAACAAGACCCCGAGGTACGTAAACTCTTCCTTTTGGGTAGGTATCTCATCCCCGACCTGGAGATGGCACTCCACCCTTTTCCAGGCGAGAACCATCGACTCAGACTTGGATGCTGTGTTGTGCTCCTGTTTCTGTGGTAGGAAAACTGGTATGGGTGGCGTGGGAGAGGGTCCTCAAAGCGGTTAAGGTGTTCCTCAAAGCACTTCATTATGATGGGTGTAAGTGCTACAGGGCGTTAGCCATTCAGGCACTTTGGGCTGGGGTGTTTCGGTGCAGGAACAATGGAGGTGTATTTGGAGCACGGTGGTACAGCTACTTGGGCAAGGAAGAGGTTGAAAATGACTGTGAAAACCCCTGTAAGCCACTCTGTGCATGCTCAAAGCACACACCCGGGGATGCCATCTGGGCCAGCAGTCTTGTATGGGTTTATGCTGCTCAGTGCAGCATGAACCTTTGTGGAGGAAAGTGAAAGGGACTGGTGGTCTGCATGGGGTCTAGTAGTGGTCACAGCTTCCCCTTTTAGCTTTATCAAAGCGAGCATAAAACTGATTTAGCTTGGTCAGGAAAGAGACATCTGTGGTTGGTGAAGTGGAGTTGCTGGACTTGTAGTGAACTGAATGCCCGTCCTTGTGGTAATGCCTCTCCTCAAGTTTCCATCCCCTGATCTGAAGCCTGAGGAGTCACACTTCCTTGTTCATCTATGGCTTTTGATTTGGGTATGTGATTATCTGTTTCTGTACAACCATTATTGCCACTCTGGTTAATTTAGCTGTTCTGCATTTTGAAAACCTCTCACATTAAACATTATGTTCATTCTCGTTTAAAATAATTGTCTTAAGAACAGAAGAAACAACACAACAGATCTTAAGTATAATAATCCATTAATATCCATTGAATCATTTTTTTTTGTCTGCACATCTGTTAGCCCTCTGGTGTATGCCAACTAAAAATAAGCCAAACAGATGCACAAAGGCAAAACGATCAAACACACTCATGCTAATATGATTCCATGGGACAGATCACCAGGAACAGAACAGAACCTTATTTCCTCTCTTTATATAAACTACCTAATCTTTTTGCTGTCTCTTGATCCTTAATTCTTTCTGCTGTAGGTTTTCATTGACATGTACGGCAGTTTCTTACTTTTTTTGAGCAGAGTAAGTAAATCTTGTGATGTAATGTGGATGATTTTTACAATATACAACATTTTTTTTGTATTGATGATATGGGGCAATGGATGGTCAAAGGTATCTACAGGGGTTAATGTGTAGGTGGGCATATCTCTTTGCTTTTACCGGTTTCCTGTTGTATGACGGCATGAGTGTTTGTTGGGCTCCTTGGAGACTGTTGTTATGGACAAATAACCATGACAACCCAACAACTCAATGAATATGTGGAAACAGCATCCAGCAGATTTTGCTTATTTGGCTGACAGATGGCTTTCATTTTATCTTTTTGAGCTTCATGGACAGAGCTTTTCAGCTGAGGATAGGAGAATTCGGGTGAATTTGCGGACAGTGAGCAAACCATGACTAAAATTAGCCGGTGTTGACAAATCTGGGAATGGGTTTGCAGCAAATATACTTGGCTGTTTGGCCTAAAATTCGCTTTGCTTTAACAACTCTCCCAGTTCACTGAGCTCAGAATTGGAACCATTCCAATTCAATCACAGTTGCCCGCTGAAGGACACTGAGCTGCTGCAGCCAAACAAAATTCAAGTCTAGATGTTTTCAAGATCTTAATTTTCCTTTTGAGATGGAAAATATTATACATATCCATAATACATTCTGCATTAAACATACATACCTACAGCGTACTGTTAAATAAATATATTAGAAATGTATATTGATAATATTATACAGTACACAATTTGAACTTTGATCAGTACTACGTGATAAAAAGAGTAATCTCACCAGTGGATAAAAGCCTTTTCAGTGCAAACTCTCGATTTAATCATGTGAAGGACTACTTTATTGCTAGTGAAAGCTTCCGCTGCTTCATTTAGCTTGGCTGCCATAAAAATGTCTGTCAGGGTCATGGCAAGATTTTAGCCTTTCACTTTATTGCTGTAGCAAAGGCTTTTCAGTTGGAGGTGTGACACGGTTTGTGTGGTGTTCTTGGGAAACCATATAAAGTCTATGTTTGACACTGGATTTGGATACTCATTTCAGTAGGGGCGTAACGATTCATCCACTACATAGATGCATCAATTTATAGTCCTATGATTTAACTACATTGATCTGTGTTCAGCAAGTTGCCATTCTGGATGACATACAGTAAATCGATCTAAAATCATTTAAAAGGTAATCATTCGATTGAATCGATACTAGGAAGTAAAGCATTTAAGACACGGCAGGCTTTATATTGATGTGTTTGTGTTTTTTAGCGCTTAAAACGTGTAACAGTTTGATTTGGTGTAGGTTGATTAGTCATGCCTTTTAAGTGGGGTGCACGGATGACGGATGACAAGTTTGTGAGGTTTTGTCCTGTAAAGAGTGACTCTAGATGCCCAACACGGACGCTACACTCGATTCAGTCTGCCTGTGATGTCATCGCCACGTTTTATACTGGATTTATACTTATACTGTGTACTTTGTTTATTTAGTGTTGGACCACATTAAGTCATACGAGTGCTTCGAAGGTTAAGTCTAACTTTAAGCCTTTCAAACTCATGGATCGGAGCATCAGGACAAGATAAAAGGCATGTAGGATATAAATTCACTTTAATATCTATGTGCACATGAAATATGTCTTTATTGGGAATTACACTAGAAAGTAACTAAGCCTAACCCCAACATCCAGAAAGATGTCCACAATAGCTATAACTGTAACTCCTCCAGGCTGCCTTATTCTTCCCAATACAACAGTAGCATGCAATCTGGAGTTCACAATATGCAGAGATTCTCCACACCATTTGACTGAAGATTAGATTATTTCTTGAATAAATACTTATTTTTAAAACATAATCAATTTATAGATAGTCAGTCAAAGGAAGCCAAGAGACAAAGGCCTATATAGTAATCCCTCATGTATTGCGGTTCATTGGTTCCAGACCTGACCATGATAAATAAATTTCTGCAAAATAGCAATTCTTATTTATGGTTAGAGCATAGAAAACCTGTTTACCACATTTTTAAATATGGTTTTTAACATTATTAGAGCCCTCTACACACAAAATAACACCCCTATTGTCTGCTTTACACTCCTATTACCAAATATAGTAGACATAATAACAGAAAATAAGACATTTAAAACAAATAAGACTCATGCTTGCGTGTGTTGCTATAAAGGTGTTCTGGTGCTGAGAGAAGAGTGGTGAGAGAACAGGAAGTTACGTCGTAGGTTCAGAGCTTAGTTTTTTGCCATGGGTTATGGCTGCAACAGTAGCCTGTATTTTTATTACGGATTATTTTGCCTGTTGTGAGATTCATTAAAATCAGGAATAAACGCCTGTTGTTCCAGTGGTGGTCTTACGAAGCATTACAGTAACATTACTGACACCCACTGACCAGTGTACAATACTACATATCATTCACAGAGTCTTTGAATGCGTCTTCTGAATGCCTTATATTTGTATTTTAGTTAATTTAGCCAGTTTTATGCTTGAAAATTCTTAATTTAAGCCAAAGTAAAATTTGCTTCAATAATAGGCCATATTCAGCCACAAAAATTTATTAATTGATATTTTGCTGAAAAACCGTGATATATTGAAGTGGCAAAATTAGAAGCGAGGGATGAGTGTATACGAATTAGAATTCCAATTTAAAGATAAGTGAGGTATAATTGGACACTGCGTCTTCCCAGAGATAGCAGAGGATAGTTCTTTTTGAGTTTATGTGTGTGTGCAAGAGAGTATGGAGGATGGATGGGTTGAAGTATGTACTTAATTTGTTCAAATGAATGAAACTGAGTTAGTCTTCAAAGTTGTTATGATGGTGCAAAATCACATCAAATATGCATTCACTACTCTCATTTTTTTGGACATCATGTAAATTAAATCAAATATTAAGGGAAAGCGTAATTACCAATAAATGAAGCATTAAGAAATCCCAAATCGGTCCACAAGGACAGACAATGTGTTTCTGTTGAAGTAATGTACCTCTTCTGGTATGTGTCTCCTTCTTTTCACTCGTGTTCACAGAGTCGAGTGTAAAGCCTGAA
Source organism: Dunckerocampus dactyliophorus (assembly GCF_027744805.1). NCBI lineage: Eukaryota > Metazoa > Chordata > Actinopteri > Syngnathiformes > Syngnathidae > Dunckerocampus > Dunckerocampus dactyliophorus. Next base: position 41,582,277 of record NC_072820.1, read on the forward strand.
GTCAATTTGATGAGAGCCCTTTGGGAGATATGAAATTAAGATGTCAGGATCTTGATAACAGTATGTCACAGAGATGATTGCACCCAGTCAAAGCCTTTACCAGGAAAGTAACTGCACGTATGAAACCCTGCGTGGGACAGTGAGATTAAAAAACGTATTATACAGTGAATGGATGATTGATTACTAGAATATTTTACATTGTGAGCTGAGTGAATTTTAATCTACTTTAATGAACATAAATTGTGCTGCATATTCGTACTACTGCCCCGCCATTGCTTTTCCACCATTGTTACTAACTCAAGGGCATGGCATAGTATTAGACCTTTAACAATGAAGACTACAACTTATTTTCAGCACACCACTGATGAATAATGAAAACATGCTTTACAGGTTAAAATCAAAAGCAAACACCCATCTTTTACTTCCCAAATACTAAAACATCCTGATTCGTGTTGTACAGCTCTTCAAACCGTCAGTCCTATTGTCTTTGCTAAACATTATCAAAGCTTCAACAAAATACTGCAATGTGCTGCAATGTTCCCTAAACACAGATACGGCACACATGGTAGAAAACAGAGAGAGAATTGCTGGTGCTTTGGCATACATCCCTACAGTCCAGTAACATTTATTGCAGGAATGGGAAATGTCTTTTCCTTATTGTTCAGGTAATCCTGACGAATCTATGGCAATAGTAAAATAGTAAATTCCTTATAAGGACAGTTTGGGTGACCATCCCACAGTGCACAATTTGATGCATTTAAATCTACATAGATTCATTATTTTCAATAAATTACTTAAAAAGATGCATTTTAGATGCATTTTTAAAAGGTTTTTGTTTTGGCACTGCTGAAATCTTACCTACTTCAGGATTGAAAACATCTGGAATTTAAGTACAGTCAAACTTGTCTATAGCGGCCACTAGAGGGAGTCTGCAAAAGTGGCCGCTATAGACAGGTGGCCTCTGTAGACAGGTTGGCGTCCAGTTTGAATGTTGACCAGTAGAGGAAAAAAAAGGGAAAAAAATAATAATGTTGACCAGTAGAGGGCACTGCGGTCTGCAGATAAAAGTTGTACAGCACTACTAGGCTTGTTATTATCATGGTTCATGGTTTTAATCCTGAACATGCATGAGTCAAACAGTAGCACATCACATAGTACAATTCACAATTTTGCATGTCCAAAAAGGAGTAGGAAGAAGCAAAGCTTATTTAATCCTACCCCTCATCAGTTTCACATCAGTTGCAATACATTTATTCACCTCTTGTTCTTCCAAGTGTACTTTGTAGGTCTACATGACAATGTAGTGCAATCATAGCCAAGGTTTTTACTTACTAAAAGGAAGCTAGAGGCTTAATAATAACTGATAGAATATATCCACGACCCACAGAACAAAGCTGTGCTAGTAATGTCTTACGCTTGTTTTTTATATTTTACTTTTTATACGGCAGAGTGTCATTACAGCTTTAGTTCATCAGGAAGTGACGGGAAGTGACGGTGGGCGTCCCGAGCAGGAGAGCTAGGCTCAGTGCTAGCTGTGAGTTTCGAGAGAGTTGGGAAGTGTGTTTATGTTGGCGTGGATGTAAAGTCCTGCAGTGTTCTCCGCTGTTAATAAAGCGATTAAAGTGCATCGGCGACGTGAATCTCTCCTTCCCCACAACAAGCGGAATTACAGTATTGACACACATTGTGCGCATTGTCTCACACCAGGAAATAAACGGTGTCACTTGTTACAGGCATTTCCTGGACAGCTATGTAGTGGGGCTTGTTTAACCTTTGCCTTGTGGGCAAGCAGGAAGGACAGACGATGCTGAGACATGTGTGTGTGTTCTGAGCTGCTGTCTGGTGGCCGTGTTCAATAAATAAAGTTGGCAGAAGCAACAGGAGAAGTTTCCTTTCCTTTGCTTCGGAGCTGAATAACACTGACAAGTTAACAGACTAGTAGCGAACGGAAAAGAAGACGGCTTTTTTTGTGTTGAATACAGAAGATTGGATTGTATGTACTTTATTTATCCCACAGCGGGGAAATTTACTTGTTACAGCAGCAAGACAAGTAAAGAGAACAGTGTAAAGAAAGCATAGTGTCTACAACATGGTTCAGGTGGTGCAGGTGTTGTAGAGCCTGACAGCAGTCGGTATGAAGGACCTGCGGAACCTCTCCTTCTTACACCGTGGGTGTAACAGTCTGGTGCTGAAGGAGCTGCTCAGGGAAACAACAGTGTCATGTAGCGGGTGAGAGGTGTTGTCCATGATGGATGTCAGCTTAGCCAACATCCTTCTCTCCCCCACTTCCTCCACGGAGTCCAGAGGACCGTCCAGGACAGAGCTAGCTCGCCTGATCAGTCTATTTATCCTGCTCCTGTCCCTGTCCGTGCTGCCCCCTCTCCAGCAGCCCACAGCATAGAAGATGGCTGAGGCCACCACAGAGTCATAAAAGGTCCGTAAAAGAGTCCTGCACACACCAAAGGACCTCAGTCTCCTCAGCAGGTGAAGGCGACTCTGGCCCTTCTTGTAGAGGGCGTGGGTGTTGACGGACCAGTCCAGATGAGGACTTTGATAGATTTGTGGATGAGGATTGATAAAAAATAACGTGAGTACATTCTAAAATACTTCAATTAAGTACAACCGAACTCAGTTTTGCTCCCGCTGCCGCATGCATGCTAGCGTATGTTTTTTTTTTTTTATTGTAGCGTCGCTGGGAGCACGTCCTGTTCCCAGCCTACTTTTTGGTAATGTTTTGGTGCAAATGGTCTTAAAGTTACATGTTTGACCAGGAAATAGCAAGCTCAAAAGAAGACAGCTTTTTTATGTGGAACAACTGACAGTTTGTGTGGATCTTGTGAATGATTGTTACTGAGCTAGGACTCAGTAATTAAAGTCTACACACGACGGCTTCATTGATTGAAAAACAAAACTTTTTCGTGCATGAAGCTTCTACTTGAGTCGGTAATTTGGCCGCTATATGCGGTCAGATATTGACCAAGGGAGACAAAATGGGTGGCGACTGGCCGCGTTAGACAGGTGGCTGCTATACACAGGGTCTATAACATGTAAATTTGCTGGGGGGATTTTTCGGTGGCTGCTGGTGGCCGTTCTATAAAGGTGGTCGCTAAGACAGGTTTGACTGTAATTCTGATGTTCATTGCCTTCCTACTTGTAAATTAATGAATGACTTAATTAATACCCTCCTCCGTGAATCACCACCTTACCGTGGTGGAGGGGTTTGTGTGCCTGAGTGATCCTAGGAGCTATGTTGTCTGGGGCTATATGCCCCTGGTAGGGTCTCCCAAGGCAAACAGGTCCTGGGTGACGGGCCAGACCAAGAGTGAATCAGAAGACCTTTATGAAGAAACACACGAGAAGAGACCGCACCTCGCCCGGACGTGTGAGCCAGGCCTGGGGGAGGGGCTCGCAGGCGAGCGCCTGGTGGTCAGGCTCTCACCCGTGGGGCCCGGCCGGGCCCGGCCGAAAAAGCCACACGGGATCTCCCCCCCGTAGACCCACCACCTGCGGGGGCAAGCATAAGGGTCTGGTGCATTGTGCTTTGGGTGGCGGTCGAGGGCGGGCGCCTAGGCGACCTGGTCTTCGGCGGCCAAATCTGGTTCTTGGGACATGGAATGTCACTTCTCTGGCGGGGAAGGAGCCCGAACCTGTGAGAGAGGTTGAGACATTCCGACTAGATATAGTCGGACTCACCTCGACCCACAGTTTGGGTTCTGGATCCAAACTCCTCGAGAGGGGTGGACCTTGTTCTACTCTGGAGTTGCTGCTGGGGAGAGGCGGCGAGCTGGTGTGGGCTTATTAATACCCCCCGGCTCGGTGCCTCTGTGTTGGAGTCATCCCTGGTTAACGAGAGGGTCATTTCCCTACGCCTTTGGGTTGGGGAAAGGGTCCTGACTGTTGTTTGTGCGTACGCGCCGAACGGCAGTTCAGATTACCCAGCCTTCTCGGAGTCCATCAGAGGAGTGCTGGAGAGCACCCCAACTGGCCACCGCAAGGTGGTCGGTGCCAGTCATGGCAGCAAGCCCGGAACCCCATGGTGGAAACCAGAGGTCAGGGCTGCTGTCAAGCTGAAGAAGGAGGCCTATCGAGCATGGATGGCTTGTGGGACTCCTGAAGCAGCTGATAGGTACCGGCAGGCCAAGCGGCACGCGGCTTCGGCGGTGGTCGAAGCAAAAACTCGGGTGTGGGAGGAGTTCGGTGAGGCCATGGAAGACGACTTTCGGTCGGCCTCGAAGAGGTTCCTGCAAACCGTCCGGCGCCTCAGAAAGGGGAAGCAGTGCCCGGTCCACACTGTTTACAGTGGCGCCTGCTGACCTCGACTGAGGATATAGTTGGGCGGTGGAAGGAATACTTTGAGGCCCTTCTCAATCCCACTGACATAACTTCCATGGAGGAAGCAAAGGCTGAGGACACAAACGCGCACAGTTCCATCACCGTGGCTGAGGTATCTGGGGTAGTCAAAACGCTCCCCAGTGGCAAAGCTCCGGGGGTGGACGAGTTTCGCCCTGAATTCCTCAAGGCTCTGGATGTTGAGAGAATGCCTTGGCTGACACGTCTCTTCAACATTGCGTGGGAGTCGGGAACAGTAGCTCTGGATTGGCAGACTGGGGTGGTGGTCCCTCTTTTCAAGAAGGGTGACCGGAGGATGTGTTCCAACTATATGGGGATCACACTCCTCAGCCTCCCTGGGAAAGTCTATTCCAGGGTGCTGGAGAGAAGGGTACGACCGTCAATCGAACCTCGGCTACAGGAGGTGCAATGTGGTTTTCGTCCTGGTCGCGGAACACTGGACCAGCTCTACACCCTTGCGAGAGTACTGGAGGGTACTTGGGAGTTTGCCCAACCGGTCTACATGTGCTTTGTGGACCTGGAAAAGGCATTCGACCGCGTCCCTCGCGGTGTCCTGTGGGGGTGCTCCGGGAGTATGGGATTGGTGGCGCGCTACTACGTGCCATTCAGTCCTTGTACAACCGGAGCAGGAGCCTGGTTGGCATTGCCAGCAGTAAGTGAAGCCTGTTTCTGGTGAATGTTGGCCTCCGCCAAGGCTGCCCTTTGTCACCGATTCTGTTCATAATTTTCCACCTCAGCTGGCTCCGGCATCTAGCCCGGATGCCTCCCGGATGCCTCCCTGGTGAGGTGTTTCGGGCATGCCCAACCGGGAAAAGGCCCCGGGGAAGACCTAGGACACACTGGAGGGATTATGTCTCATAGCTGGCCTGGGAATGCCTTGGTGTCCTCCCGGTGGAGCTGGAGGAGGTGGTCGGGGACCTGGGCTTCCCTACTAAGACTGCTGCCCCTGCGACCCGGACCCGGATAAGCGGAGGAAAATGGAATGGAACTTAATTAATACCTTTCTGACAATTAATTAGATAAATAATTTTTATCTTTATGGTATATATACACCGTACAGGCAATTATCACAGGCAATTGGAGGGTGTCCAGTAGGATACAATGTAGTTGTCTGGGACTGTGCATTTCTAGTTAACTGTCCATTTCTGACCTTCATGATACAATACACTATTTTAGTGCGAGTTATTTGACTTTAGTGTGTCCACAGTGTGAACTACTGTATTTGTATTTTGTCATGCCAAAACGTTTGTTGTTGTGTTTCATAGCTCTAAAAGTTTCAAGGATACAAAACGGGCCCAGATTTCCACCCCATTAACACACCATTCATAGTGGTGTACAGTAATCCCTCGTTTATTAGTGTTAATTGGAGAGCAGTCTGCACACAGCTTAAGAAGCTGATCTAATGAGGACCAGGTGTGCCCAATTAGCTCCTCATAGCGGCTCGAGGGTGTGCTGCAACACATGGCAGAAAGAGGGCAGCAAAGCAGCACACAGATCATGATAATAACACCTCTATTGTCATCTTTAAAATAACAGTAAATAAGCCATTTAAGACATAAATAAGACTCATGCTCGTGTGTGTTGCTATAAATGTGTTCCCCTTGGGGACCTGACTGATGCACAGACAGGAAGTGACTTTGGGGGTTCAGAGTTGAGTTTCAGCTTAGCGTGGGTAGCCTGTTTTATTATTAAGATTATTGTGTTATTATTATTATTGTGTCGCAAGATAATTTAAACCTGCAGCAAAAGCCTGTTGTTCCAGCAATCAAGTCTGGTGCTTGTCTCACTGAATTATTACTGACACCTAGTGACCAATGTAGAGTACTACAGTCACAATGTTTTCTTAACGCCTTGTATTTTTGTACTTTAGTTCATCGAGCCATGTTTTTGCTTGAAAATACTTAATTTAGGCAAAAAATACATTTGCTTAAATAAGCATACATACTGTATACAGTCATGGAAAAAATGATTAGACCACTCTTGATTCCTCAGTTTATTGATCCATTTTAATGCCTGGTACAACTAAAGGTACATTTGTTTGGACAAATCTCATGACGATAACAAATATAGCTCATAAGAGTTGAATTTAAGAGCTGATATCTCGCAACTTCCGTCGTTTTCTTGATGATAACCAAAATCACTTAAGTTCTTTAAAGTTTTTACATGAATAGCTATAGCATTGCACTGCCAAAAAATGTAACTCTTATGAGCTATTTTTCATTGTTGTATTTGTCCAAACAAAGGTACCTTTAGTTGTATCAGGCATTAAAATGAACAAGAAACTGAAGAAGCAAGGGTGGTCTAAACATTTTTTCCATGACTGTATATATTTTTAAGAATAGGGTTTATTCAACCGAATGGTTGTTTGTCTATGTGTGCCCTGCGATTGGCTAGCGACCATTCCAGGGTGTACCCCGCCTCTCGCCCGAAGTCAGCTGGGATAGGCTCCAGCATACCCCTGCAATCCTAATGAGGAGAAGCGGCATAGAAAATGGATGGATGGATGGGTTTATTCAATCACGAAACAGCATGAGTTATTAATATACTTGAAAAAACATGATAGTGAAGCTGCAAAATTTTAACCATGACGTGGCGAGGAACGACTATACCTTATTTTTGAGAACGTTGAGCAGTTTAGCTTTGTAGCCATCCACCCATTTTCTATGCCGCTTGTCCTCACTAGGGTCGCGGAGGTATGCTGGACCCTATACCAGCTGACTTTGGGAGAGAGGCGGGGTGCACACTGGACTGGTCGCCAGCCAATCGTAGAGCACAATTGCCAATTTCCAATAGAGTCACCAATTAACCTAAAATGCATATTTTTGGAACGTGGGAGGAAACTGGACTACCCGGTGAAAACCCATGCACGCTCGGGGAGAACATGCAAACTCCACACAGAGATGCCCAAACGGAGATTCAAACCCAGATCTTCCTGATCTCCTGACAGTGTGGCCATCATGCTACCCAGGATACAATATACACAGCATGAAACGGAATCTTCACAAAGGTCTACATTTAAAAAAAAAGTACTGAAAGCCATGGCAGTGGGAGAGTGATTGTAATAGCCTAGAAATGTAGAAGGCTTGTTAAGACAACTAAAGGTGGTGTACTTAGTTCTACACAAGATGTCTTGCAACATAAGGTGTTATAGTGATAATTTGACTGTGGGAGTTAATTACTATAGAGAAAGAGTGCAGAAGGGCGCTAGAGGTGTGATCATATCAGTGGCAGCAATCTTTCTGTAAAAAACCAGTGAAGACACAGTCAAATGTGAATCTTTTGTGGGAATTTAAAAACAAATCTTTACTGAGGTGGGTGACAGTGAAACAAGGAATAATCCACAAGGTTTAGACAGATGGAGATATGCACAGTACTTCCCATACTATTAACCACTGCAATACAAGACTTCCAAGGGAATAGTCTGTGAATGTTTAGCAAGAAGTTGGGGGAAAATGGTGAAAAAAACGCTTGAAGGAAAGGTCTGAAAGGAAAGGTCTGAACTAAAATGTTTGAGCGAGGTTGAGGTTAAGACTCTGGTATTCAATTGAAGGATGCAGCTGTGCATAAATTCTAAAGCAGAACCCCCCCCCCCAAAAAGAAGCGGTAGTGGGGAAAGAAGAGGAACAGAGGGTGAATAATCCAGGATTAGCTGGATTACTACAAAAAAGCACAATGTGAGCTGTTCCCAGCCAACCAGAGCAACAGAGCAATAGATTGGGAAGAGGGCACATGGTCTTTCATCGCCAGCTTACAAAAAGAGCATCCCTCCATGCAGTCATTGTCCCTATTTGCATTCACTGGTTTTCAGTCACTTGAATTTGACTTGTGACAGTACTTTGTTAAAGTTAGTAGGCATCAGACTTTGTTTGTTTAGTATATTTCAAAATGAATTCAAGGTTACATAGGAGAACATCTCATGTTTACAGGTTCATAAATGTCTTCTCCATATCACCATTCCATTCCATTTTCCTCCGCTTCTCCGGGTCCGGGTCGTGAGGGCAGCAATCTTAGTAGGGAAGCCCAGACTTCCCGGTCCCTGACCACCTCCTCCAGACATAATGAGACATAATCCCCCCAGCGTGTCATAGGTCTTCCCCGGGGCCTTCTCCCGGTTGGGCATGCCCGAAACACCTCACCAGGGAGGCGTCCGGGAGGCATCCGGACTAGATGCCCGAGCCACCTCAGCTGGCTCCTCTCGATGTGAAGGAGCAGCGGCTCTACTCTGAGCTCCTCCTGAATGACCGAGCTCCTCACCCTATCTCCCGCCACCCTAAGAAGAAAACTCATTTCAGCCGCTTGTATCCGCGATCTCGTTCTTTCGGTCATGACCCAAAGCTCATGACCATAGGTGAGGGTGGAAACATAGATCGAACGGTAAATTGAGAGCTTTGCCTTCCGGCTCAGTTCTCTCTTCACCACGACAGTTCGGTACAGCGACCGCATTACTGCAGACGCTGTGCCGATCCGCCTATCGACCTCACGCTCCAACCTTCCCTCACTCGTGAACAAGACTCCAAGATACTTGAACTCCTCCACCTGGGGCAGGACCTCATTCCCAACCCGGAGGGAGCAATCTACCCTTTTCCGACTGAGAACCATGGCCTCAGATTTGGAGGTGCTGAGTCTCATCCCAGAAGCTTCACACTCAGATGCAAACCGTCCCAGTAAACGCTGCAGGTCACAGCCCGATGAGGCCATCAGGACCACATCGTCTGCAAATAGCAGACCATATCACATATCACAGACCATATCTCCATATCACAGCAATCACTAATACATTTGTAAATTTGGCAACTTCTTATGTTTAAAATACAGTCATCCCTTGTTTATCACAGTTAATTTTTTCCCGACCCGACCGCGGTAAGTGAATTTCCACGAAGTCGGATTCCTTATTTATAAATGTAGTTAGAGCATAGATAACCTGTTTAAGACCTTCTAAATATGTTTTTAGCATTATTAGAACCATCTAGACATGAAATAACATTAGGGAGGCTTCAATCAGGGTTTTATGCTGCCGATTCCGGTACCGATCATCCAGGACTGAAATTGGCCGATACTGATACCGATCACATGGATTAATTATACATTTTTCAATTTATTTATAATGAGTGCTGATGGCTGAGGGTGCCGTATTGAAAGGGGAAAAGTCAGGACAATTCCAAGGTCCCTCGACTGCCGGGGGGCTCAAAAATAGGTCATTTATAAAATTTGTAATTAATTAATAAAGGGGGGGGGACGTGATTTTTATCATGGGACCCAGAGTTCCTGGCTGCAACCCTGCTACTGGCTATATGATATGAAAAAAGGAACCATAAAATCACTGTAACGTAGACAAAAACATTGTACTTAAGACAACTCCTGAAACTTCCAAAGGATGAGACACCTTCTTTGTGGAGACTTTGGCGAACTTCCACCAGTGAGAAAGGCTGCTCTCATCTGATGAATTGAATTTTAATTTGGGTTATTAACTTAGCCGTCTGACTGTCACACACATACGGGTGAGTGACCGCGTTAGCTGTTGTTTGACGTGAGCTCCCGTGAGCCAATCTGCGTCAAGTGTTGTTCTTCAAATGCCTTATGAAAGCTTTTTACCACCGGAAGATAGCTTTTGTGGCATGTGTTAGCAAGTAGGTGGAATGATTGCTTTTGCTTTGAGGGAAAGTGGGAGGACCCAAGATGTTAGTTAGTGCAAGACACTACACTGCACGAAAGGATCGCTGCGGGTGCAATAGTACTAGCCACAGGTGATCGGCTTTGAAAGGCATTGATCACGCATTTTTTTACGGAAATCGGCCGATACTGATCGGTGGCCGATCTATCCTTAGTATTACCCAATATAGTTGACATAATAAGGGAAAACAAGACATCTTAAGCATAAATAAATTATTACATAGACTCACACGTTAGCATTGACAGGATACTTGGTGACCCTTGTATCATCAATGTGATGTCCCTGATATTACTGCAATGGCGCAGTGATCATTCACACAGAAGCTGCTGTCAGCCACAACTCAAGCCAGTCACTGGCACTCTCCACACTGCTAACCACCATGCGAGCACTCAGCAACTCTACAGTAGCTCGCTGACATAACACACATCACTTACCAGGTCCCGCCTCTTAAAAGTACACACATTGTCACAGATACAGTGTTGCCTCTCTCCATCGCAGTTCACCTTTTGCAGCCTTGCTGTTCTGCATATTTTTTTAGTGCAATTTTAATTCTTTATTTTTGAAGTGTATGAATGCACGTTGTGTTCTGGAACCTGATTGGCTCACGGACAACCCGCGCATTGTGTTCTGCGTCCTTATTGGCTAAGAGAGAAGGCACCCATTGTCTCCTGCGTCCTTATTGGCTAAGGGAGAAGCTGCCCATTTTCTTCTGTGTCCTGATTGGCTGTAGACCATTGTAAATCAATCTCCTTCATGCCACACGTCCGCATTGGCGTGTCTCCTATTGTGTTCATCGCTAGCAAACAGCTTGCAGAGGCTCTGAAGTCTGTATGTTTGCAAGTTTTCTCCCCGACAAAACCCACAATGTCGACAAAACGTTCTGATGACCATTGCACAAAAAGTTGGACTTCTGGACATGCTGAAGAAAGGTACAAGTTACACGGCTGTAGGGCACCATTACGTAATAAATTAATATTCGGTTCGAGAAGGATGAGGGAAATAAGACGACAGCGGGAATATGTTTTCGCAAGGTTCCAAAAACGGTACCGGGACGAAGAGGCACGATCAGAGGAGTGAAATAGGTGTGAGTCAATAATTTCTTGTGTCCAACCTTGTAGGTTCATCATTGAAATTCAAACAAAGGTTTGAACTTTGAGAGGGTTTAAAGAAGAGAGAAATGTGAGAAAATGTTAATGCCTTTCTGAGAAAAGTTAAAGTGTATGTTGAGGGGTTTTACAGCCTTAAAATAATTGTCAAAAAAATCATGCTGGCTACGTTGCGGATTTCACTTATTGCAGGCTAGTTTGGGAACCTATCACCCACAATAAACGAGGGAACACTGTATTACACGACATATAACATCTTCTAAATGCCTTATATTTGTATTTTCGTTCATTTAGCCATTTTTAGGATTGGATATGCTTAATTTGGGCCAATAATATGTACAGTTTATATATATATATATATACATATATACAGTATATATACAGTAGTACCTCGCATAACATAAACCTCCTTTTACATAAATTCCACTGAACATAAACAATTTATGTAAAGTTTTTGCATCGTATTACAGAAGAAATTCCATATAACATAAAGCGTCAAGTCAGTGCAAGTCTTTTTTTTTTTTCAATCAACTTTATTAAAGCCTCTAGTCGGTGCAAGTTCAGACTAACACTTGGTGACGCCTTCTGACGCATCACGCTCTCATTGGCTGATTTTCGGGGCATCGCCTCCGCTCTCATCTCATTGGCTGATTATCGGGGCACCGCTTACGCTCTCATCTCATTGGCTGATTATCGAGACACCGCCTATGCTCTCATCTCATTGGCTGAGTTATACAGCACGTACGTGAGTTTGTGTGAGAGACAGGCTTGTCCCTTCAAACTCCTTCCTCTTCGTAGTCGCCCTTAAACTAACTTAAACAATTAAGTTAAGTTACAAATTAAAATTTTGCACACACCATTATCGTGTAGGGCGTGTGCGTTTGTCTGGAGACCAGCTGACTCTTAGACTCTTTGAGTCATGTTTCGACTCAGGCTAGTCCTCCTCCTCCTTCCTGCCTCCACTTGCGCTCCTGATCAAGACATCTCATGAACGGTACGATTGTTTTGGTTTTTCAGTTTTATTCATTTAAAGTAATCTTATGTATTACCTTATTTTATATTGGAATGTTACTGTACTATGTTTATGCTAACGTTTTCTTATATTTTCCCACCATATTTGGTGGAGTTTTAATATTTTGAAGTGCCAAAGGGGTGAGTTTGGGAAGATCTTGGAACGGATTAGGCTATTTACATGTATTTTACGCTTCGTATAACATAAAAACCCTATAACATAAAGGTTCTCGGAACGGATTATTTACGTTGTAGGGGCGTCTACTGCATATGTGTATGTTTTTACTACAATGGCTTGGCCACCGATCAATATTGGCTGATTTCCATAAAAAACATGTGATCGGCTTATGCCAATAAACACCTTTCAAAGCAGATCATAAAAACCGATTGGTGTGTGGCGGCAAATCCTATATGTCTGCTGTGTCACACAGGTTTGCCAACAAAATGATTAGTCTCATATTGAGTTTGACACAGTCTACGCCAATCAATGCCAGGGTGTTTGATCACTTTCTTATCAAAACTATCTTCCTTCGACTATTCTTGTATCTTTGTTTACACGCTTTGTCTAGCACTGGCTGTCGTTTGCATTGGCGGCAGCTAGCTACAGTAGCGAGCTAGAGTTATCCTCCTAGCTTCTGTTTTTCAGACTCCAAATGTGACATTTTACCACACTGACATTTTGTTTGTAAGACAAACAAGCAATGCAGTTAGTTCGGCGCTCGTTTTTGTCCCAAGGGTAAGCCACAAGTGGATATCACGTTCATGGTGTACGTATTGTGGCGTAAGTGTCACTGAACAACTTTACTCTCTTGTTGTCGTTATACTAATTATGTCTTGTCCTCAAAACACTATTTGTGTGTGAATGCTTAATGAACATAAACACACAGTGTGTCCAGCCTTATGATGGTGATAACATCACTGGGGTGCCAGCTGATTTTGAGAAGCTCACAAAAGGTCAAAGAAAATTTGCTTCACATCTTAGTAGTTTTTTAGTATAACTTTTGACTGCAGACTTTATGCCTTTCATATAATGAAAATGGCCACAAAATAGCATAAGGATGAAGGCCACACTGTTTGAGTGGAGATGTGCTTAGGAAAATAAAGCAGTGTACAATTGAAATGTTGCCAGTCATAAATAAACCACAAATAGTTGACAGCTGTAATAGTGATGAAAGCTAGAGACGCCTGGGTTCAAAATCATTATTGAACAGTTTATTTCCCATTTATTCGTATTACTCCAAAACATTTTGGTTTGTGTCAAATCATTAAAAAATTGTTTTACACAAAGGCAGAAAAAGACAATTCGCCGAAATGTTGTTTTTTTTTTAAATAATTACCTATTTGCCAGGGGCCCTTGGCATTGTCTAATGGTGCCCCTGGCCAATACAACTCATCATAAATACATGGAAAAATGTACAGTTAATCCATGTGATCGGTATAGGTATCAACCGATCTCACTCACGGATGATCGGTATCAGAATCAGCAGCATAAAACCCTGATCGGAGCATCCCTAGTTTTGAATTTTAATTAATTTCTTTAAAACCGCAATAGAGTGAGGGAGCGATGTTTGAACCACGATGTAGCGAGGGATGACCGTACACTATTCACAAAGGCTAGAGACATCGGGCTCCTGGGCCAAACCCCAGGGCGAAGCCTCATTTTCCATCATTTTACGGAAAATGTCCTTCATTTTCAAATGCAAATGTTGACAGTTTATATTAAAGCATGTAACCCAGACTTAAGATAACCAAAGATAAGTTACGCTTTCAAAAACTACTCCTCTCAGACGGGTTTTAAATCTGTTTTTATTCCCCTTAGAATCCTGGCAATACATAATGTCCAACTACAGCTTTTTACCTGAATATTAACACCGGAGTTTGTACTTGTGTAGTTTTAAATGTGTATTGGAGTTGTTCATGATGAGGAAAGACTCTTCTATGGAATTTTGAGGCCGGTCAGTAAAAAATGAGTAAGTGTGAATGTGTGTACCGTAATCAGGATTTGATTGATTTTCTATTAAGCCTTTGGAGTTTTTGCCAAGTTCTTTTAGTTTGACAGTGGGGCTAAGTGGGTGCTCATCTTATAGAATTTCAGTTGCACCCAAGGCCACTTAGAAGAAATTACCTTACTCTCTTTTTGAAATGATGGTCTCAGTAACAGCAATGGAAGACATTTGTCTCTGTCAAATGAGAGTCTACATTAGATTGTGTAGCCCAAAGAAAGTAGAACATTATTGTTTTATTCCTACAAACACATATGTTCATTCAGTGGAGCATCCCGATACCAGGGGTCAGCAACCTTTATGATCACAAGAGCCATTTTGCCTTTTGTAAGTTTGAATCTTTTTCAATTTCACCTGTTTTAACAGACTCCAACAAACATGAATGTAGTGTACATGTGTAACGGATGCCAACTAGTGGGGTTGTGATAGTATGTTGGTTAAACCCCACAACCTGACACCTCAAGAAATGTGCAGCACAGTGAATTGGCTGCCTGTTTCATTTAGCTTGCTGACCAATGCTGCTCCACTTACAGTAACTAGTGGCCTTATGTGGTCGCCGGTTCGAGCCCGGCGTGTGCAGGGCTGTACTGTAGGTATGACCACTGTGTAGACCACTGAACAAAAAGGAATCTGTCCGTGCAGAATTAAAACTGTATTTTCTTCTGAGATGGTTCTGGTTTCGGGGTGAAAAGACGTCGCTGTCATGTCTCAACGAATGCAGGCAGCTGCGGCTTTCCCTCCATTGCTCGTGCTCATCCAATCATCAGTCAGAACTTAGCCATGATGCATTCAAAGTCTTACAGAAAGTCTGAAATTTTTAACTCTTTTCAAAAATGCGCATTTTCCTCACTCGGGTGCGAAGGGAGTCACAAGGAGGCTGAAGAGCCGCGTGTTGCCGACCCCTGCCATATACTTTTATAATACAGGGTCAGGCAAAATGATCTGACACATTTGTAGGTTAAATAAAAGGCAAATAAAGTAAAGAAACAAGAAAGTGTTTTTATTTTCGAAAAGTACATATAATGCCATTCTGTTTCATTCTGTTTTAAAAATTAAATCAGTCAAATGGGATCCATTAGTGTCCACACATTCAATGCAGATCCAGTAGCTCTGAAGTTGGTATCCCATAACAAGATGGTGTTTCAAGCTGGTACGGGATCATGTCTACCAAGATTGAAGTGCAAACGGAACGCTCGTTGTGTTGCAGTTACAGATTTGTTTGTTTTGATAAACGTTTCCACAATGAAAGCGCGATGCTCACCAGTCCAATCCATGGCAGCAACTGAAAGAGAAACGAAAAACAATGGCATTATAAAGAAACAAAGCAAAATGGCATTATATGAAAAAAATGGCATTATATGTAGTTTTTCGAAAATAAAAACACTTTTTTGTTTCTTTACTTTATTTGCCTTTTATTTAACCTACAAATGTGTCAGATCATTTGCCTGAACCTGTATTTAAACATGACTTGAGTTCATTTGTGACCAACAATCAAATTATTCATACAGGAGATAAACATGCAGTATTAACTTATATTACGGCCAAGGCAGGTCATACCATCCTCTACCATTTGGTTAGCAGACTAATAGAAGCAGAGAGGAACACGCTTCTAAAGTACTCAAAGACACACTCTAAAATGCATACCCTTTGGCTTGATTAATAACTTACTTTCCTTCTTTATGTGCCTTTTAACAACTTACCATTCACGCTATACATAAGAAGTGTCAGAAAAGTAATGGGCCTTCATGCTACTGTATTCATATTTATTAGCCTTATTCAATTTCAGCACTGTGTGTAATCTATTAATTCTGCCATTGACTCCCATCCTTGAAAGCTATATATTTCAGCTATTTTTTCTCGTATGACACTTTTATAAACGTGGAAGAATTATAATATCCATCTAAGAGCACCTCCAGCAACAAGCGCAACAGAAGCTGACAAAGCAGTCAGCAAACTCTCGCAGGACTTCATCATAGAACGTTGCCTGCAGAGACCTCAGAGCACAAGTCGGCATACCTAAATCTGTTGTCTACTCAAGCGAGAGCAATTGTGTATACTCCCAATAACTTCAAGTTCTGTCAGGAATAACTGTTGGATCATCAGACGTAGGTGACAGCTATTTGGAAGATTTGTCTCTCAAATCTTCACTCCCCAAAAAAAGTTTGGTGGATGTGACTAGATTTAAGCATGCAGAATTATTGCCGTTTAAGGCAATGTATTCCACTGTGACCATTTCAAACATTGTGATGCATATGCACAGGTATCACTACGGCACATTAGACAGGCTCAAGGGTATCTTTATAGGTTTTAGGCCAACGATTTACAGCCAACTATCCTTTTTAATGTCATCATTCGCACTGCAAACCTGTCTTTCTGCATGCACTTCGCTATGTTTTTGTGACTTTATATTCAAGGCATGCCAGAAACGTTAAAAGATATCGTGCATCCAGGAGAAAAAAAAGGATTTTCACGCTTGATTTTTCTCTTTGCCACAGCAACAGAATCACTCAACCCAAACGCAGTTAAAGAACAAAATGTGTGGTTTGTTTTTCTCTGCCCAAACGTGTATTCTTTCTGAAGTAGGCAAAAGATTAGATTGATTGACAAAGAATGAGAGGTCAATGAAAATGGATGTTATGGCACAACTTAACAGTAGGAATGAGAATAATACATTTTTGCCGAGTCCGAGCATGAAACAGGTACAGCTCGTCATTATCCGTCTTGTAAGGAAGGGAAATCTTCATTGGTATGTATTCACTCTTCACGCTCTGTGATTGGCCACTCACATACAGCGACCACCCCTCCCTAGACAGACTCGCTACAGCCAGAGAGAGGAGTACGCGGTGCATTTGACAAGACAGAGTTGGAAACGGCTCGTGTCACGTTGGGTCACTGCCTCCACTCGGGATGTTTTTTTGCATTGCTCTAATATGCGATTTGCAACAGCAACACTCACTGGCGTTTAAACAAGTATTTACTCAATTGTTAGATAGAAATACTAAATTGAACTAAATGGAGATTTATAGCTAAAGAGCAATCATGGGAGCTATTTATCGTTGTTTAGAAGGGCAAAAAACTTTTTGATCTTTTTTCTATCCCACCCAGATTTACAGTTGTTCACCACCAGTGTCCATCACATGTTTAGTGTGTTTATGATTTTATTTGATCGACCTCAGTGGTTCCCAAACTTTTCACAGATCCATACACCCCTTCAGACATCTGACCTAAAATCATGTACCGCCTACTCCTGCACACATAAAAAACATAAACCGGCATTTGTAAGCACACAATAAAACATCTTACTGTGTGAAGTGTCCATCCATCTTCAGCCATCTCTCTGTTTTCAATAGCGCTCTCTGCTTTTATATATTTACATTACATTTACTTATTCTACGTCTGAACATGTGCATTTTCCAACAGTGCCTTTTTGTGTGTGTGTGTTGCAGAATAAAGTGATGAGCCTTGATGCTGTGAAGGTCAAACTGCAGGTAAGAACAAAAATAGATTCCATCTAGTCTGCATTTGAACAGAATGTTTTCTCCATTCAGCAAGAGCCAAACGTGACGTCGTGATGTGTTTTTATTATTTTCTGTGTAAAATTCAAGTTTCCCCAGCATCGAGTCTTTCAATATATCTTCACTGCTTGCAGTGGAAGGCTGAAGAAGCCAAATCGGCACATTAATAAGAGTTTTATTCATGTTTATCAGTGAATTAGCTTCTTCTCTGCCTGAATGAATGCAGGGAAGGGATTAGCCAACATTCCATCAACTATTAAACCTGGGCATTATCAGCAAGAGACGCAGGCAGGCTGATGATAAATTGTCCATGTTAAAAAAACCCATTAGATTAAGTCTGACCCAAATTCTCTTTCTCGTCACCTCTCTCTTATATTGAAACGCATCTGTTGATATCCATTAGTTTGGGTATTGCAGGAACTATTTCCAAGCAAATTATACATGTTTTATCTTCAACTTAACAGGGGTGGTGTGGTTTTACAAAAATGCTATTATAATCGTGGCCAGATTTGAATTTTAATATTTAACATTTACTTCAATTTTTGCTTATTTTTACCGCCTCAGTGCACACAGTTTCATCATTGTAATGCTTATTTATGTATTTAGATGGTTAATCAAGTGTATACTGTATGATTGAGGGTGCATTCTTAATATTGTGCATATTTGATCATATATTTATTAATGCTAAGGTGTTTTTTGGGTAGAAATACAGTCGTACCTCGCTACATTGCGGTTCGAATATCACTCCCTCATTTTATCGCATTTTTTCAAGAATTAATTAATGTTTCATGGCTCACTATGGCTCATTATTAGTCAAAAAATGTTGAAATCCAAGCTATATGAAGTATTCTATGAAATTCTAGTAATGACACAAAACATTGATGAAACATGACATTACGTCACATTACCGTCACACTGCATGAAGTCAGTGAAAAAAAGTTGTCATCCTATTCCGTGTGGAAGTGGTAAGTTTTTGGCTTCTTATTGTGTCTTTTTTCCCCACTCCGTTTGAATCCCTTTCTTAAGTTTAGAAAAAATACATTGGAGTTGAACTAGTTAGCTCTCTAGCATGCTATGCAGCCGTGGCTGTCTCTTGTGTTCCTGCAGTGGTCTCGTAGCATGTGCTTTAGCAATGTGGTGTAACGCTCTCACTACGAAAATATTCCATTTATTAACATTGAATCCTACTTCGCGGAAATTCACAGCTTCATTTGTGTTAATGAAGAATTTAAAATGACGTGCATTTACCAGAACACCTGTACTTACCACACATTAATACAATCACCTGCTTCAGTGGCACAATCCTGAGGAGCTGAGGTGATTGCTGGCTTTGAATGCTAGGAAGACCGTCGACATCGATGGACTAATCGGTTGTAGTAGACTTATTGGCTACTAAAAAAATCATCTAAAGTGTGGAAGTATTTTGAAAAGATTCAAAATGACTCCAGAAAGTAAAGTGCAACTAGAGTGCAACAGCAGCTTCTTACATATGAAGCGACAACAACCGGCATGCCTTATCACTTAAAGTGGGTAAGGCTGCTAACTTCATTTTATATCCCGGCAGTGCATTTTAAGGCAAGAAATTGGGCTGCTAACTGAGAGTTTTGGCAAGATGTTGTTTTTCAAGCCATTTTATGCGCACTTTTCTGATGTGTGCCTACAGCAGCTGTGTTGTTGCACACCTACCATGTTTGTTTGAGTGTTTTAGCCTTTTTCTTTGAGGTGGGAAAAGTCGCACATGAGATCTGTTTATTTGCAACATTAGACTATCAGTCGAGTAGGGACAAAATGTAACGAATCAGATTTGACTATGAAAATCCTTAGTCGAAGACATCCCTACTGATATCAGTATTGGATGGAGACATCCCTACAAACTAAGCATTTACTGATGTTCTTCTTTTGTAGATTTGGGACACTGCTGGTCAGGAGCGATTCCGGAGTGTCACCCATGCATACTATCGTGATGCTCATGGTAGGAATCTTTCCTCAAGAGAAACGGTGTTTGTGTTTTTTTACCTGTACTTTTCTTCAGACTTGATAGGTGCCTGTTTGACCCGCCTTCTAGCTGCTGTGGTGAACCCCCCCGCCGACCCTCTCTCCCCACTCTTTTTATAACTTGTATCGGATTTGATAGACGTGTGTGCGTGCGTGCGTGCATGTAAGCATCAGCCCCAGGCTCTGTGGTGTGCAGCTAAATGAGTCTCGCACTGTTGGGGATGAAATGTCTATCATATTTTCCCAAGTGTGTTTTGGGACTGCGTGTGTCAGTCTTCTCTCAAATAACCCCAGTGAGTACGAGAAGTGTGCCTTAGGCCTACCTGAAAAAGCAGGTTGTGAAAAAATTGGACACACACGCATGCACACACACAAACTCTCTTACACACACACACACACACATGCATACTGTTCTAAAATGTGACGGAAAACCCAAATCTGTCAGTAGCTTGCAAAGTAGCGCAAAAGTTGTTTGTCAGCAGGGTGGTTGCTGCAAAGTTTGTTCCATTTGTAGATGTATGATGAAGTATACAGTTTAGTCCTGACAAGCAAATGTTATCAGAAGTTCTTTTTCAAAGCTCTAAGTGTGTGTGTTAGTCCAGCTGTACATTGTTGTACTAATCCGTCAGTACAACAGTTAGCCTGCTGACCTTTAACAAGGCAACAAGGGAGCCTTGAACTGCTCTTTGGAATCTTCAGTCTTTTACTGACTTTTAAATAAAAGCTCATTTGGGCTGACAGGCACTACTCCACAAGAGGGTGGAACCCAAACTCAGCTGACATGAAAGCCGTCGATTCCAGTGAGATAATTGGACAACGTTCCACACCCAGAACTTGAAATGTAAAGGCTCTGACAGTTGGAGAACTTTGCCTTATTTGTGAACCCTAGCATACTGAAGTGAGCACATTTCAAATCTGTAAAAATGCTGTAAATCACAAACAGAATTTGTTCCATGAACAAAGTTTCAAAACGATCCGTGTTCACGCAGAAGTGCAAAGAAAGTGCATTGCAGTGCAGTCGTTATTAACTGTAAGGCGACGAACAATGATCCTCATTTGTCATTGCGTGTACATGTTGGAGTCCCGAATGGTGTTTAAAAGCATAATTGTCTGCTCCTGTTTTGGTAAATCAGTTCCCTTCTATGTTTTCCGTGTGTGCAAGTTGCTCCTAATGATGCATTTGTAAGAAATAATAATGTACCTTACGATGTCCGACCTCGGAAAAACCAAACATGGCTGATGACTGAGAATATCCAGTGTGACATCCCGTACAGAAAAGATCATGTCTAGTGGTTAGCACGTTGCCCACACAGTCAGGAGGGGAGAACATGCAAACTCCACACAGAGATGCCCAAGCGGAGATTCGAACCCAGGTCTTCCCGGGCCAACACGCTAACCCCTCAGCCACCGTGCGGTCCTGATATTAACTAATAAAACTAATACTATGACTCTCTCACTGAAGTTACTGTAGGTAGGTAGGCAGCAACATTCAACTGCACCATAAACCAGGGGTGTCCACATGTTTTACAGTTGCCCACGGCACATTCTAAAAATATAATTAACAAGAAAACTGAAAAAAAACTAAACAAGAATATAAAAATCCATTGTAATTTTACCAAAATAAACTTCAAATATTAAGATTTTATTAAGATTTAAGATTTTAGTAGCATTTTAGTAGTTTAAATATTAAAGAAACAGGTTTTTCTTTAAGTCGTAATATTATGAGAAAGAAAACAAAGCTAAATATGAAACTGTAATTTTAAATTAGGTGTCAAACGATTATGGTTGTAAAATCATAATATTATGAGAAGAAAATTTACAAGAAAGTTGAAATATTTGTAACATTATTATAAAAAAAACAACAGCCTATATGGGAAAAAACAGCAGAAATCTTACAAGAATAAAGTCAAAATGTTGTAAGAAAAAAGTCCTATTCTGACAAGAAAAAAGTCACAATTTTATGAGAATAAAGAGAATAAAGCCATAATATTATGAGGAAAAATATTAGTAGCATAGAGTTGAAATATTGAAAGATGTTTTCCTTTTAAAGACGTAATATTATGAGAAACAGAAGAAAGAATAAAGTTGTAATGTTTGGAAAATTAGTTTGCGAACAAAGCTATAATATTATGAGAATAACATCAAATTATTATTGCAATAAAGTCATCATTACGAGATGAACATTTACAAGAGGAAAGTTTAAATAGTTGGAGCATTTTTTTCAAAGCCACATCAGAAATGAAAAAAAACCAGCAGTAATTTCATGAGAATAAAGCCAAAATATTAAGATAAAAAAGTTGTAAACGGATAAGAAAAAAGGTTTCAATTTTACAAGAATAAACATGGCAAAAATAATGTCATTCTAGTAGCATTTCACCGACATCAAAAAGCTGAAAGTTTTTTCTTGAAATACATATAACGGCCTGCTGGAGGTCATTTTGTAGGGCTCTGGCAGTGCTCATCCTGTTCCTCCTTGCACAAAGGAGCAGATACCGATCCTGCTGAGGATTGAAGGACCTTCTACAGCCCTGTCCAGCTCTCCTGGAGTAACTACCTGTCTCCTGGGATCTCCTCCATGCGTCCAGGTATCGCAGTGATGCCCTGGTCCAGATCTGGGAGGAGATCCCCCAGGACATCATCCGTAGTCTCATTAGGAGCATGCCCCGACGTTGTCAGGCATGCGTACAAGCACGTGGGGGCCACACAAACTACTGAGAATCATTTTGAGTTGCTACAATGACATTTTAGCTAAATGGACCAGTCTGCTGCATCATTTTTTCACTTTCATTTTTGGGGTGTCTTTGATTTCCCCCCTCTATACGGTGATCATTTTCATTTCTATCAAATGATGTGGCATCATTTTGTTACTAATACATCACCCACTTATTATCAGGAAAGATATTCAAGATCATTTTTCCCCCAGTTTAGATCTGATGTGTTTTCCAAGTGTTCCTCTAATTTTTTGAGCAGTATATTATGAAAAAAAACATCTGAAGATTATTTAAGATGAAAGTTGGAATTTAGTTGAAAATTAAAAAACAAAACAGCCAAAATGGGACAAAAAGAGCAAAGAGCGAAGTTCAGGCTACAAATAGACTTTTTCACCTATATCACAAAGTTGAGATGCAGTTTTAAAAAATAGAATATAAAGCAATATAAAGTACAGTATATAACTTCTTAGCATATCTACATGTCTTGGTTTACAACAGGGGTGCCCATTGCGTCGATCGCGATCTACTGGTAGATTGCCAAGGTAGTTTGGGTCGATCGCGTAAATGTTGCTTTGTACATAGAGGTCATATGACCTCCCCTCCTGATTCGCTCTCGCTCCCCCGTGGCATTTCAAGCTACACACGGAGATCCAACTTTCATCTTTATTATTCTGATTACGGATAAACTAACTCAGCAGTAAGATGCTTATATCTACTGTATAACAAAAGTTATCTGTTCACTTGTAGCGGCTAGTTATACAGAAAAAAGAAGTGTAATGTTTGATGGCTTTGCTTCACGTCATGAACTCCACTACGGAAATCAGTGTTTTCTACACATCTGCTTCTTAAAGTGTTATTTCATGATGAAATGGAAAATGTGCCCATTGCTGAAACCTTTTTAATATGTTGCCGTGGCTTCGGCTGCATTGTCTTTTGCAAAATCATTTTCCATTCTAGTATGTCGGTAATGTTGGACGCTAACTGGATGTAATACATGAACTGTCTCCAAATTAACTTCACGTAGCTATTTTGACTGACATATTACCAGTACTCAGGTTATGTACACAACTATTGAGGAATTATGCGTAATTATCTCTATTGCCATTTTGAGTATAATTATGATATCAACTACTTTGATTAACTGTGTACTAATCATTAATATTTACAATACTATTTCAAAGTTTACCGGTTAGATTTGATCTATATTAATAAAAAGAGGTAGATCATTTTGACTTGTAACTTGCACTCCTGATATACATGTATAACGTACATAAACACGTACTACTTTTTAAAAAAATATATATTTACTATATATATATTTTTTATAGTAGGAGGTAGATCTTTGGGACTTGGTCATTTTAAAAGTAGCTCGCAGGCTGAAAAAGTGTGAGCAACCCTGGTTTACAAAATATCAAAGTGGCCCTTGCATGCTTTTATTTTTCACTATATGGCAGGGGTCGGGAACCTTTTTGACTCAGAGAGCCATAAAATCAAAATATTCTGAAATTTATTTCAGTGAGAGCCATATAATATATTTTAAGACTGAATTTAACTAAATGTGAGTATAATAAGCCTTTGAACTTTTTCTTTTAAATAATGTTGTTATAATACTCACCATTAATGCGACTTCTGGTGCTGCATGGATTTGCTGATGGCTTTGTAGTCTGGTTGGTACTTGGTGAGGTTAAGCTTCATACAGGCGTTGAGGCTTTCGTCCGTTAAACGTGATCGTAGGTTGGACTTGATGTTTTAATAATGTGAAAATGACTGGCATAAAAGACAGAGGCGTGTCTTGTATCCATTTGATTATCTTGTCTTTGTTCGGAAGATCGTCAAAAAGTTCATCGGCTACATCCAGCATGAACGTTTTAGCATACTCGCCATCTGTGAATGGTTTTCCGTTCCTCACTATTGCTAAAGATCCAGCAAAACTAGCGGAATTATCACCTTGCCGGGTCCATACGCGGTGTTGCTGCTGGCTAGCTTGCACCCTGCTCAGTAGCTCTTGTCACGCTTTCTTCCTGCCGTCTCCCACGTGTATTTTGATGCAAAGATAGCACGGCGTGTGTCGAAGTGCCGCTTTACATTCGACCGTTTCATCGATGCAATTTTGTCACTGCAAATTAGGCACATCGCAGAGCCTGCTCTCTCCACAAAGGCGAATTCTTCAGTCCATTCATTCTGAAATGTACGATACTCGTCATCTTTTTATCTTTTCGCCATCTTCGTCGAAGGGTTAGCTTTGAGCTAATGACCGAGCAGACTGATTCAAAAGGGGGCGTTTACCTGTTAATAGCGAATGTAGGCCATTATCATCCAATTAAAATAATGGACAATTGCGCCTGCAGTCAACTCCAGCCCTGAATAAGACATGAGTAGGGGAAAAATCGACGGATGGATTAAAACAAGCGATAATATTTTATGTTTTATCTGCGAGCCAGATGCAATCATCAAAAGAGCCACATCTGGCTCGCGAGCCATAGGTTCCCGACCCCTGCTATATGGCCTTCGCTGGAAAAAGTTTGGACACTGGGCTAGCGTATGTTACCAATCGTAGTTGAGCAAAAACCTTTTGAAATTTTTCATGATTACTAATTAAACTGCATAAAAATTATGGTAAGTTTTCTTTTGGCCTGAATAAAACAACTGCCGTTCATGGCTGTCACTCATTGCTGTCTCTTATATACTGTATGTAGCTGTCCATAGTGCGTGCACGTACACAAAAGCAGCCTCAGAGACGTGTTCGACAATGCGAAGTCAACGTCCGGTTCTGATAGCCTAAACATTTAATGATTGCTAACATTAGTAACTAAACTTTGCCAAATCGCTATCATTCGCTGACAACAAACAAAACGAATGTGTGCGTGTGTGTAACATCTTACGTACTCAAAGCAGGAAGAGGCGTTCATATGTTCAAATGTTCCCTCTAGGCTGCTGGAGGAATCTGCTGCTCTGCTGCATGCAGTCCCTTTAAGCAATGGATGCAGATTATATCGGATTGTCACAACACTTAATCTGGTTGATTCATAAAACTCACTGTTCTTATTGAGAGCTGTTTTGAGTCTCCCAGTGAAAAAGCAAAGCGCACACGAGTGCAAATGAGTTGGGTTTTGCTGTGAGCCCAGTGCAATCTGACAGGCTCATTTAATGCAAAGACGGTTGCCAAGTGCAGACGTCCAGCTGTGTTCAAGACAAAACAAACCAAACCTTCCCTGTCGCTCAGTGGAGCTGATTTTCTTTCATTTCTACACAATGAGACAAAACCACTGTCTGAATGGGATGGGGCGATGGTAGGAAGACGGATTTTGGAAGCTAAGCACGCTCAGCGGGGGAGATAAGCAATTTGGGGGGACCAGATAAGCAAAAATAGAGTTAAAATGATGTGCGAGAAAAAGAATGACTACCTAGGCAAGAGAAACTCATTTTATTAAACCGAGGAGGTACAACAATAGGCGCATCTGTTTTTGAAGCTTTTTTTTCTTCTTGTTTTTAAAAATTCAAGGCCGCAATAAAGCGGCTTTTTGTCAAACACTAAAGGGAAATAGATTAGGGCAGTTTGTAGAACAATGGCTGTCTGTTGTTACTCCATTTCTAGCATATGTTACACATTTACACTAAAATTAACGCCTCATTTTCTTACCTCATTCGGTGTCATTTTTCACTGCTCTATAATAGGGGCGCTTGCTGAAATGCAAGCACTATAGGGTGCCCTTGAAATGATGTCATAGATTCATCCATGTCATTCAGTCCATTAAAAACTACATCTGCACTTCAGCCGCATCATGTTGCTCATTTAACTTTGTGGACAACAACATGGCATAAGCCATTTATCTGAAAAGTGAAGCCCATCATTACATTAAAGCGCAGTGCCGACTGCTTTAATCACCGTTACTTTGATGGGAATGAGAGGACCCAAGGTCAGCACAGAGATTATCGATAAATATTGCTATCTAAGATGTGATGGATGGCAGTTCCTGTTATGGCTCACGCAGCCTCCCCTTCTGCTCATCACCAGTCAACTTTTCAGTGCCACAGAAACTGTCACAGACGTGTGCTGTATAATCAGTGTTTACTCGAGGTGAATGCAAAGCAAAAATAAGCATGTAAAGTCAGTGACAAAATCGGGATGTTCTTTTTTTGTCTTTCGTTGTCACAACATGCCACCTTACCACATGCAGTGGGTTTAATTATTACTCCTAGATGTGAAATGTCCAGGGTAATTTATACTTCTGCACTAAACAAGTACAGTAGATCATGCCAATGATATGTGACGCCTTGCCACCAGTCCGGAATGGGGGAAGTCTGCTTTAAGGTGTCACCTTTTCTCTTGTGCAGCCATACATCAAAAATATCTGAGGCAATAGAAATATAGCAACAGCAATTCACTTACCACTGCCAAGCGCAATGCCTGACTTTTGTTTTTGCCTGCATAGCATTACATAGCGGATTTAAGGTTTTTTCTGTTGTTATTGTGAAAATCCTTCACAGTCTATACAGCGGCCCACTGGTTGGCAATGTGCTATCGGCTTCAGTTTCCCTTAAACCATTTACAGCATTTAAACCAGGGGTCCTCAATAGGCAGATCTGGATCCAGACCTAGACACCTTTCTATATGGTCCCCAACCTATTTTTAGATTTTTTTGGACGCTTGCAATTTAGCCATCACAATTTATGGAGGATTTGTGGTCTACTAAAACCAGCACCTGTGTGAAGTTGCCTCCCCACCCCATGCAAAACTCTGGTAAAATAGTCTCAAAGGTTCGTGCTGTGTTGGTATGGTATGGTATGTTTATTTATGTGTAACAAGTTTCATGAAGGAACATCACATGGTTACATTTGCACAATTCAACATGTCTGAAAAGGAGTAGGAAGACACAGAGCTTATTTTTAATCGTACCCCTCCCCATGTCTATTACCGATAATCCATTCACATCATAACCTTTATTTATTGACACTTACAATATTTCACTTTCCAATATTTGTCATTTACATATTTAGAAATTGGGAATAAATTCTTAATAATAAATAAGAATACAGTAGACGCCCCGACAACATAAATAATCCATTCCGAGAACGTTTACGTTATAGGGTTTTTACGTTATACGAAGCGTAAAATACATGTAAATAGCCTAATCCATTCCAAGATCTTCCCAAACTCATCCCTTTGGCCCTTCAAAATATTCAAAGTCCATCAAATCTGGTGGGAAAATATAAGAAAGCATTAGCATAAACATAGTAGAGTAACATTCCAATATAAAATAACGTAATAAATAAGATTACTGTAAATGAATAAAACTGAAAAACAAAAACTAGTTTAAGGGCGACTACGATGAGGAAGGGAGGTTGAAGGGAGAAGCCTGTCTCTCACACAAACTCACGTACGCGCTGTATAAGTCAGCCAATGAGATGAGAGCGTAGGCGGTGCCCCGATAATCAGCCAATGAGATGAGATCGTAGGTGGTGCCCCGATAATCAGCCAATGAGAGCGTGAAGCGTCAGAAGGCGTCTCCAAGTGTACTCTGTTAGTCATGGAAAATGTTTCCTTCTCTCTGTCGCGCGAGCTATTCAAATCGAATTTCTGAACTTGCACCGACTTGACGCTTTACGTTATATGGAATTTCTTACGTAATACGATGCAAAAACTTTACATAAATTCTTTACGTTCAGTGGAAGTTACGTAAAAGGATGTTTACGTTATGCGAGGTACTACTGTACATTTGTATTTGCAAAACATTAAATAAAACAATAAAACATTATGGATGCATCGAGTCTTCGTGGGTTGTGTCTTTCATTTTCTAGTAGACGTGATGTAATCTTCAATATTCGTCTGGTTCTTTGATGTCTTTCACAACAACTTCTTTGGCTTCCTCCGGTCCTCCATTTAACTTAATGTAGATTTTGCAGTTGGCACGCCAAGTGCCTTGTAATTTCCCCTGTGTTTGTGCTGCTGTGTGTCGTTAAAATGCACACCTTTCTGGGAGCTTTTGTGGCCAGTACGGTTGTAAATCTATGCAAACAGTCCAATCTCATGCCTTGTAATTCCCCCGATTTGGCCAAATCGTTCACTTCAAGCAGGATTTATCAGAGTTGGACTTGGACTTGAGTCAGACTCGAGTCACAATCATGATGACTTTGGACTCGAATTGAACTTTGACATCAATGACTCAGTACTTGACTCGGACTTTAGATATTAGAATATTTGAGATTTTCAGTTAGTGTTGAGTAAAATGTGTTCCCATGTGTTCCCATTAAAAGTATTCAACTGATATGATCGTAATTTTAAAGCAAGACAGCAAATTTACCCCACAGAATCTGCCTCATTGAATTCATCTATTAAGGTCCAATCAGGTGTAACAAATGAGGCTGTGGCTTACATTTCTGTGAGCGCCAGACTGCTGCAGAGTATTACAAAGTAATTCACTTGCACATATTCACACGTACACACATTTTTTTGAAGTTTTCCAATAATGCATTGCGTCTGAGCAACACATTCATTGGGGCACTGCAATGACGTCAGCCTCACTCTGGGCTCAATACAATTCAAAATGTATTCATTGTGTTTGTCAAATTTAATAGATTGTTACATTGTTAAAATGGCATTTTAGTGCTTAG
Source organism: Dunckerocampus dactyliophorus (assembly GCF_027744805.1). Taxonomy (NCBI): domain Eukaryota; kingdom Metazoa; phylum Chordata; class Actinopteri; order Syngnathiformes; family Syngnathidae; genus Dunckerocampus; species Dunckerocampus dactyliophorus. The sequence continues at coordinate 41,611,251 of NC_072820.1, forward strand.
GTCTGTCTTGCCTTGCTGTGAGATTTAACTTCGACTTCACTCAAGACTTGGGATTAAAGACTTACTTGAGACTTACAAAACACTGACTTTCTCCCGCCTCTGGTATTTATGCAAAACGTTATGATACTCCAGATCTCAGCTTGAAGAAATTTTCCTGAACTGAACCTCTTTAACTTTTATTTGAGGATCTTTCATCTAAATGAAAATGACTGAAAAACATAAGTTTTTCTCCAACACATGTTTGACATTTATCAACCATTTTATAATTAGTATTACCTCCATACTGCAAAAAATGGAAATTTAAATATCCATCTATTTTGGATTGCCCGAAGTCAGCTGGTATAGGCTCCAGCATGCCCCTGCGACCCTAATGAGGAGAAGCGGCATAGAAAATGGATGAATGGATGGATCTATTTTGGAGGACAGGAGTGAAGCTTGGTGATCTAGTCTATTTATCGGGCATACTAGGAACTAAGCTTGGAGAGAGAAAAAGCTGCATTTATTAGTTGAAACTTCAAACAAAAATGATCAGCCCTATACAATTGCTTCGCAAAATTGCAGCAACTCCATAGAAATGCCAGAAAACAGGTGTTGTTGCCATGTAGTTGTATAACAAGGCCAATGTGCAACATTCAGTCTGCAAACTGCATGGGAAGATAGAGAGAATGTAAATGTAAATGTAAGTACAGGTAAAAATGGCTAAATGGATGGCATGGAGTAGGAGGAGATGCCATGCACATAATTAGCTCAGACTAATTATTCCAGATAAAGGTTGATCCAGCAGAGAAAATGAGTTCCATTTGCCCGTGTAGGTGTAATGATTTTGTGTTTGACAGCGCATTGTAATACACATCCTCTGGTTTGTGTTGCCTGAGGTGGTCCTGCTTGGCAGCATGGCACATTTGAAGACAATTACACTGAAGTGTGTCTTCATTGTCAGGAGGACAACTAATGCTCTAGTTAATATTAGAGCTCAGCACTTTGTCCAACTGCAATGAAAGCGATGTTCAAAGGTACTGCACTAGTTTTAATAGAATGTGTTTTTTTTGTCTTTACAGCTCTTCTCCTCCTCTATGATGTAACTAACAAAGCATCGTTTGATAACATCCGGGTAAGAAATGCATCAGTCTCACTGTTTTTCCAAAGTGTTATTGTTTGTTTTTACCATCTAATTGTTATGATAATGCTTGCTTGTGTGGATTCTCAGAACTCAATTACCGTATTTTCCGGACTATAAGACGCACTTTTTTTCACGGTTTGGCTGCTCCTGCCACTTACACACCGGAGCGACTTATATATGTTTTTTTCACACTGACAGCCAAGAGCGGGCGCTCAAGGCCTGTGTGCTAGTATCCGCTACTCCTTTCACTCCTGTACCACTGAAAATTTACAATGTAAACATCAACTTATAAAGACAACTGAGAAAGATGGAACACAAACAAGGAAGTCATATTCTGCAGATTACAAGCTGCAAGTTAACTAGTTATGTTATGTTGTTTAGGCTGTAGTTATCTGAATAACTGTTAACATGTTATGTTAACATACCACCTATTCACGTTCCGTTAACAGATGCCTATTTAGCCTGATGTTCTCCATTTTATTGTTATTACTATAACTTGTCTTTCAAGATGAAATGTCTGTTCTTGGTCTCTGATTTTATCAAAGAAATTTCCCCCCAAAAATGTGACTTCATTGTGCATTTTTGGCTGGTGAGACTGATACTCCGGAGGAACTTGTAGTCCGGAAAATACGGTATTTGTTATTATTTTGTTCGCAGATTTTAAATGTTATATTCCAGTATTTAAGTGTATACACTACTTTTCTGACATCCCATACTTAGTAAAAGCTATCATGTATGCATCATTATGTACAAATTGAACAATTTCCACAAACTATGCATCGTTTGGCAGAGACATGATGTGGAAACAAAGTACAAATTGGACTTCTTTTCCTCTTTGTAGTCAAACTTTCATGTTGCTGTACCCCACATCCATTATAGGTGCATTACTGTCCCCTTAATTAACCCAGAACTGAGTTAAATGGAGCGACATGATCAAGGCTTAGGACCATCTGGGAGACCTGATGCGCTTAATGCACATCTGGACTTGACTAAGCGTGAAGTTGTTTGGGTATTGAGTTCATGACTGCCATCATTAAAATTACATGCAGAGCTGAATCAATGCACAGATTATAATACATTATTAGTATTATTATGATGACAATAAGTGGTGCTGTATGTCCTTGCATCTAAATTACATTTTTTTTTAACCCAAAAATATAAGAACACCACCACTGGCTAGCATATGTTACCAATGGTGGTTTGAAAGAACAGATTGTACAAAAAATGTCTATAGAGTTAAACCGCATAGAAATTGGCGGACAGAATAACATGATTGGTCACTCACAGCTGCCTGGTATTCACGTACATGTCCATAGCGTGTACACACACACACACACACACACACACACACACTCACACACACAAAAGCAGTCCATGAGAGGCAATCAACAATTTTCAGTCATGCTGTTGTCATAATAGCTGTACATTCAATAAAAACTAGGAGTTGTCACAAAAACTCTCACTCACGAGGACGAGATTTTAATGTTAATTTAAAAAAAAAAAGTACAATGAAAAAATATGACTGGACAAATAATGTTTAAATTTAAGAGTCACAAAACAATACAGGTGCGTATTCAAATGTTTATTGGAAATGGAATTTGTGACTTTTTTTCACAGGCAATTCGTTTTTCAATAGGGGTGTCAGCATAGATAGATAGATTATGCCTTTTTGCTCTATTTTTCTTCACTTTAGCTGGGTTTTTGTTGATTTTGTTTTTGTACTGAGCCATGTTCCACAGATGGCCGCTGTGCCACAATTTGGACACCTTGCATGATATGCCAGGAAGGCGAGATGTTATCAGGTGATGGAGGAGTGTGGCCAAGCTTCTTGGTTCTGTCGCTGGTCAGGGTTTGGATTGCATTATGGTGGGGTTTATGCAGCTTTCAGACCTGCATTGCATGGTGACACATGTGCACATTCTGAGGTGCAGCTCGACTCCACTCGCCTGCATGGTGGATACTTCAAAATTTGTTGACTGCTTGTATTTAACTCATTCAATGCCAAAGGCCTATTAATACGTTTTTATACACCGTCTTACAGGGTGAACGTTATCCCAAAGTCTTACGCTTTTTTGCGCGAGAGGCAAAAAGAGGGGATGACGCAACTGCAGCGTAAAATAAGTCACTTCTGAAGTCGGTGGCAAAAGGTGGCAGAAGTGTATTTTGATAAGGGCTTTGCACAGATATTTTGCATGTAAAAGCACACTCGACAGCAAGGACGATGTGGAAGAGCATGGAGGAGTGTAGCGTGCAGAATGTTACGCATTGTAGGGAAACTTTAACGCATGCACATGCACACCCACGCGTGCACACACGCAGTTTAGTTCCAAATGTGAAAACTGTAAATAGTTCATGGTGTTATATTGCAAATAAATTGTTATCTTGTGTTAGGTAAAACAAACATTTTGTGTGTGTGTGTGTGTGTTTCTGTTGTGGTATGGTTGTTTAGATATTTGAGCTGTCACAAAAGCAAGAAATTTGTGTGAAAGTGAAACTTATGCTTGAAATGTATCTTTTCACAAAAATCTGTTTTCTCCCTTTTTTTGTTGGGAACTGATATTTTCCTGAAACTTCCCTGTGTTCTACTGCTGATTACTAAAGAACAGAAAAAGGTAGAAACAAACTTTTTTTTCTGATGAAAGACGAGACTCTAATCTTTCTTTTGGTAGGTTCTATGTTTACAGTATATAGAACATAGTCTGTGTGCCTTGAAAAATGAAAAATCTTCAAAATCATCTAAAATGGTCGGTACTGAAGGGGTTGAATTTTGAAAAACGTCTGGGATTGAATGACACACCTCTTCTACATATGAGATGTGCTAATAATACTCTCCCTTAAAGCTCGTCCAAAAACTCGGGCTTATGAAAACTTTTGCTTGCACCTAAAGTAAAAATATGGAAGCTGTCGTGCTCCAGGGCTCCCCCAAGAGTCATGGAGTATAAATGACAATAAGAGGTGTCCATGCTGTTTCGGCAACATTATATACAGTACTGCAAAAGGTATATGTGGTCGCTATGGCAACAGCAGACATTTCCAGCCAGTGCTATCATAAAGCTGTAAAAAGAATTCTACCTTAAATTTTTAGAACAAGTGAATACTTCCCGTTTTCTTTGCTTCTCATGTTATTGTTCTCTTCAAACTCTTATCTTCTTCTGGAAAAATAGTTCTTCTTTTGGAAAAATAAATAAAAAGTAAGACCAATGTGCAGTTAGTGATCAACAGATTGAAATAATGAACAATGTTGATGAGTTGTGTAATGTGTTTTCAATGAGAGATAGTGAAGTAGGGTTCTGTTATTCATGCTCAAATGGACCACATAGTTCGGTCCGTAACGCAGCCCACAGTGTCAGTACAGTGTCTTTGATCTCCCACTGTGTGAATCCATTAGCAGCCAGGCCTCAGGATGAAGGCCACAGGGTATTTGCAGGAAAAAGAGAATCAGCATTCAGTGAGTTACCGCTCAAAATCTCTCATTCTTGTTCCTCAATGGGAAACGAGCGGCTTTCATACAGCAACAATTTTCCTTGCCTCCAAGGTACTCCAAGCACAACCCTCATTCACCCGTTCAAACAATACCGATTATGTAAGTGACCATGGAAAGAAATTAGCCTGTGTCTAATGTATCTACAGCAGTGTTTTTCAACCACTGTGCCGCGGCACGCTAATGTGCCGTGAGTGATTGTCTGGTGTGCCGTGGGAAATGATCCAATTTCACCTAATTATTATCTGCAAATAATGTGCAGTTGTCGACTGTCTGTGCTGGCTAGTAGTGATCGGCAGCGCAACCATGTAATACACTACCATATCAGTAGGTGGCAGCAGGCAGCTAATTGCTTTGTACAAAAGAACTCATGTATGGATGTGTCAGATGGCGCTGACAGTGGCATTGTGGCTAGCGAAACAGTGATGATGTTTTTGAAAAGGAAAGATGCTAACTCTGAAGTGGACCGTGGAAAAAAATTTGGACCCAGATGAAAGCCCGAGTCTGAGTGGAGGTCAAAAGAAAGCAAAGATGGATAGTTCAAGCAAAATGTCTTGCGCGAGGCAGTATAGCGAAAGCCTTCTTTCATTTGGATTTACTTTCACTGGGGATGCAAGGACACGACTATGTTGTGCTTGGTGTGTGGTGAAAAGCTATTCAGCAATGCTATGGTCCCAAGTTAGCTTAAACGCCATCTCCAAAAGAGACCGAGCGTTGTTGAGGAAGAGCTTCGTGTGTGTCTTTCTTCGATTCCTGCCAGGATATCAGCTCTGTGTTCATCCAAACAGAGTGAGTAGAAATGTGAATGATTCTAAAATACTTTACTGCTCTTTGTGTTTATTTGATTCCTACACTGACACTGTGATGAGAACAACTTTATATTGTCAATGTAGGCTACGGAGTTCATTAAAAAAATGTGCGTTGGCTCAAAAAAGGTTGAAAAAAACTGATGAACAGTATACAGTATGTCTATACAGTAAACCAACTGATTTGAAAACTAAAATGACCTACTTTAACCTTTAAGATTAAGATTACATTTACAAATAAAATAAAATAAATCAACCTAATTAATATACAGCAACTGCAAACTTAACTGAAACAAAACATAAAAGACCACGTTGACAGCGGTGTGAAAAAATGTTTGCTCCCTTCCTGATTTCTTTTTTTTTTTTCCATGTTTGTCACACTTACATGTTTCGGACCATCAAACACTTTTCAATATTAGTCAATGACAACACAACTGAACACAAAATGCAGTTTTCAATTAAGCTTTTTATTATTGAAGGAGAAAGAAAATGAAGCGAACCACAGTGAGAGCCTTTATCCGCAAATGGCGAAGACATGGAACAGTGGTTAACCTTCCCAGGAGTGGCTGGCCAACCAAAATTACCCCAAAAGCGCAGCGACAACTCATCCAAGAGGTCACAAAAGACCCCACAACAACATCCGTCTGAGTAAAGCATTTCATTGGAGGACAAGCGGCATAGAAAATGGATGGATGAGTGGATGAATGGATGGATGAACGGAACTGCAATGCTGCCTCAGGCCAGAGGAGACCAGAGGGAGGCTGACATCATTGTAGCGCCCCGGTAGGCACTAATGAGTGCTTTGAAAAAAACTTTAAAATATATATTTTTTCCATTTTAAACTCGCATTGGTACTTGTTTTTATATTTCTTAGATACATCTTTTGAGTGTTAAGTTGCTGTGTGATGAGTGTAGTGTAGTGTAAGATGACACCATGAGTCAGACTGTTATATCAACTGGCACGGTATTTAAACAGTTAGTAGTAGTTCTGAAGTAAAGGAGATATCACGAGAATTTAGCCATAAATTAGCCGCACTGCTGTATAAGCCTCAGGGTAAGCCTCAAGTTTATGAAAAAGGCAGCGTCTTATACACCGGAAATTATGCTAATTTTTTGAAAAACCACGATAGAGTGAGGGCGCGATGTTCGGACCGCGATGTAGCAAGGGACTGAACTGACTGAAATACAATACAAGCACTCTCTTAGGGAGATTTCAGGTTACTCATTCACTCAAGTTCATTCCACAAGTTCGACCGTAATTGCAAGGCTTCCCATCAGGGTTGTACGGCTGGCTCCATACATCATCGTCAGTCAAAGATCACATGTTTACGCTCAGCAACAGTAGTTTGCATAAAATATGAATACTTATAGCGTACTGTCTCTTCAATAGAATGAATCTCGGGTTATGCAGTGACCGATTGCTTCCATTGATGTTTTGTGCGTTTCTACCAAAACCAAAACGCTTGTTAAGAGTTGCAATCTGGCTGTTGCAAACCAATTATTTTTTGCAAAAAAAAGCCTCTCGGGGAACTAAAGAGCAAAGCTGATTGGCAGGCAGGTTGGTGATGCTTTGCTCTCCAAGGTCATTTCTTTTGCCACTAATAACATTACTGAAAGGAGAGTCCTCCCCACCGCTGTGCCTGTTTTATGGACGAAATAAATAAATAAAAGAACTGTCCCTGCTTATTTCTATAACCAGATTTGGTTGTTTTCTTCATCTACATTTCCAGCTGTGAAATTGTGTTTTCTTATTTTTACTCTAATATTTCCTCCCTCTCATATGCTTTTCTCTTTTGCTTTCCTCAAAGCTTTATCTCTGTAAGACAAAAATAGCTTTCTACCAGTTCCTCCACTGACTTGTATTGCCTTTTTTTTTGGTCCAAAAGATAAAAGATCCCCATGTGGTCTCTCAGCAGACGTCTGTCTTGTGAATATTTAACACCTGAAATGCGAGGTTACGAGGTGAAATAGACTATTTGACATAAATGTTCCCATCTTTTACTTCTATACTAATGTCTGGATATGTTGTGCTGACTCATACACACACAGTATGTGCATTATTGACATTCACTTTGACACTCAAGACAACACAATTATTTCAATCGTACGGGCGTCCCTACTTTATCACGGTTAATTGGTTCGACCGTGATAAGTGAATTTCCGCAAAGTGTCATTCAATACTAGTAAATGGAATATTTTCATAGTTAGAGCATAGAAAATGTGTGTATGACCTCCTAAAAGCGTTTTTTAAAACATTATTAGAGCACTGTGGGCATGAAATCACACCCCTGTAGTCACCTTTATACTCTTACTTCCTAATATAGTAGACATGATAAGTATAAGAAGACATAATAAGTTACATTAGCATTGGGAAAGTTCCTTGTTGTTGTAGTATCTCAAACAAAATGTGATTTGATGCTAACTGTATGGCTGTCTCTGTTTACACAACATTGCACAACTATTATGCGTAAGCTAAAGGATCTCTACAGGGACACAAGAGGGCCACCGCTTTAAGCATCGCATACCACCGAGCTAACTAATTAGCCTCCAATTTATTTATTTTAAACTTAAGAATGGGTTTGAAACTGAATGGGGAAGGACAACGTACGAATCCAAAAACGTACCACTTCCACATGGACTGGGAGGAGAACTTTTTTTTTCCCACTCCGCATCATCCATGGCTGACTCCATAGTGCAAGTTAACGTAATGTACTATAAGATAATGTCTCATCAATGAGTAACATGACTGACGCCTTGTGATCAGAATCCTACATATGGCTTGTATTTCAATATTTTCTGGACTGAATAGGCTATGGTCAACCACGAAACAGCGACTATTCATCCATTCATTTGTAAAAAAAAAAAACAGCTAGTTCCAATGTAGCGAGGGCCGACTCCATTCATAATGCTTGTTTTTTCCATAGCATAATATATTTGGATTAAAGCACAAAAAACTTCTTTGTGGCTATTAACGTTTCCACTGAACCTCATAGTTTGAACCAATTAAAACATGTCTTTTGCAGTTTCAGTAAAACGTAATAAAAACGTTGTGCACGCTGGAAAACAAAAACTACAAATTATTAACATATACGCAGAAAAATCCTTGTAACATTTTAAAGGATGATATTCAAATTCAGCTTTACCACTGTAAATCAAGTAAATATTCTGCTTTTATCACATAAAATTTAAACAACATTGGTAAATAGATGTTAATAAATGTTATATATTACAAATTTGTTGTCCGATGTGAAAGAATAAAGTAAGGTCTGATTGCAGCCATTTATCTTCAAGGCAGCGCTTGATTAAAAATGATAGTTCAACATTGTACATGTCAGAACGGAAGTGGAGTAACTACACACACAAAACAGATACATACAGGGCAACTACTTACTAAAAAAAAACAAATTACAGAACATTTAACACGTAATATTAACAACTATTTACAGAGCAGTCCAGCAAAGCATGCTGGGAAGCAGCATGCGCCGAGTCAAACTTGATGTGTGATTTTTTTCAAGAAAATGTACTCTCATTTTTAGAATGGGGTACCATACCACGGAAAAAAAACAGATTCATCGTAGAACTGTAGTAATTGTTAGTCTTAATACAATTCTTTCTTTTATGTGATTAAATCGCGTACTAATAAACAATTTCAAATAACACACATCGGTAAAGACAGAATTCTGATTTTATGATGTAGAAATTATGTCATTTTATGAAATTAAATTTAGTACACCCTAAAGTATTTTTTTTTCAGTACATTGTGATACATTGTCGGGACCCAAAAGTGGGATGCGGAGTCTTCCTGGGTGGGTGGCAGACAGCTAGTCAAAAATTACATAAAAATATGTACTTTGAAGTAGAACTGAGCAATATTTTAATCATCTTCCTCCTTGGTATATGTCATTGGACAGTGAAATATCTGATTCTGTGGTCTTTTTGATTTATGCATTATTTGTATGCAAGTGGTTATCATTTTCTTCTTCATTTCCATGACGAAATGTCTTAATAAATTCCTCTAAAATGCACTGTGGCTATGTAATTATGTCGATTAATGTTTCAAAAGATGATAGGCGATTTAAAAAAGCATACATTTGTAAATGAACAAATAAAAAAGACTAATAAAGTGTAAAAAAAAAAATAAGAATAATAAATAAATGATTTAAATAAATGTGTAAAAAAAATTATTAAATTAAATACAAGTCTAAATGACTTAAGTGTGAAAAAGAAAAAGAAATTAAAATAAAAATGATTTAAATAAAAAAAATACAAATAAAAACAAAAATGACTTAATTAAAAGCATAAAAATATTTTTAACAATCAAATTAAAATGACAAATAAAAATGGCTTAAAAATCATCAAAATAAAAATAAAATAGCATAAAAAGCATAAAAATAATGAAAATTAAAAATGACAAAAGCGTTAAAAATACTTTCAAAAAATCATTTGAAGTTTAAAAAATAAAAATGACTTAAATATGGGTCACGGTTTAATGACCATTGGAAAATGTGGGTCCGAGGTTGAGACCATTGGAGAAACCCTGCATTAGCTGATCTTAAACCTGTTATACATGCAAGGAATTTAAACAAATTCAAAGACAGAATATACAAATCAACTTTCTACAGGCCCGACTTTCGCAAAATAATTAGCATATCAGACAAAAAGAAAAAGGCTAGGCTATATTTAGAAGTGTCTGCCTTGAAATTTCTTTGCTGCATGCATTTGGGGTCCCAGCATTTCTTGATGTGTATGCATGATGATGAGTCCCCGCCTGCAGCATTGCTTCCAGACTGCACAGCAGATTTCTGCCCGCTGTGTTCCATACACCCGAGAGACCTCTGTTCCTCTCTGCGGGCAAAACCCAGATTCACAAAACCATATCCTTCCAAAACTTTTGTTCACCATAAACTTCATTTTGCAAAAGTAAAGTTTTCTTGATGCCAAAATAACATCATACATTGCATAAATTTACATTTCTATTTGGGTAATGCCGTATTAATTAACATTTTTGCAATGAATTAGATGTACTTTTAGAGTCAACTTTGATGCCTCACTATTTTAAGATATGCTTAAATTTGTGCACAGACTAGCCCCCGTCTCCTAAATGCAAACATAAACGTTTTTGGTAAACTGTACCTATTTACGCAATAGTTATGTTTTAGGCAGTAAGAGTCAAGAATTCATACAAAATTATCCAGTTCTGGCCTAAACCTATTTCACATTTTATTTTAAGAAACAAAGTAGTAAAAACATTTTTAAAGATGGTTTTCATATTTTACTTGTTTATGCTTATTTTTGTGTGTTTAAGAACCATACCACAGCTTAGCTGAAAATCTGTATTTGCAGGTACAACATCTCATTATTGCAAACAGCAAAAAACATTAGGCACTTTACAGCAGCAACAAACGGTGTAAGCAAAAAAGTACATACTGTCATGGAAAAAATGATTAGACCACCCTTGTTTCTTCAGTTTCTTGTTCATTTCAATGCCTGATACAACTAAAGGTACATTTGTTTGGACAAATATAACCATGACAATGAAAATAGCTCATAAGAGTTACATTTTTTTGGCAGTACAATGCTAGAGCTATTCATTTTGGTTATTATCAAGAAAACCATGGAAGTTGCTAGATATCAGCCCTTAAATTCAACTCTTATGAGTTATATTTGTTATCATCGTTATATTTGTCCAAACAAATGTACCTTTAGTTGTACCAGGCAATAAAATGGATCAATAAACTGAAGAAACAGGGGTGGTCTAATCATTTTTTCCAGGAGAGTATAGCATATAGTTATGTAGAAAGCTGTATGAGGAAATTGTTGTCCTCTCCTTATAAAGTTGGAGCATCCCAATGATAGTTGTCGCCAGGTCTAGCCAGGGAAGCATGGGATGTTCTTCCTGCTGCTCGTTGTCTCCACACGCAATCCTGCAGAAGCACATGCAATAAATGCTGTTACTATTGACTGACCCACTCCACCTCCCTACTCAGTGACATAGGAAATCAATCAAGGGCTAATTCAGTCCAACAGTACATGATCCTGAAAAATATTATTATCATCAATAATTTACACATGATTTGATTACCACCCTAATGCCCCTATTAAAAAGTACATTCAATACATATATATATATATATATATATATATATATATATATACTAATTACTACTTTGTTTATACTAGGGGTGTCCAAAACGCGGCCCTAGGGCCATCTGCAGCCCGCAGCTGGTTTTATATCAGCCTGCCGCACTTACTAGAAGTAAAAAAACAGCAAAAACACACAATGTAAACAGAAAAGGCTGAAATGTTCAACCTTATAACACAACGCTTTGTCTTTAAATGTACTGTATGTGTTTTGTTTTTTTCCTTTTTACAAAATTATACAAAAATCAAATCAAACTGGCCACCACATCGTTTGATTGATGATCCTTTGCATGGTCCGGTTCATGCAATAACTCAATAGCACAATGCAATAAATTATATTAGATAGGACTGGGACAGTGTGGCTTCCCCAAACAAACAATCTCTTTAAAAGTGGTAAATCAGATTTACTTCATGTTTCATCCATGGCATTTGTACCATTTTGCAAATTTGAACAATAACCACCAATTATATTTAGTTAATGTTATATTCTGTTTTTATTCCTGCCATTAAGCCACTCAAACATAAATGCTTACAATTTTAACTATTATCACATCAGACTCATTATACCAGCAATTTGCTACAGTACTATATCTATTACCTATTGATTACCGCTCTCTATACTAACTTGTCAGAAATTGAAAATGTTACTTAAAATAGTCCTTGTAGAGTTAATTAAGGTTAGGTGAGGCTGGAACTAATGAATTTCCTTTGGGACCATTTATTTTGAAACTAGAGCAACCTGGACGTTTTACTGAAACACACTGTATATGTGAACTATGGCACAACTGGTATCACCTGCCAGTGCACCAATATGCAGTATATACAGTATATATAGTTTTACATGGGTGATTATTCATCAACCTTTGAAATGCTTACCATTTGTTTTGGGATACAGGCTGCAATGTTTGTCAGCTTGTTGTTCTTGAACTTTGGGTTTTGGCTTTATCACACTGTAAAGTGTTTTCTCCAGCTCACTTTTGGGTGGAGCACACCTTTGGTGTTGCCGTGAAAGATCAATGAGTTGTGCTATTTTTCTTGCCAGGGGGGTTTTGGGTGGAACGGCTGGTGGCATTTTGTGTGACAGAGGGGACACTTTTTCCTCTGTGTATGCATCGGTGAAGACATCATCCGATTCATCCAAGCGGATGACAGCGCGAAGTCGCACATCACGGAGCTCCTGAAGTGTCACCAAAGGCATGGATCTGAGCAAGGCCTCTGAGTCTGAGTGGTGACGACGGGATGGTTTGCTTTGGAGAGGAGGTTTTGTTTTTGGAGTGTGGTCAGGTTGAATTGTTGGAGATGTGTTGGATGGTAGGGGATTGGGATCAGGAATAGCAACAGGGAGTGGGATCTGCAGAGACAGCCTATTTGTGCGAACCCCAATGGAGGAGATGCTGGATTTGGGATGCAACTTCCAACCAAGAGGGTCATGGCCCGTTATGACGGCTGTCTGGACAGGAGAAGAACAGGAGGAACAAGAGGAACGGGATGACAGCGCACAAGTTATCGAACAGATCCCAGTAATTGGGTCAGAGTAGCGTTGGACTGAACGAGTAGATGGATTCTGGCTTCTAACAAGCGATACCCCCCGCTGTGGAGGCTGCGGTTCCTTCACATTCTTCCTGATAATAATGACAGGGGAGCTGCTACTGTAGCAAAAATCACTGGACCAACGGTACTGATGAGAGCTGGGGGTCAGGCTGGAGGGGGAGGCTGTTGAGCGAGACCGCTGTCTGACTTCCTGTTTGTTCATTGTGACCAGAGCTTGACATACAATCCTATGAGAGACAAAAAAAAAGTGAGAACAGGGGGAAGTTTGAAAAGAGGAACCAAAAACATTTTTTGTAACTGCTTGAGTAATGTTTCACACCCTTTTCCTTTTTCATAACAAATGCACCTTGCTATAGCGACATCTAAGGTGATCCTCTAGGGATGGGCACCGAATTTGGTACTTTTATAGGTACCGACCAAAATCCGTCGGTACTACAGAGTACCAATTCACGTAAAATCAAACGGTACCATGTTTCTGTACCTAAACACATCCTTGTGGCTGTGAGGGAGGAGAAGAGTAGGGGATGGATGGGTTGCAAGTGACGTCAGTCTGGTTGCAGTCGGCACCGGCTTAAGCACTTGAAAGGCAAACAGGCGTATTTGTAGCGAGACATCAAGTGAAGTCACAGCAAAAATGCTGCATTTATGCACTTTTCTCACATGTGGAAAGTGTTCATTTCAAAAAAAGCTCTTTTTTCAAAATGAACAGAGTCGGGGATGAGAAGCACTGTCATTCGGGTGAAACTCGGAGTAGAACCGATGCTCCTCCGCAATAAGAGGAGCCTGATAAGGTGGCTCGGGCATCTGGTTTGTTGGGATGCCTTCCGGACGCCTCCCTGGCGAGGTGTTCAGGGCACATTCAACTGGTAGGAGGCCTCGGGGAAGACCCAGGACACGTTGGAGAGACTACGTCTTTCAACTGGTCTGGGAACGCCTCGGGATTCACCGGGAGGAGCTAGACGAAGTAACCGGGGAGAGGGAAGTCTGAGCTTCCCCTGCTTAGGCTGCCAAGTGGAAAAGGATAGATGGATGGAAAAAAGTTATAGCCCATCATAAAGGGAAAACAGTTCAAGAAACAACCGAAAAATACAGCAAAAGCTGGCTGCTGAACCCGTCGAGTGGAGATCGAGTGAAGCAGAGACTGAACATGTTCAAGTTTGTCATGACCAACAACATTTATGCTAAAATTTGTCTGATTTTAATTTAATTTGTACATCATTCAGAAAAAAACACTGCGTAGTTAAGGGTTTTCATGTTGAAGACATTTGTAAAACTGTGATGTTACAATATAAACAGTTGGATGTTGTTGGATGATGATTTGATGTACTTTTTGAGTTTTATAACATATATAATATGTCATTTATTATCACATAAACGCATATAAAAGGAAAATTGGTGCGATTGAGCACCGATACAGATTCCCAGGTACAGGGCATCTTTACCATCCATCCATTTTCTGTACCGCTTATCCTCACAAGATTTGCGGGGTTATGCTGGAACCTATTTCAGCTGACTTCGGGCGAGAGGCGGGGTACACTCTGGACTGATCGCCAGCCAATTGCAGGGCCCTTACAGACAAACAACCATTCCCACTCACATTCATACCTATACCAATGAACCTAACATGCATGTTTTTGAAATGTGGGAGGAAACCGGAGAGAAAACCCACACACGAGGAGAACATGCAAACGCCACACAGAGATGCCCAAGCACAGATTGGAACCCAGGTCTTCCAGAACTCCTGTGTCCTCCTAACCACTCGGCCACCTTGCGGCCCCATCTTTACCGTATCGGTTCAAATGTGGAAGGTACCCGTCCCTATGATATTCCAAGAACATGTCTCGACAAAGAGGAAATATGAAGACAAGTTAGAGTGATGCGCACTTATTGCTAACAGCTGTATTTTTCTCAAAACACTGATACCAGCAGCCACTTTCTCTGTCAAAAGTCCTACTGTATATTAATCAGGTAATGCAAAACTCATACTAACTGACGTTTTAAAGTAGTAAATGGCTTTCCAACTAACTGTGACTTTTTAAAAATCATATCATACTGTTCTTTTTTACAAAAACATTTTTTTTCTTTTTTAGTCTGGCCCTAATATTCTTTTACCAAAAATAATCATTACAATATTTGTTGATTCGAAGCATAAATGGAACATTGTCAATACAAATGACATATAAAGCGCAGTTTACCTGCAATCCTGCGTTGGTTTGACTCGACATGCAATCTGTACAGACCAAAGTTTCTCCTTGGTATTTGTGCAAGCTCCCCACCCTGAGACCAACCCTAACCCTGACC
The DNA here is from genome assembly GCF_027744805.1 of Dunckerocampus dactyliophorus. Classification (NCBI taxonomy): domain Eukaryota; kingdom Metazoa; phylum Chordata; class Actinopteri; order Syngnathiformes; family Syngnathidae; genus Dunckerocampus; species Dunckerocampus dactyliophorus. The sequence goes on from NC_072820.1 coordinate 41,626,651, forward strand.
ACAACTTCCTCAAATGATTTCTTACATACACAGGCAAACCCATACCAACTTTAGGGATATTAAAGGGAGGTTGGAGGGCATCAATATAAAATGATCACTTTTAATAGAATCTGAAGAATTACAATCAGTCAGCATTGACAGATAAGTATTTTGTTGGTAAATTGTACGTATGCAGTGCATCGAGTGTTGGGTACAAACCTGTGGAGATGTTGGAAATAGTGGATACTTGATTAGGAAGGAGGTCTTGATTGCAGTGATTGGATTTAGATCTCTGGTTTTCTCATTTCCTGGTGGTTAAGATCAACAAAAAATATATGCCTGGCATACTTCCTATAGATGTCTGTCAGTGTTGAAACAAACAAACATGCAATGCTTTTATGTTTAAGCTGGAATTTACCACCAAACTGATGGGAATCCATCCGTGTCTTTGTTTTTCATACCATTTATTATGTTCAGGGTTGCAAGATTGGTGAAATAAGGTTTTCAGTGATGAGCATCACAGATGAAATCTTTCCATCTATAAAGAAACAGCTCGACCAATGACAACCTTGAGTTTTCAAGTGCCACAAGTCTGTGTTTACATGTTTCTGCCTGTTTTTGTTGCTTTGAAATACAGTTAGTCAGCCTTTACTTTTTAATTTTGCTCTAAAACTTTTCAATGAAATATGCTGTTCCGTCAATTGAGTTCCAGTGCAGAGTAACTAATGTAGCAAGGGTGTCCAAAGTGCAGCTCAGGGGCCATTGGCGGCCCATTGCTGTTTTTTATTTTTATTGAAAAAAACAAAAAAATGGAAAAAAATAGTGATTTTCCAAGAATAAAGTCAACATATTAGGAGAGAAAAGTTGTAATCTAACAAGAAAAAGTTATAAGTAATAGAATGAGGAAAAATAACGTAATTTTAGTAGCATAAATTTGAAATATTTCAGTTTTTTTTTTAAGTCATAATATTTTGAAAATCAAAATATTGTAATTTTGTAAATATTGTAATTTTTAGAAAGTAAGGTTGTGGAAAATGTTAGTCTTCCCTCATTTGTAGCGGTTAATTGGTTCCAGACCCGACCGCGACAAATGAATTTCCGCGGATATATACTGTATCAATATATACAGTATATATATATATATGTGTGTGTGTGTGTGTGTATGTATATACAGTCAAACTTGTCTATAGCGGCCACGAGAGGGCGTCTGCAAAAGTGGCCGCTATAGACAGGTGGCCTCTATAGACAGGTTGGCGTCCAGTTTGAATGTTGACCAGTAGAGGAAAAAAAGAAAAAAAGGGGGGAAAAAAATAATAATAATGTTGACCAGTAGAGGGCACTGCGGACTGCTGATAAAAGTTGTACAGCACTACTAGGCTTGTTATTATCATGGTTCATGGTTTTAATCCTGAACATGCATATGAGTCAAACAGTAGCACATCACATAGTACAATTCACAATTTTGCATGTCCAAAAAGGAGTAGGAAGAAGGAAAGCTTATTTAATCCTACCCCTCATCAGTTTCACATCAGTTGCAATACATTTATTCACCTCTTGTTCTTCCAAGTGTACTTTGTAGGTCTACATGACAATGTAGTGCAATCATAGCCAAGGTTTTTACTTACTAAAAGGAAGCTAGAGGCTTAATAATAACTGATAGAATATATCCACGACCCACAGAACAAAGCTGTGCTAGTAATGTCTTACGCTTGTTTTTTATATTTTACTTTTTATACGGCAGAGTGTCATTACAGCTTTAGTTCATCAGGAAGTGACGGTGGGCGTCCCGAGCAGGAGAGCTAGGCTCAGTGCTAGCTGTGAGTTTCGAGAGAGTTGGGAAGTGTGTTTATGTTGGCGTGGATGTAAAGTCCTGCAGTGTTCTCCGCTGTTAATAAAGCGATTAAAGTGCATCGGCGACGTGAGTCTCTCCTTCCCCACAACAAGCGGCATTACAGTATTGACACACATTGTGCACATTGTCTCACACCAGGAAATAAACGGTGTCACTTGTTACAGGCATTGCCTGGACAGCTATGTAGTGGGGCTTGTTTAACCTTTGCCTTGTGGGCAAGCAGGAAGGAGAGACGATGCTGAGAGATGTGTGTGTGTTCTGAGCTGCTGTCTGGTGGCTGCGTTCAATAAATAAAGTTGACAGAAGCAACAGGAGAAGTTTCCTTCTTTGCTTCGGAGCTGAATAACACTGACAAGTTAACAGACTAGTAGCGAACGGAAAAGAAGACGGCTTTTTTGTGTCAAATACAGAAGATGAGGACTTTGATGGATTTGTGGATGAGGATTGATGAAAAATAACGTGAGTACATTCTAAAATACTTCAATTAAGTACAACCAAACTCAGTTTTGCTCCTGCTGCCGCATGCATGCTAGTGTATGTTTTTTTTTTATTGTAGCATCGCTGGGAGCACGTCCTGTTCCCAGCCTAATTTGCGGTAATGTTTTGGTGCAAATGCTCTTAAAGTTACATGTTTGACCAGGAAATAGCAAGCTCAAAAGAAGACGGCTTTTTTATGTGGAACAACTGACAGTTTGTGTGGATGTTGTGAATGATTGTTACTGAGCTAGGACTCAGTAATTAAAGTCTACACACGACAGCTTCATTGATTGAAAAACGAAACTTTTTCGTGCATGAAGCTTCTACTTGAGTTGGTAAATTGGCCGCTATATGCAGTCAGATATTGACCAAGAGAGACAAAATGGGTGGCCGCTGGCCGTGTTGGACAGGTGACTGCTATACACAGGGTCTATAACATGTAAATTTGCTGCGGGGGATTTTTCAGTGGCTGCTATAGGCAGGTGGCTGTTCTATAAAGGTGGCCGCTAAGACAGGTTTGACTGTATATACTGTATATATGTTATATACTGTATATATATTATAAATTAATAAATATAAATTAAATTAAATATTTCCGTAGTAGAACATAGAAAACCTGTTTATCACGGTTTTTAACATTATTAGAGCCCTGTAGACATGAAATAACACGCATATAGTCACCTTTACACTCCTGAGTGATACTGATGACGTATATGTCATGTTACCCTTGACAGTTTGTGATTTGGTTTTACTCTATTTTTCCTGCCCTGTGCTTTTATTTTGCTATTTCTGTTTCCTGTCTGGTACAGTGTGCATGACCTTTGCTCTTGTTAGTAGGCGCTGGGAGTGCACCTGGTTCTGATTTGTAATTAGGGTACTGCTTAGTTCATCTGCGGATTTCTGTTAGCGCTTTTCCTTTTCCCTGGCATTATTCTCATTATGTGCGCGTTACCTTACATCCACCAAGATCTAGTAACATTTTTTTAAACTCGTCTGGATTTTGTCATAAAGATAAAATGTCTTGATCAAAATTTAGAAACCTGAAATGTGGTGTTTTTTCTTTTGAAATCCAGGAATGATGGCCATGCACAATACAAAGTGGCGTTATCAGGCAATGTCAGGTGACTACAGGAAACAGTGTTTGCAACTGCATAGATATTGAAGCTGATTGAAAGTTCTCTCGCAGCTAAAAATATAGTCCTAATCATGTCATTCTGCAGACGTCAGAGATGGAAGTGCCTTGACAGCATGTCACAGTCCATCATGTGTGGGCAAAAGACACACATGGAGTCTACTTATGCTCCCACACGCAGCATCAACTCTCCTTCTCTGTGATGGCCTTGGAGCTTGATCACATCCCATCTTAAAACTCATGTTGCTGCTTCCTTTTTAATCCACCCACTTGCCTGAAAGATATCTCAAGGCCGCCCGAGGAATTGGAAGGTGCTGACCGTCAAGGCTGCTCAGTGAGGGTTGTACATTTGTCCTTATGTAATAAAATCCATTGATGAAATACACAGTAAGTTAGAACGTGGGGGCTGAAATCAGACAAAGAAAATTAAACCTGCCTTATAGGAATACGTAGTCACCTTTACACTCATATTACCCAATATAGTAGACATAATCAGAAAATAAGGAAAGCTATTTAAGACATAAATAAGACTCATGCTCGTGTGTGTTGCTATAAGACAAGTTTTTTCAAGACACCAAAAAATCAGCAGTTAATTCCACATAATCGTTGTGGATAATTCCTACTGATCAACGAGTAGATTATTTTCCCCAACTGTAACTCATACATCTTTTCGTATGTGACAAATTAAAAAACAAACAAAACAAAAAAACGTAAGCAAATCAACAATAATTTATGGCAGTTGCCTTACAAATGATGATCTCTGATACCGTTCAGTAAACATGAACTTTTAGGCCTTTCTAAATGAATTCTTCTTCTGTCCCAAAAAAACTTATGTCATAATTTAACAAGGTGATGAAAGAGCATAATAAATCCTTTTGTGCCGGATGTTTCTTTCCTACTTTCCACCTACCGTAAGCTTCACCTTCTCCCTGCCAATAGAGTTGGCTTGACACTACCTTGAACCACTCAAACGCTTACTTCAATGTTGCATGAGCTCTAATTTTCATTAAATCTCACTGCCCTTCCTTCACGCTCTTAGACCAATTATCTTTCACACTCCCATCAAAATAAGTCTATTAAATCCTCAAAAAAGTTCATGATTTACTTTATCGCTATTTTAACTTGCACTTAGCTTGAAGAAATGACAGCCTTTTAGGATATTTGAATGCATACTGCTGAATAGCCTGATTGGATTTAGATTTAATCACGCATCGCGTGTCTTTCCGAGAACCTGAGTTTAATAAAGAAGAGTTATATTTTGTCGTACCTGTGTTTATCAGTGGCAGGTGGTCAGTTTCCGATACACCTCTTAATACCGCCAACATCATCCCACTATTATACAAACCATCAATAATATAGAAATGCACAGCATACAGTAGCAATGTGTGGCATTCCAAGGGACAAATACCATTATTACTAAAGCAAGAAACCCTGTTAACCCTTTATCTTCAAGTAGGTTGTCTCTAAACAACTCTGAACCTCTACAATACAACATCATCTGGAGCAGTTCAAAAAATCAATATTTATATAATAACACGACAAAAACATAAAACAATTAATAAAATAGATCACACTCACCACTCACTTGTAAGCACTGGAAGATTTCCAGTGGTAGGAGCGAACAAACCTTTTCCCAGGCTGACTTATGTATAAAATATATAAACTCACCTATTTGTTCATATAACGCACACAGAACAAAGCACAACACCATGTGTGTCTCCTTACTTTGTGTGGGAACACGATCAATGAAGCACTGCCACTGCGCTCTTCATGTGATGATGCGTTCAAGCGCATTGGTAACTTTGAACTGGTGTCTCCTGATCAAAAATATGTCCACAAGTATGTTTTTTTGACTGTCATTATGTGACACTGACAGCTGTATGCACACTGCAAAATAAAAGACCAGTGAGCAGCGATTGCTGCTTATTTAGCCCTGGAATAAAAACCCATACTATTATTCTAAGATTCCTAGAATAGATCTAGTAAAAAAAATATGGATTTACTTATTGAAACTGACAGATCGACTGCAAGATAGGCTAGAAAGAAAAGTGAGAGCAATCCATGTTTTGCTAGCAATTCACGTTGAGAACACATCGGATTTTTTGACATGAAGTTGTCTGACACCCCCATCAGCAGTGTAGTCCATTAACAGCGACTTAGCCCCCACTTGGTCTCCTAAGTCCAGTTCTGGTCAGATTTCTGTGATGAGGAACGTAGTTCCACTTAGTTGCTGAGGACATTTAAGGAAAGAGTTCGGCTTCTCAAAACAATATGCGTTCTAAAGATTAGTACGTTTGCATTACAAAAATGTTGTCTCAAAAAATCAGAACTTACATCTTCTTCCGCTGTGGAACACATACATAAAGAAGATGGCCGCGGCACTCCGTTGCGGGAGAACAATGGTATGACTGCGAGTTTGTTCATCCCATAGACATGAATGCACAGACGACGGTGCGCAGGGATATGGTGAGAGACATATATAACGCCGAGCGTTTTGTGATGTCTGATTTTTTTGAGAAGGCATTTTTGTGATGCAACTGTATTACTCTTTTGAACGCTCATTGTTTGGAAAAGCCAAACTCTTTACTTAAATGTCCCCAGCAACTAAGCGGAACTACTTTGTTCATCACCAAAATCCGACCAGAGCTGGACTTAGGAGACAAAGTGGGGGGTACGTCACTCTTGATGGACTACACTGCTGATGGGGATGTCATACAACTCCATGTAAAAAACAATTTATTCTATTTGGAGTGAATAAAAGCAATTGCAATTCATGCGCTGGAGAGAACGGTCAGCCACCCAGCCAAGGTCTGGGGTACAAGCGGTCTCTCAAGTGAAACTTAGTTCCTCTTCCTCATAATCCTTCTGTGGAGGCAGTCCTAATGATCAGGAAACATGCAGTTATGTGTTTTTAGTGTAGTGTTGTGATCTGATTTCATCCAGCATTAGCCAGGTGGCGCAGCGTCTCAGGCAGGAGAGGTGAATCATCATGAAATGATGTGTGTCTGCGTGTGTGAGATAATTGAAAAGAACAGGATGTATTTGATCCAAGTGCAAGGTCTTGTGATCGAGTGTTATCTCTGTTATGAACAAGCACAAATATGTCGCATTACTTATCCAGAACAGAGTGGAACATATTCCATTCCTAACCGTGAGCAAACCCGCTGAGCGCAATTAAGATAGGATTGTTTTCACCTCATCCACGCGGCGCCTCCTAGAGCATGCCGCCCTGGGCAATTGCTTGTGTCGCCCACAGCGGGAACCGCCACTGAGTGAAATATAAAGGTAAACACAAAAGTACGACAGGTGTTTGTATTAAAGTGTAAGAAACAGTTGTAACTTTAATGATGAAGACGTAATGCAAAGGTGAATCTCGTTGCAGAAGCACCTAAGCAACTCTTTAACCATTATTGACTCACGTGTAAAAATAACTGCAGGTCATAGTAACAAGTAAATACAGTACTTCCACTGTATATTTCCATCTCATGTACTTTTTTAAAAAGCTATTGTTGAAGCTGGTGGTCCTTTTTTAATGCTTGCTGAACAGAGGTCACACTGACACCACTCTCTGATGTTTGACTTTCTATTATGAATATTTAGAAATACTTCTCCACTTCTGGTCATGGGTCCGGCACCATATAGGCATTCACCTTGAGGCCTGTATATGTTCTTCCTCATTAGGGAGGATGGTTGCTTGGGACCTTGCATCTTCAGTCCACAACAATATACAGTATGTAGTGATACACAGATGTTTGTATATGTGTTGACTTTCTATGTTCATGTGCTTTGCCAGACCTCTAAAGACCTGCGTAGGAAAATGAGAAGAACGAGACATATTTCAAACACTAATTGTGATTTATTTTGTCGCCCTTTACCCACTTCTATTTGTCCATCCATCTTCATCACCACTCTCCTCTTCGCTCTTTCACTTTCATTTCTACATCCCATCTTTCTCCAGGCATGGTTGACAGAGATCCATGAGTACGCCCAGCAGGACGTAGTCATCATGCTGCTAGGCAACAAGGTGAGACTTTATGATGGAGATGGATTGACAGATGGGGTCAGAGAGGAGGGGTAGGAGTCACGACGGAAGGAGCGGGAGGGTACAGAATGGATTTATAAATCAAGATCTAAAGGGTTCTTAATTTGTTCACATCTTAGGAGGCCCAAAATGCCAGATAGCAGCACTTCTACATCTCCATGAATCGATATTTATTATAATACCAATAACTCAGTGTGACTGTAATGTAAGGGAGCAGCTTGCAGTGGCAAGCTGAGATTTAGAACCCGGCAGGGTAGTTCTCAGTCCTATAAAGCATTTCAGCCATCCTTTTTCATTTACAACGTGTTCTTAGATAAACTCGCTGTGCACACATCTGCCCGGAGTAAGCAAAAAGTTAAACACACTATAAGGACAACAGTCTTGGGAGGGACACATCTACTAATCAATACGAGGCTGGCAGTAGCCCATTCTTTACCTTTGTTGGCTTGGGGGGGGTCTGTAGTTTCCTATTTTGTTATAGCATTACTGTGCGCCAGTGGACAAAGCAATGCTTGCTTGGATGTGTTTGGTGTGGAAGAGTCAGACACCTTTAGGTGAACTACAACAGAGATGGTGATCCAGGAGAAGGCCTCTCTCGTTCCTTCGCAGATGAGAGGAAGCTGTTACAGCAGCCAAGGAGGGACCAACCCTGTGTTTTCATCCATTTGCCCTCCCTGCCATGTGATTTTTAACTTGATAATAGATGTACTTTCCTGTAGGCAGATTCCAGCCACGGCAGGGTAGTGAAGAGAGAGGAGGGAGAGAAGCTGGCAAAGGTGATTATTCTGTCATCTGTTAATATCTGTGTGTTTATACCAGAGGTGTGGGCTCAAGCCAGACTCGAGTCACGATTTTGATGACTTTGGACTCGACTTAACAATATCATCAAAGACTTGAAACTCAACTTGGACTTGGGACCTGCGTCTGACTGCAGTCTGATGACTTGAAAAGACCTGCTCGACCTGTCTTTTCCTGACCTGAGACTTCACTTGGACTTGACTTGAGATTAAAGAATTGATACTTGCAAAACACTGGCTTGCTCCCGCCTCTGGTATATAAAGTATGTGTTAATATGCACAACGACATCAAGGAACTGGACAAATATTGAAGATGACATCATCTCGACTGCAAGGGAATCAAAGACACCACTCGCAAACACCTGATGTGGCTGAAAGTCAACAACAATCGACAATATCGACTGCACAATAACATAGAAATTCAACAATTTTAAGAAACACATGTAATTTACTGATTTATCAATTTCTATACAGATATTAATCACTTATAAACTGTGCAGTTCGGTCAGCATTTTTATTCTAGTATTAAGATATTTGTCCACAATGTTTTTGGTTGACTTTTTCTCCACTTATTCTAATGTATTCCTGTTAATTATTAATAATTTATTCCTACTTACTCACTTTATTAAATTGTAATTCATTTTTATTTTTATCACTTCCTTTTTCGTAACGCTTCACAATGCTTACACACACGGGAAGAGAAGAAAATGTCTGAGGGGATGTGGCGAAAAAAAAATCGGTGGGTTTGGGAATATTTTTTACGAGAGGTTGCAAAACTTGTGTGAGATAACGCAATACTTTTGCGAGATCTCGCAGAACTATGTGACACGCTTCCAGTCATAGCGTACCTCCACATAGCGAAAATCCGGTGAAAAGGATGCATCATTTCATTTCCATCTTCAGCATTTCCGCATCCCTGAATGCACAAATGTATAGATATAAATTGATAGTGTAACTATAGGAACAGGTTTTCAATTACGTGATGTCATAAAATGCTAACATCCAGTCCGAGCTAGTTGATGGAAACATCACTTTGAGCACTGTTACTTGAAAGGAAATACATTGATTAGCCATACATCGGATTCTTTCACGTAAGTGCACTGCTTGTCCTGTGAGTGAACAGTCATATCGGAAACTCAACAAATGTGCTGCTCTTAATCTGAAGTTTCACCGCAGTAGCGGAGTTTTGTGAGATCTCGCCAAAAAAATTGCGTTCTCTCGCAAACGTTTTGCGTTATCTTGCAAAGGTTTTGCGAGCTAGCTCAACGCAAAACTTTTGCGAGCTCTCGCTCCCTTTTTTGTTTCGTTTTTTTACCCATCAATTTGTTGTCCCCTCGGGGGCTCTGTAAAACGTGACTGAAAAAATGCAAGCAAGTAAAATATTATGTCAACGTGTAAAAAATAGGTGTGACTGAATTATCAGTAATCAGTAAAGACAGGGAGAAGGGGTAGGATTAAATAAACTCCAATTCTGATGTCGAATTGTGCAAATTTAACCATGGGATGTTCCTTAATGTAACTTGTTAAGCATGAAACAAATAAACCGTACCGTACCTATGCATGCAGCATGATGCATATAACAAGGGCGATGCACGCTCACTGCACTTGTAGATAGTAAAATGCCTTGATTGGTGTGTGTGTGTGTGTGTGTTATGTATCCATGCAGTGTTGTTATTGGGTGCAAGGTTGATTGGTGGATTGCTGACTGAATTTTCCAAGCCATTTCACTTTAATAAGCTCGGAGAGGTGTGTAGGCATACTGTAAATGTGAACATACATGGGAGGGAGGCGTGCAGCAGCGCATCAGCTGTCAAGGGGGGGGAGACACACAGCGAGACTATTTTTATAATAAACACATAACGTGTAATACCTACCACTTTATGTACACTTGTACAATAAACTAAGAACTGCATGATGTGGTTGCAGTTTAGTGTTGACCTGCAATGCATCATACTCAGGTAATGTACAATACAATAATAAAAAGATTAAATACAGTCATCCCTCTTTTATGTTTATTATTCCAGCCCCCACCATGATAAATAGATTTCCGCAATATAGGATTCAATGTCAATAAATGGAATATTTTTGTAGTTAGAGCATAGAAAACCTGTTTAAAACTGTATAAATACAGTTTTTAACATTATTATAGCCCTGTAGACATGATGTAGCATGCCTATAGTCACATTTACACTCCTATTATTCATTGTTTACATCATATTGCACAACTCTTATGCTGCAGGGACTCGAGACGACTGCTAACCACTTAGCCTTGAATTTATTTCTTCAATGTCAGACACGCCATGGCTGACTTCATGACTTCATGTGGTGTCTAAAGTAGTGTAATGTGAGGTAATGTCTCAATGTTTTGTGTCACTAATGACGCCTAGTGTTCGAATACTACATCCATCCATCCATCCATCCACTTTGCTAGAGCCTATCCCAGCTGACTTTGGGCGAGAGGCGGCGTACACTTGTATTTCAATATGTTTTGATGAATAATAGACCATAATCTACCACCAAGCAACGATCATTTATTAATTCAAGACCTCAATATAGTGAGGGAGCGATAATCGAACCATGATATTGCGAGGGACGACAGTACAACAATGAAATGAAACAGTAACTAAAAATTCCTTACCTTTATCCCCATGGTTATCTTGTGCACTAGAAAGGGCGTTGCAAGGGAGGGAGAGAAGGAAGTCTCAATAATGAGACCACGACACTCCTTAGTTATCACTGTCCATTTCATAGGAGCAGAAGAATATCATCTTTATCTTTCATGGTGGTCGCCGTGGGCCAAGCATGCAGCCAATGTTGATTTCTCCACTGAGCGTCTTACGTCTTAATTCCGCTTTCACTTTTACACACTGTCACCAGACAAGTCTGCGATTAAACTTAAAAGAAAAAAAACTGACGTCCTTCCTCTCCGGGGAAGCGACGCGCCTACAGTACGTGTTACTCCGCCAATATATTTATCCGCCTACGTATTACCGCGCTGTGCACACGTAACCAGTTCTTTTTTTCTTTTGTACAGTATTAATAATTAATGGCAGTGCGTACTTAACCACCAAACGGCGAAACTCGAAGCACCTTAACCAAGGATTACTTGTATTGGATTCATTCATTACATTATTCCGTTTCATTCGCTCATGGCAGTAATGTAATAGTAATGTAACAGTAACGTGCGCCTAAGGGCGGAGCCCGGGCCTCTACTTATTATTCCATTATGCAAGTCGGTGTGCGTCAATAAATCAATAATTCTATTTATATAAAATATATTTATAAACAAACTGAATGCTACATGAACTCATACTGTATACAGTGTCATAAACAATTGGAGGATGACTGGCGCGGTACATTATGGTCGTCTGCGTTCATACCTTGCCAGTTATCTTTGCCAAAACAAACTTTTTAATACATTTGTTGTGCTGCCTGTCATTAAACTGCCCAGGTGTACCTATTGTAATGTGAAGAGTGCTATGTGGTACCCAATAAAATTATGATTATTGTATGTTGGCCGTATACTGTATGTGCAAAATAGCTAAGATATACAGTACAAAGTTGCACACAGTATACAGTACATTTCTCCATGTTCTTCTATGCAGGAGTTTGGGGTGCCATTCATGGAGACCAGTGCCAGGTCTGGACTGAATGTAGAGCTGGCCTTCACTGCTGTGGCCAAGTGAGTCACAAAAAACAGAAATTGTTATTTTTAGATGGTGTTGACAGTGTATTGGGCCCATTATCCTCATACTGTCAAGCACATGCAAACCTTGGCCTGATTCTTTTCAACTTTGTAAACAGGTGAGTGCTGTGGTCCAATCTAGCTTTTTCCACAGTTAGCTAAGGTGAAGCCTTACCCTCTCGCTGACATCTTTGAACATGTTGTTCATCACTTGCCGGTTGGACCACTGCAACTCTTTGGATGGTCTGGACCAGTCCTCTATGAATCATCTCCAGCTGGTTCAAAACGCAGCTGCCCGTCTGTTAACTGACACTAATATAACCCCGATCCTGGCCTCCTTATACTACCTACCTGTTGATTACAGGATCCAGTTGAAAAATCTTACTTTGTTTGATCTTTTTTAGTGACTAAATGGTCTAGCCCCTTCGTATTTGTCTGACTTGTCTGTTTACGTTCCTGCTAGAACCATGAGGTCCAGATCACAGTTGCTTTGAACTGCCTCAAGATCTAATCTTAAAAATCTCAGGCCGTCTGTTGCAGGTTCTAGACTTTGGAATAGCCTGCCCCTAAACATTAGATCTGCACAATGGTAATGGTAATGGTAATGGTAATGATAATGGTTTAATTCATCTTGAACATGCACACAATTACACTGGCACTCATCACATAACACAATTCACAATTCTGCATGTTCAAGAAGGAGCAGGAAGAAGCAAAGCTTATTTAATCGTACCCCTCATCAGTTTCACATCAGTTGCTATACATTTGTTCAATGTACAACCGACTTTATCATAAGAATTTGATAATAGCTGATGAAATAGTTGACAGAGACTCAGTTCGATGGTGAGTGAGTACAGACAATGTACCCACCGAACATGAAGATTTTGTAGTCAGTGCAAGACTGGTTAGACATAGCATTGTACGTGCACAGTGGTTCAGGTGTCTTCTTCCTTGTACTTTATAAACTGCTTGTACTGTTTCTTGAAATCGCTCATTTTAGTGCATTGTTTGAGTTCCTAACTTAATCCATTCCACAACTTAATTCCACACACAGAAATGCTGAAGGTTTTTAGTGTAGTCCGTGTATATACAGTAAGTGTTTTTGTTCCGAAGATCATATTTCTCCTCTTTTGTTGAGAAGAATTTTTTTACGTTTTTGGGTAACATGTTATAGTTTGCTTTATGCATCATTTTAGCTGTTTGATAGTTTACCAGATCCGCAAATTTTAATAATTATGATTTTAGGAATAAAGGGTTTGTGTGTTCCCTGTAAGCGGCATTATGGATCATCCTCACTGACCTTTTCTGTAGCGTAGTAGTGAGTGTAGTGTTCTTTCATAGTTCTTTCCCCATATCTCCACACAATAGGTTAGATATGGTAATACCAGAGAGCAGTAAAGAGTATGGAGTGATTTTTGGTGTAGAACGAATTTTGCTTTATTCAGTATTGAGGTATTTCTTGCCACTTTATGTTGTATATTTTTAATGTGAGATTTCCAGTTCATATTATTATCTAATGTGTACGCTGGAGCATTTTAAATCCTTATTGAAGTCTGACCTGTATGGACTGGCTTTAGCACAGGTTAACCTGGGCATTGTCTATATTGATTTATTTGGGTTATTGTTTTTTGTGTACTGTATTCCTGAGTTCCTGCAATTGGCTGGCGACCAGTCCAGGGTGTACCTCTCGCTCAAAGTCAGCTGGGATAGGCTCCAGCATACCCCTGAGAACCTAGTGAGGATAAGCGGTATAGAAAATGGATGGAAGGATCGATATTCCTGATTTTTTTTTTTCATTGCACTGTTTTATCATTGGGTATAGATAAAATGTAAGTATAAATAAAATAAAAATAAAGTGTCACAATGCTCTTATGTGCCAAATGCAGTTCAGAATAAATGAGTCTCACGTTTTGCCTGAAACAAACAGACTTTCCAAAGCCTGGGACCAGCTACAGAAAGGGACCAATCACCCCACTGTTTGTATTTGGACCGAGGGACCTCAAGCAGCTGTTGGTTGGCAGACCACAGAGCTCTGCTGGGGCAATGAATGTTTCAAGGCATCACATAAATAAGACGCCGCAGCGCCATTAATTGCCTTAAAAACAAACATTACAAGTTTAAAATCAACTCTGAAGTGGACTGGAAGTCAGTGCAGAGTGTGTAGAACTGGAGCGATGTGGCTCAGTCTACGAGTGTTGGTCAAAAGCTGCACAGCAGCATTTTGTACCAGTTGTAGACGGTTAAATAAAGACTGGGGGCGTTACAGTAGGGCGTTACAGTAGTCAGTGCGAGAACTAATGAACGCATGCATAGCCAATTCAAGACCTTGTCAAAGATCTTCACTTCAGCCAGAAGGCGGAGCTGGAAAAAAAACTAGCTCCAACGACAGAACCAATCTAGTTGTCAGAGTTCAGGTTGCTGTCAAATTTAGCGCCCAGATTATTGACCACAGATTTACAGTAGTGGGTGAGAGAGTCCAGATCGGGGACAGCAGTGAGCTAATTTGAACCAAACACAATGCATTCAGTTTTGGACATTGATACGTAAAAAAAAATATGTGACAGTAATTTCTTGATGGCTCCAATGCAGTTAAAAATAAAATCCACTGAGGTAGGACTGTTTTGAAACACTGGTAAGTAGAGTTGGACGAATAAGGTTATGCTTGTCAATAACTGAACTGAGGGGCAACAAATATGAGGAAAACAGTACTGGTCCAAGAATGGATCCCTGTGGCACACCAGAGGACAGTGGAGCAATGGAAGGCACAAAATCATTAATCGTGACAGCAAACGGCTCGTCTGTCAAATATGACTTGAACCACTGGAGAACGGACCCCCAAAGGCCAAGGATCTGAAGTAAACGTTGGAGGAGGATGGAGTGATCCACAGTGTCAAATGCAGCAGTGAGGTCGAGCATCACCAGCAGGGTTTTTTGCAGTCAAGTGATAAAGAAAATGTCATTCTGAACTTTGGACACAGTGCTGTGTCGTGATCTAAAACCAGACTGAAACTTATCTAAAATAATGGTTCTAAAAATGACTGCAACTGAATGAAAACAACCTTTAGATAAAAATGATAAATTAATACCTGCTGGACCTGAGCGCTGCCTTTGACACAGTTGACCATGTGATCTTATTGCAGAGGTTAGAAAACTGGTGGGGATCTCTGGTACTGTTCTAAACTGGTTCAAGGCCTATCTGGAGGACAGGAAGTATTTTGTTGGAATTGGTATCTGTGTCTCAGAGCAAATGGCTATGACCTGTGGTGTTCCCCAGGGGTCAATCCTGGGGCATCAATTGTTTAATCTGTACATGCTTCCTTTAGGCCAGCTAATACGCAGCTGCAATGTCTCCTACCACAACTACGCAGACGACACTCACATCTACGTGTCACTGACGGCCGGTGAACATGGTCCTGCAGATTTACTTTGCCACTGCGTCAAACAGATCAGTGTGTGGTTGCAAAACAACTTTCTCCTGCTAAACTCAGACAAAACTGAAATCATTGTCTTTGGCCCACAGCAACAAAGACAAAGTGTTACTAGTCACCTTGAGACTCTTTCTTTCAAACCTAATCATCAGGTTAGAAATCTAGGGGTAATAATCGACTCAGATCTGAATTTTAACAGCCACATTAAATCAATAACATCATCAGCGTTTTACCACCTAAAAAAACATTGCCAAAATCAAGGGAATAGTGGCTAAGCCTGCAACTCATGTTAACTGAGGAACCTTTACATTACAATCTTACTGTAACAGACGCAACTTTTGTACTTTTGCTACGACTTATTTCTTCAATTCAGTAGTGTGACTCACCTTCTTTATCAAAGCTCTGGTGCTTGTAACTACTCTAAATAAAAAAAAAACAAACAGATTCCTTTAATGCTCAAAAATACGCAGTGCGCTTCAACGCCTCCTCAGCTTACGGCGCAGCGCTTGAAAGGAGGAACGAAGGCGGCAGATACAGTGTTGTTCAGTGTTCTGTATGCATTCTATGAACAAATAAACCACCTACACACATGTAATAAAGTATTTTGCATTGAAAGGAAACCTTTCTATGTATGTATTGTATGCATGAATTTATTTGTTGTTTTGATTTATGCCAGCCCTTGGAGGCCAGCCCCATTTAAATAATTCTATCCTCAGTGTTTCCTTTGAAAATTCATTTGAATAATGAACAAATGGCATGCAGAATTCCTTACTCAGCTACTTATTGAACGCAGCTAGTTTATAGAATAAAACATGGGGAAGTACGTGGGAAAACCAAAAGCCAGATACAGTTGACACCAGATGTCCATCAGCCCATGTAGATTGTAATATTCACAGGTCTGCCAGTTCTATTGTCCCCCAGGTGGACTAAATACAAATATGATACAATCCCTGTCCTCCCTGGGAGTCTTTCATTCAGCCACCCGGCATTTTGTCAGATTACAAGCACACGTTTCAAAATGCACTTCTCCTCATACCGAGATGTATTGCTCCCAAAGAGTAACGCTGCCTTGCACTGACTGCTGTTGCTGTCTTCTGTCTGTTAGAGAACTGAAACACAGGACCATGAAGGAGCCTGATGAGCCAAACTTTCAGTTGCAGGACTATGTCAACAAAGAAATGAGAACGTCTGGCTGCTGCCGGTCATAGATGATGCCTTTGTGCGAGTATATGTGTGTATATGTATGAGGAGGTAAGAGAGAGTCCCATCAAATATGTAATAAGTCTGTGCACCAGAGACTTTTTATTGTTCCTCTATTGTCTCTCTCAAGTTTAATGTCCCTCTGCTACTGTGAATGTAATACAACTTGTACATGCAGGCTTGTATGCACATGCATGTCACTTCCACAGTTTTATTCTCTGTGTTGGCCTCCCTCACAGCCTCATTGAATGTGTTCTGTGCTGTGATGTGCACATTTGAAACGCCAGCTTAGTTTTGTGAAAGTCTTGTTGAAATAAAAATGTAAAGATATAATACTGACATGAAAAGAAAACCATTCGGTGTCATGTCAGAGAAACTGAAATGTAAACGGAAGAACCTTTTGTACAGATATTTGAATGCAACTAATGTAAGCTGTTTTTGTAACAACTGTGTATTATGTGTATTCATATTATACACTACTGGTTTTAGAACACTCCAATTTCTCTGGAGGAAAAGCCTATATTTTTAAGTGTTAAGATGGTCTGTCTCTCTTCCATTGTAAATTCCCTTTTTCCTTACCGTTTTTGTAGCAACAAATGATTTTCTCCAGTACAATGCTGTTCAACTGATGTTCACCTGGGTATAGCGCCACAGTGTGTTCCCAACACATGCAGACAGAGTAGGTCTCCACAACTTGGAACACCTGTAGGAATTAGTTGCACCAACTGCCAAGGCTTGATTGTCCTCCATTTCTGCAGAACAGCTTAAAATTGCTGATCCATTTTGTGGTCCCTGAAACAGGCCTTTTTTGAATAATTCTGAAAGATACATTATTTTTTAGTTATGGGTAACCTTACCTTTTTTTTTAACCTCTGGCACTTATAAGTGGTGAAGTAAATAGCTTGAAATGAATTGCTTGAAATGGTACAAAGGTGTACCATTTCAAGCTTGAATTTCAATAAATAACTAAGACTTGAATTTCAATAAATAACTGGAAAAATTGGGGTGTTCTAAAACATTTTTCCGGTAGTGTATTGATTAAATGGATTTATCTTTAAAACAAAAACATGTACAGTTAGTAACTCATCTATCTGTTGTTAACTTGTATTACACGTATTGTAACTGAATGGAAATGCTATTTACATAAAAAAAAAACACTAAAAGAACATGAAGTGTTTTTCAGAAGAAAAACGCCGCCATCTTCTGTCAGTTTATTGTCATTACACTGCAATCATCCGCTGAATAGACATTAATTTAACGATGTATTCATTCTAGAAGTGTCAAAAAACATTTCTGGACTTTTATTTGATATTTTATAAGTAATTTACTGCATTGGCTACCAGGAAAGAGAAGCAAAGGCAACAATGGCAATTTAGCTCATTTTAAGATGGCTTTGATGCTAGCTACGAAGCTTTTTTTGCCAACTGGTCTGATGTGGTTTTGTTTGAAGTTTGTTTATGGTAATACTTTTAACTTTTAAAGTTGAACTTTGATTTATTTCTATTTATTTGTTTATTTCTGTTACTCAATTACCGAGTATATGTTGTATGGTTCATTCACCGTTGACATGTATAAATTCCAACAGCCTGTAGAATATCTATCCTGTGTCTCCATAAGAGGGCGCCTTGGCACCATTTGTAAACGGCTTACAATTTACTGTGCGGTGGTCTCTAAAATTCATAGTTTAGTCTGTTGCTAATGTGTAAAACAAATACAAGCAAAATATCAAATTAAAACACTGTACTAAACACACAAAAGGAATATTGACTCGCCATCGGTGTGAGCCTGGAGTTTGTTTTCCATGGAGAAGATAACTAACAGCGTGGTTGAATGTGCGTGACAGGTGCAGCATGTTTTTACCATCCATTGTTTTGGTGGTGGTCAGCGCGGAAATCCAGTCTTGCTCAAGTAATTGGACAAGAAGAGCAACAACGTTCCTAATGCCATTGTGGAAAGCATAAAGGGGGGGAAACCTAGGAAGATTCTAAGACCGACACGGGCCCAATAAATAGGTAAACCAATTTTGCCATCTGATTGTGATTTTTTTTAAAATATAGTCAGAAAACGATTAAAACAATCTCTTGTATTTGGTAGTAACAGTTAAATATCCACATTGACCAAATGTAAGCTTCCGTATTGACAGACCACCCCCCACATGAAATGGTTTGGTCCACTACCACCGTCACAGTGCTGCATAGCTGTAGCCTGTTGCCTGTCAGTCAGCAGTTGCAGCAGAGCAGAGTGAAACTATGCTGCTCGTGCCTTGCAAAATAAAGTCTGGGAATGAAAAAAGGAAAGAGAAAAAGCGTGTCGTGTGACCCGTTTTTTAGCCTTTCCAGTGTGTGTCGTGGAAATGAACCTGTTAATGTCCACAGTGAAATAAGACAGCAGTGCGTTGGCACGTTGTATTAGCCTACATGTCAGTCCTTTTTAGCCAACATTTAATCCATTCCATTCCATTTTCCTCCGCTTATCCGGGTCCGGGTCGCGGGGGCAGCAGTCTCAGTACGGAAGCCCAGACTTCCCGGTCCTCGACCACCTCCTCCAGCTCCACCGGGAGGACACCAAGGCGTTCCCAGGCCAGCTGTGAGACATAATCCCTCCAGCGTGTCCTAGGTCTTCCCCGGGGCCTTCTCCCGGCTGGGCATGCCCGAAACACCTCACCAGGGAGGCGTCCGGGAGGCATCCGGACTAGATGCCCGAGCCACCTCAGCTGGCTCCTCTCGATGTGAAGGAGCAGCGGCTCTACTCTGAGCTCCTCCCGGATAACCGAGCTCCTCACCCTGTCTCTTAGGGTGAGTCCCGCTACCCTACGAAGAAAACTCATTTCAGCCGCTTGTATCCGCGATCTCGTTCTTTCGGTCACGACCCAAAGCTCATGACCATAGGTGAGGGTGGGAACATAGATCGAACGGTAAATTGAGAGCTTTGCCTTCCGGCTCAGCTCTCTCTTCACCACGACGGTCCGGTACAGCGACCGCATTACTGCAGACGCTGCGCCGATCCGCCTATCGACCTCACGCTCCAACCTTCCCTCACTCGTGAACAAGACCCCGAGATAGTTGAACTCCTCCACCTGGGGCAGGACCTCATTCCCAACCCGGAGGGAGCAATCCACCCTTTTCCGACTGAGAACCATGGCCTCAGATTTGGAGGTGCTGAGTCTCATCCCAGAAGCTTCACACTCAGATGCAAACCGTCCCAGTAAACGCTGCAGGTCACAGCCCGATGAGGCCATCAGGACCACATCGTCTGCAAATAGCAGAGATGAGATCATAGTGCCCCCGAACTGGACTCCCTCGACACCTTGGCTGCGCCTAGAAATTCTGTCCATGAAAATTATAAACAGAATCGGTGACAAAGGGCAGCCTTGGCGGAGGCCAACGTTCACCGGAAACAGGCTTGACTTACTACTGGCAATGCGAACCAGGCTCCTGCTCCGGTTGTACAAGGACTGAATGGCACGTAGTAGCGCGCCACCAATCCCATACTCCCGGAGCACCCCCCACAGGACACCGCGAGGGACACGGTCGAATGCCTTTTCCAGGTCCACAAAGCACATGTAGACCGGTTGGGCAAACTCCCAAGTACCCTCCAGGACCTTTGCAAGGGTGTAGAGCTGGTCCAGTGTTCCGCGACCAGGACGAAAACCACATTGCACCTCCTGAAGCCGAGGTTCGATTAACGGTCGTACCCTTCTCTCCAGCACCCTGGAATAGACTTTCCCAGGGAGGCTGAGGAGTGTGATCCTTCTATAGTTGGAACACACCCTCCGGTCACCCTTCTTGAAAAGGGGGACCACCACCCCAGTCTGCCAATCCAGAGGTACTGTTCCCGACTTCCACGCAATGTTGAAGAGACGTGTCAGCCAAGACAGTCCCACAACATCCAGAGCCTTGAGGAATTCAGGGCGAAACTCATCCACCCCCGGAGCTTTGCCAATGGGGAGCATTTTGACTACCCCAGATACCTCAGCCACGGTGATGGAACTGTCCGCGTTCGTATCCTCAGTCTCTGCTTCCTCTACGGAAGGTATGTCAGTGGGATTGAGAAGGGCCTCAAAGTATTCTTTCCACCGCCCAACTATATCCTCAGTCGAGGTCAGCAGGCTCCCATCCCCACTGTAAACAGTGTGGACCGGGCACTGCTTCCCCTTTCTGAGGCGCCGGACGGTTTGCCAGAACCTCTTCGAGGCCGACCGAAAGTCGTGTTCCATGGCCTCACCGAACTTTTCCCACACCCGAGTTTTTGCCTCGACCACCGCCGAAGCCGCGTGCCGCTTGGCCTGCCGGTACCCGTCAGCTGCTTCAGGAGTCCCACAAGCCATCCATGCTCCATAGGACTCCTTCTTCAGCTTGATGGCAGCCCTGACCTCTGGTGTCCACCATCAGGTTCGGGGCTTGCCGCCACGACTGGCACCGACCACCTTGCGGCCGCAGCTCCGATCGGCTGCCTCAGCAATGGAGGCACGGAATAGAGCCCATTCGGACTCGATATCCTCGTCCTCCCCCGGGATGCAGGAGAAGCTCTGCCGGAGGTGAGAGCTGAAGACTCGACGAACAGGAGACTCTGCCAAACGTTCCCAGCACACCCTCACTACACGTTTGGGTCTCCCGGGTCTGTCCGGCATCCTCCCGCGCCATCTAATCCAACTCATCACCAGGTGGTGATCAGTTGACAGCTCAGCCCCTCTCTTTACCCGTGTGTCCAAAACATGCGGACGCAGGTCTGATGATACGACTACAAAGTCGATCATAGACCTGCGGCCTAGGGTGTCCTGGTGCCATGTGCACTTATGGACATCCTTATGTTGGAACATGGTGTTTGTGATGGACAAACTGTGGGTCGCACAGAAGTCCAACAACATCACACCGCACGGGTTCAGATCGGGGAGGCCGTTCCTCCCAATCACGCCCCTCCAGGTCACACTGTCATTGCCCACATGGGCGTTGAAGTCTCCCAGTAAAACGACAGAGTCACCAGTTGGGGTGCTCTCCAGCACCCCTCTGATGGACTCCAGGAAGGCTGGGTACTCTGAACTGCCGTTTGGCGCGTACGCACAAACGACAGTCAGGACCCTTTCCCCAACCCAAAGGTGTAGGGAAATGACCCTCTCGTTCACCGGGGATGACTCCAACACAGAGGCACCGAGCCGGGGGGCTATTAATAAGCCCACACCAGCTTGCCGCCTCTCCCCTGCAGCAACTCCAGAGTAGAACAAGGTCCAGCCCCTCTCGAGGAGTTTGGATCCAGAACCCAAACCGTGGGTCGAGGGGAGTCCGACTATATCTAGTCGGAATGTCTCAACCTCTCCCACAAGTTCGGGCTCCTTCCCCACCAGAGAAGTGACGTTCCATGTCCCAAGAACCAGATTTGACCGCCGAAGACCAGGTCGCCTAGGTGCCTGCCCTCGACCGCCACCCAAAACGCAATGCACCGGACCCTTATGCTTGCCACCGCAGGTGGTGGGTCTACGGGGGGGAGATCCCGTGTGGCTTCTTCGGGCTGAGCCCGGCCGGGTCCCACGGGTGAAAGCCCAACCACCAGACGCCCCTCCCCCAGGCCTGGCTCCAGGGTGAGGCCCCGGTATCCCACTTCCGGGCGAGGTGTGGTCTCTCCTTGTGTGTTTGTTCATACGGGTCTTCTGAATCACTCTTGGTCTGGCCCGTCACCCAGGACCTGTTTGCCTTGGGAGACCCTACCAGGGGCATATAGCCCCAGACAACATAGCTCCTAGGATCACTCGGGCACACAAACCCCTCCACCACGGTAAGGTGGTGATTCACGGAGGGGCCAACATTTAATCAGTGTAGTTAAATGTTTAGCATGTATTATTAAATCGGTTGCCCCTCACCCATTTCGCAGATTTAACAACAAATGAGTCAGTAGCAGCCTTGTCTCCCCATAACTTTACCCCCCCAATGAAGAAGGTGAGCAAAACTGTATAGTGGCATGTCCCTTAGTATCATTGCAGGCATTCTGTCGGAATTTCTATCTCTTACTCATAATAGCGTTACAAAAAAAGAAAAAAATATTTTTGTGATCACAGAAATTCAAACTCAAATTATTTTTCCACACAATAATTCCATTTCAACTTTATCTTCTTGTTAGCAGATTTACTTATGAAATTAATGTACTGTATATGGACATTTTTTGACGTCTTTCATAAATGTAAAAAAAAATGTGAGACTGTAAAAGATGGCCTTTGGTACATTTGTTGTGTTCTCTTGCATGAAATAGTGAATTGCATATTACAGTATATGCAGAGTTGCATGGACAACTCACTAGAAACTACTAAACTAGCGGTTGTACTTGGAGGTGGCGGGGGGGCCCAAGGTGATTTTTTTTTTTCATCGGGCCTACAATCCCTGGCGGAGCCCCTGGCCGAAGTGAGTCACTCGATGATTTGTTTGGCTTAGTTGTTTGTTTGTTTGTTTTTTTGTTACACCCTTTCTGATGCAACCCTCCCATTTGTCCGCACTTGGGACCTCCACTGGACATCTCCAATGGCTCCATCTCTAATTGAACCCCTGCTATGGACACAAAAGGCAGCAGCATGTACCATTACACCACCAGGGCAAACAAAGTGAATATATATTATTGCACACAGAATAAGACGTTTCCAAACTGGATTTACATTTGTATATAATTCTATTGCATCTGAATGTTTTTTGCATCCCAGTTGTTGGGGACACCTGCTGCAGTTTACTGCTTTTGCCATGGAGGGAAAGTGAAACTATGACTAGCCTGATTTTAAGCAAACACCTCTATGAATTATATACTCACGCTTATTGTTGCTGCTGAAAAAATGCACGTGGAAGTGTAAATGTGCGTAATGGTGTGAATGAGCAAATAAGAGGCAGTCATAGTGACTTCAGGGGCCCTCATATGACTTAGGGCCATCTGTTGCACTGGTTGTTCTTTGTCTCATTAGACCTGAGTGAGGGCACAGCAACCCCAGTGGCCCCTCTCCAGTGGTCAAGGCGTGTGTATGAGTCTGATTGTGTGTGCTCAGCCTTTACTCGTTGCCTAGCAGTCCACTCTACTGCACTAAATTGACCAGGAACCCCAAACAAAGCCATGTGGCCTGTGTGCGTGTGTGTGTGTGTGCGTGTGTGTGCTCAAATTTACCTGTCAGGAATGACCCAAGCTCACAGTGAGTGCAGCATCCTCAAGTGACACAGCTTGAGCCCACTTACCCACCTCTGCCTCTGGGATTTTAATGGAATTCTCTCTGCTTTGATGGGTTCATCGTGTGCTCATCGCCTTTTAGGTCAATAAAATATATCGCATGCATTGTTAAGGAAAATAAATAAATACAAGTGTTTAAAATAACGTTAAAGTTTAAATTCCCCATCCCCAAAATGCAGACAGTTTTCAATACATTGTTGCTATTTAAAAAGGTAGTTGAGGTTAAACATTTTAGTAAATGTTAAATATTTCTCTGAGAAGTGAAGACTATAGAAGCTCCATTTTGTTTGGAAAAAAAGGGAGCGGGTCTTAGCAAAAGGTCAGTTCAAAAGACCAAACCTGATTTTGTTTTTGTTTGTTTTTTGAACGTGTGTGGCACATATTTTAACAGTATCATAGACTATTTGAACAATGCTACCATACATTGGTATGGTATTATGAGATAAAAAGTCAAAATTACGAGATAAATCATAATTCTGAGCTAAAAATGTGAAATTATGAGATACAAACTGCGCATGTGCCGCCTTCTTCACTGGAGCCTTCATCTCATGGCACTCGGCACATGCGCAGTTTGTATCCCATAATACTACTACTTTATTTACCAAGCAGATCTCCACTTCAACAGTGTGGCGTTCGTTAGGGCTAAATTCTAATCCCGTGACATCTCCTTTACTTCAGAACTACTACTTGTTTAAATACTGTGCCACTCACGAGTCAGTGAGGAAATGGCAGCAACTCAACACTCAAAAGCTGTACCTCAGAAATATACAAGCATGTTCCAGTATGAGTTTGAAATTGAAAAAACAACTCTAAGTTTTCCCATAATGCATTGCATCTGCATCATTGAGGCACTGCAATGACGTCAGCCTCCCTCGGGCTCTGGCTCCCTCTGGTGGACAGAGGCAGCATTGCAGCTATATCCACCATTTTCTGTGCTGCTTGTCCTCCAGTGAAATAGTAATGAAATGCATTATGGGAAAACTTTAACATGTATTTTTTTTTTTCATTTTAAACTTGAATTGGTACATGTTTGTATATTTCTGAGGTATACCTTTTCAGTTGCTGTGTGATGAGTTTAATGTTTGTTTGATAGCGTGAGTCAGATTGTTATATTATTATACTGTTATTTATACTGGCCTTCTACAATTTTAAATGGGTTGGCAAGTGTGTCAATCGAGTGTCAAATAAAGACCTGCCTGGTCCTCACAGACTTGTGTGCACCACAATATGCCATTATATGACGTGGACACGTGCGACTTATGCACCGGTGCGACTTGTACACCGAAATTTGCAGTATAAATAAGGAATTCTACTTTGCGGAAATTCACTTATCGCGGTCGAGGGTGGAACCAATTAACCACGATAAACAAGGTTACTGTACTTACATATGGTAATAATTGCATTAAATACATATACAGTACATTACATGCAACTTATTGGTTTCCACAAAACGCTACATGCAAAACAATATGATAATTATCCATTAGCTATTTTATTATTAATATCCAAGTCATGGGACTATATTACTAACTTTGCATTAAAAAAAAACTAAAAATTAGGTATACCTCTTGCACAATCTGTCCATCTAGCCATCCATTTTCTATTCTGCTTCTCCTCATTATGGTCGCTGTGAGCTGAACCCTATCCCAGCTGACTTCAGTCAAGAGGCGGCGTACACCCATCTACAGTATGGACAATTACGATCTCAGATTAGCCTAACATGCGTGTTTTTTGGATGTTCCCAAAGAAAACCCTGCACTCTGTGGGTGACGTTAAGCCTTTAGTTCCACACAAGAAAGCTTTCTGTGTTTGCATTTGCGCACGTGGCTCTGTGTTGTTGCGTGTATGTGTGCAGGTCCAGTCTTCCTGCCAGCGCAGTCTCATTAAGATAAGCCTCTTCCACTCAGCTGACAAATGTCAACAGAAGGTGAGTCAAAACTCGAGCCCTGACATTCATGCACACATTACACACGACTGGATCATGCTTGGTTTGTTTATATTTCTCAGTAACAGCCGGGAAGAACGAATCCAACGTCCAATAGACTGTGTATCCTATCGTCCCACACAGTAAAAAAAAAAAAAAAAACTGTCTTTTGTGCTTATTAAATATAGATTCAGGTTTAGGGTGCATGTCTCGGCCATTGCTTAAAACAGGAAGTCAAAAGAGAAACAATATGTAATTGAATTATAACATTTATTTTCAGCACAGGATCCCCGCATAGTCCTGATGCAGCAGTCACCTCCCATATTTGCATATTATTGGTCAATTTTGTGGCAAAACCCGCATATTTGTGTTTTTTCTCTCCAAAAACAGGCCTCTTTTTTGCAGAATTTTTAAAAAATCTCATTCACCTTAAGCCTGTGACAATTTAATAAATACATGATAATAAATCATATAACACACAGCATAAAGGACGGATGCGGCGCCGCAGGAGCCCACTTTGATTAGGTCTGCATACATTCAATTGCGTTATTAATGTAACACACCCTTATTGTTGTCATTATTATTACACAATTAGACAGTATGGCGAACAGCGCTCTTATTTTGAAGGTCAGAAGTGTGTTGTGCGTGTTGAGATTGTCTTGACTGTTAAGACAAGCTGGGAACAAGAATAAACGTGCCTCTCGTCCTTATTTCACTCATCAGCGGGCATCCTAAAACGCTGGTTTGCATTAACAAGCAGTAAAACACAACACGGTGCAAACACACTCATACAACCTTAGTTGCACACACATACCTGCAGTAGCATGCTCTGCTAACGTAAGCTAACCCCGCTAGCTTCCATTCATGCCCAGAAAGAACGTAGTTCCGATGTTTTCTTTGGCCAGCTTTTGCCGGTCAGGTTGACATTTCAACATGTTTAGTTTGAGAGGTGGGGGGCTCGTGTTTGTGATGAGATTCCACTGCGATTTAGCGGTCCGCCGGGGAAATACTTCCCCACACAAACATTCCTTCTCCTCATGGTGACAAGATTTCATTCACATGATGTCAATTTCCGCAAAAGATTCCGCAGTTAACAGTAGATTCTGTTTGTATTGGCCAATTTATAACAACAACAACAACAACGTGGACTTAAGTTCTCTTAAATGTTAATTACTGTTCTTACTGAGACACATTTACACTTCCTGAGCCCCAGTGCACAAAGCAAGATCCGTACCAACATACGGTCATGTCCCGTTGCTTTTTTTTAACAAGCATTGTTAAATATTAAAAAGAGTGCACTGGGTTTCTGCATCCTTGTGATAATGATGGCCATAACAGAAATAGTAGACTGCATATAATCTCCTTCATCACTCTGTTAATGATCAGGCATGATTCCTAATTGTGTCCATAAATCCTTTCCTTTTTCCATTTCCTTTCAAAGCTGCTGAAGTCACGTGGCAGCCATCAACAAGATCCATCAGTGAGAAGGCGGCGTTGCGTTTACCCAACAAGGGGGGGGGAGTATATGGAGAAAAGGAGGGGAATGGCTTAGACGGGAGGCAGAGATTACATATGGATTCTTAGTAAAGATGATAAAAAAAAAAGATGGTAATCTGTAAAACGTGAGCCACATGTCAAGCCTGTGC
The DNA here is from genome assembly GCF_027744805.1 of Dunckerocampus dactyliophorus. Lineage (NCBI taxonomy): Eukaryota > Metazoa > Chordata > Actinopteri > Syngnathiformes > Syngnathidae > Dunckerocampus > Dunckerocampus dactyliophorus. Next base: position 41,654,004 of record NC_072820.1, read on the forward strand.
TGTGATGGTAAGCATGATGTCAAGTCTGCTTGTACAGCACTACTCCATGTAAAAATAATCTACTGTTCTATTTTTAAGTATTGATGGGAATCCAGCGGTTGAAGGCCCCATAATATAAAATGGACATACAGTATACAATACTGTGCAAAAGACCAAAACAAATTTTACTGTTTTAATTAAATATTTCACAGCAATCATTGTGACGCGGGAAAAGGTAAATAGTGAACAGAAGGACAGACGCAATTTGCAGGATACAAATTGTGCAGATGTAATTGCTAAAAATATAAAACCAATTTCCACCAATCGTTAAAGCTCAGCTGTTTGTCATCCTTCATAGATGAGGAAGTAGCGCGCTAAATAAGAAAGAAATGGACAATGGTTTGTTTAACAATTCAGCTACAGCAACTCACGCAAGCGAGTACAGCCGTCATATCTCAGCAACCTTTTTTATCACAGGACATCTCCTCAAGGCACATTGCCATAGAAATGAAACTTCGATATGCTTTAGAGTAGTCAGTGTACAGCTAGTATAGCTGGGTTTACTATCGTGCAAAATATAAGGATAGTAAAGTCGTAACGTTAAGAGAAAAAAAGGTGGAATTTTACAAGAAAAAGTCATAATTTTACAAGAATAATAAAATAAAAAATGAAGAAGAAAAAAGTAATTTTAAAATTTTATTTGGAGAAAAAAACAAAACAAAAAATGATTTCAATTTTTTGGAAAATATAGTTGGGGAACACGTAAAATCACAAGAAAAAAATTACGGGACAAAAGTTGTTATCCATTCTTTTCTATGACGCTAATCCTCATTAGCGTCGCGGGGGTATGCTGGAGCCTATCCCAGCTGACTTTGGGCCAGAGGCAGGCTACTCCCTGGACTGGTCGCCAACCAATCGCAGTTTTGTTATGTTAGTAAAATAAAAATAACAGGAAAAATGATAAACCAGCAAAAAAAGCTGAATGTACGGAGAAAAAGTTGATAGTAAAAATGCACTTTGCCAACTGTAACACAAAGCTGAGATGCAGGCCGTTTTTTCCTTTAATTATATCTCACTTCTTAGCATACCCACATAGGTTGGATTACAAAACGTTAAATATCAAAGTGGCCCCCGCATTCTTTGAGTTTTCCATATGTGGCCCTCGCTGGAAAAAGTTTGGACAACCCTGATATAGTTCATACGGGAATGGACGCCGGTCCGTCAGAGATATGACATCATATTAACTAGTCTGTGTGGTTTATGTATCCACTTAACAACACAAACCTTGGGAAAAAAACAAATAAGGGCTCCTTATTTGTTCTGACAACAAGAAGTCACAACTGCACATCTGAACATTACTGCATTCCTATTTGGAACACACCTTGGGATGCCATTGTGCTTGTAAGCGGAATTTTCCACATTTTGCTGCCGTTACTTTATTAAAGTAATTAACGGGATGACGTCCGTGGTGAAACTCAAGACAAATCTTCTCAATGTATTACGAGACGCTGGTGCACACAATCAGTACATCCTGGTGACTTTCTGTGCAAATGTTACTGGAAGACGCGGCGCTGATCAATGTGTCCTCTGTGTGAGTCAACAACGTCACTTGGCTCTGTGCATACATTGTGTGAAACAACGAGGTGTACTGTGCTAATCGACTTTTGACATATTTATCAGCGCTAATCACACTTTGCTGACGACAGTTGTTGCAGACCATCACCATTGGGATAAATGCACCGTGCTACCAATTTCCTTCATTACTGATACATCACAGCAAATTATCATTGGACAATAAACTCCCAGACAGATCAATGCCTGGAACACTGGAAGCTTATAAGAGCACTTGGGGAAAAAGACTAATTATGGCGGCTGGGCTCAAATCACTGTAATGACTGGTAGCAGATAGATGAGTCGTTAGTGGCTAGTTAAAACTATGAATGGTTATTGGTTGATAGAAAATAGATTTAAAATGAAAATGTATCACAACTGATGAATGAATAGAACGTCCGTCTTCATGCTTGAAGCAAAGAAGGGCTTTTTTTGCTTGACTTGAAAAACTATTCTGACATTAGATCGGTTTTGGATCTTAAATCTGAATTTACGTTTAGGATTTAACCCTTTGTTGTCCGGGGTACTTTTTAGCGTTTTGATGTACTTTTGTGTTTACCTCTTTACTATCTCACCCTAAAAACTCTTATTCTTGCCTCGGTTGGTTTCCTTTGTTTTCATACAGTCTTACGTGCGTGACCGTACAGTTGTTCATTTTGGGAATAAAGGGTTTGTGTGTTCCCTGTAAGCGGCATTATGGATCATCCTAACTGACCTTTTCTGTAGCGTAGTTAGTGAGTGTAGTGTACTTTCATAGTTGTTTCCCCATATCTCCACACAATAGGTTAGATATGGTAATACCAGAGAGCAGTAGAGAGTATGGAGTGATTTTTGGTCTAGAACGAATTATGCTTTATTCAGTATTGAGGTATTTCTTGCCACTTTATGTTGTATATTTTTATTGTGAGATTTCCAGTTCATATTATTTATCTGTTACGACCCTGAGAAATTTCTTGTCTCCTGCCAAAAAAAGAGCTATTGTTTTCTCACTGACTCACGAGCGGCACAGTATTTAAACAATTAGTAGTAGTTCTGAGGGGAGATGACACGAGATCAGAATTCAGCCATAAATTTGCCGTACTGCGTGCAGATATTTCAAGTATTTTTTGTTTTCAGAATCAGCCAGACATTTTTCATTGGGGTGACCATGGTGAGATCTTTACTCACATCAATAAGTTGATTCCTGAATTGTCTAGGTGGCCAGTTGGCTGGTGAGAAAGTGAGCCGGGGTGGCCACGGCTACCACAGCCCACCCCGCAGCTCCGCCACTGCTTTTGGAGCGTCTATCAGGGCAATTAATAGCTGAGCAGTGTGCAGAGGACATGTTTTCAATGCATAGTTTCTGGAGTCTTCTCACCATCATGCTGGCCCAATATGGAACTGGATACAGATCGCACGCCTGTTTTAACTCTAGACGCCTTTGTTTACATGCCCACTCATGCTGCCACAGAGAGCTTCCATTATTAACAGATTTATGTGCTGAATAACGCTTCAGAATTTATGTCAACCGACCAAAGTAATCACGGAAAACCTACCTACCGCGGCTTTATTGACAGCTCCTCCACACGGAAAGTTGTGTGCTGCAGTGAAATGCATCCGAATGGAAACGGCGGTTAGGCGGTTAGCTAATGTTCTGCGCCACAGCGCCGTGTTTGTCAAAATTTCTATTTATATTCGTATACAGTATATTGGCAGTTGAGGGCAGCCATAACGGCAATGTGGCCCTCAATGAAAACGAGATTGATACCGCTGTAGATGGTTTGTATCAGAGGGTGGAAAATGTCACACTTTGAATATGAAAGAATCCCATTGTTGTGTTCTTGATCTAGATCCACACAGCAATAGTCAATTAGTGGATATTCTTCCTACAATTACTGCACACGTCAAAGCCAGTAAAGGGGCTCCCGCCCCTTTTCTGCTATGAACTGCCTAAATGAGACCCTTGGCCCATGGGGTGCACTGGCTTTCCAGATGTTGGTACCAATCTTTCTGATTCTGGCCCGCTTGTTTTTGTGTTATTCTGATTCTTGATTTGCATGCGGGGACAAGAAATATGTGTTGGAGTCGACAATATTTGTCATCAAGTTGCAAGGTTTTGCCCCTGTGTTAACCCAAACACTACATAGGACAATTCATGAAAACGTTCCTGAGGTGTGAAAGGGTGCAACCCCTATTGGTAACATATGCTAGCCCGGGGTGGTGTTCTAACATTTTGGGGGTAAAAAAAGCGGATTTTGGAGCCAAGGAGTGATAGCACCTTTATATTGCACTTCCTTTTCCTGCTTGCATCACGTGAGCTTTTGTTTGTCTCTCAGTGATTCACTAATGACGGCAGCACTTGTCGGAAAATAAACGTCAAACCTTCTGCTGGAAGCTTTTTTTCTGTCTATGTTTCTCCTGAAAGCATTTAACTGTAAACAGAAGTGAACGTGGAGGGAAACGATGCTGCTGTGATTAACAGTGTTTATCTTCAGTGGTTGTGTGTACATGTGTGTGTCTGGAAGTGTGGACACACGACCAGCGTCATCAAAATAAGTGTCGCACTGATCAGTCGTCGTCCCTCGTTTATCGCAGTAATTGGTTCCAGACCCGAGCGCGATAAGTGAATTTCCACAACGAAGGGTTCATTATGATTAAACGGAATATTTTCATAGTTAGAGCACACAAAACCTGTTTTGGACTTTCCAAAATACCTTTTTTTCACGTTTGTGTTTCCGTTGTCCACCTGTCTGTTTCACGTATGTGACAGGTTCTTTGAACCTGCTGAAAACCTGACATGGGAGCCAAAATTTACAGTTGAAGTGCACTCAAAATTTGCTTATAATTGGACACCACATGATTTTGAGATATCAATACATAATTAATAGGGATGCTCCAGTCAGCGTTTTATGCTGCCGATTCCAAAACCGATCATCCGTTAGTGAAATCGGCTGATACTGATACCGATCACATGGTTTAACTTACATTTTTCAATTTATTTAGGATAGGTTATTATTAAAAAAATAAAAACGGGAGCCCAATGTGATTTTTTTTTTTTCATAGGGCCCAGAATTCCTGGCGGCACCCCTGCTATTGGCGATATGATATGAAACAAGGAAACATAAAATCACCTTCATTTTGAGAGAAAAACATATTTGACTTACTTTTTCAAAAGAACAAATATCACTTGTGAAACTTACAGAGGATGAGACGCTTTCTTTCAGGAGACTTTGGATGTGCGTTCAAGAGATGGGTGGAGCTCTAGCAGGACTTCCAGTCGCACATACAGTAGGGGAGTTCCACAGCGAACCCGGAGTCTTCCACCGTTGAGAAAGGCTGCTCATTTAATCCTGTTAATTCAATTATTTTTAGGGTTATTTTCGTGGCCTTCTGTCCCGCAAATACGGGCAAGTGTCAAGCGTTGGCCGCGTGAGCTGCTGTTTGACTGATGCTGCACCGTGAGCCTCGAAAACTCACCATACTCTGTCAAGTGTTTGTTCTTCAAATGGCGTATTCAATTCACGCTTTTTAAGGTGCTACCACCGCAAGATATTTTTCGTGGCATGTTTTTCATTTTATATCCCTCTCACAAATGTCTGGTAACATGTTTTTTGTCTTTGGCACGCCTGTGCAGGACAGTATGAAGGAAAGTGGGCAGTACACTACACTACACTGCACACAGGCATCGTTAGAGACTGCAGGCTGCAATTATACCGGCCAGAGGTGATCGGCTTTTGTGATTGGCGTTGAAAGGCATTTATCGACGTATGGCGATAACGTGGGTTTTTACAGAAATCGGCCGATATAATAATTGCACCCCATAACTAGGCAAAGCACTTTCCACGCTAATTAACGAGATTGATGGCGACGGACACGAAAGGTAACGATTGTTGTTGGATTTCCGAAGTTTCTGTACTTCGTCTGTGTGGCAGAAATCGTGCGCTTATTTATTTTGACGGCATATCACTTATGACTTCCACTGCAAATCATTTTACCGGATGCAATTCGAGTTATAATATCACGGCCACTCAATCAAACTGTGATAGTCCTGTCCTTTTTCTTTCCCTTTTCGGACATATGCGTGTTCGAAATAAATTAAACCAAACCAAACTACCCTGGATTAAATCATCAATCAAGACAAGACCAAACGTTATCCGGTATTCATTTGATCAGCACTCTGCTGCAATAATGTAACAATCATAACCACGGGATTTACATTTCACCTTCAACTAACTATTTCAAAATATACATACAATAAAAAGAGTTTTGTGAAAGGGTGACAAAATGCAGTCTTTTGGCAGGACATGTCCTATCTTGGCAGTCCAAGATAAACTCGATTCTGCAGAATGACACAGTAAAGGGCAAAAAGTGTTAATTGAGTGTGGAAGTGGGGTGTGTATGGAAGAAATGCTAATTAGTTAGTCCCATCTCACTAGATTTAACTGTTCAATTATGTACAGTCCTACCTCCATTTTCGAACGCCCCAGTTTTTGGATGATTGGGTTTTCAACAAAAATTTGCCCCGTTTTTTGTACATTGTCTTGGTTATCGTACAATTACGTGTAACAAACTAATCAGTTTGCCCTTTACTGTGTCATTCTGTAGAATCGAGTGCCCAAACAAAGCACCCTATGCATTGGGGGCTTACTGTCTGTGCATTTTTTATTGAGTGTGACTGCTAAATAACCTGCCGTGTGGCCAAAAAAAGTTTGAAGCGCCAGCAGTTTGATAAAGAAGGTGAGAAATTCAATTGAATTCAAGAACAAACTCATCACAGAGCAAGCAAGAGTCTTTGATAAAGGTATTTTCTCGGTATCTGGAACGGATTATTTGATTATTTCCTGTGGGAAAAATTGCTTCAGTATTGTACATTTCGTTTTTTCTCTGATCTCTTGGAATGAATTCATCACCAATACAGAGGTAGCACTGTAGATGTATTTAATTCAGCGGGCTGATGGTAATCATGCATTGTTCATGTTCAGCAACCTTGTGCTCCCATGTGACTTTCCCATTACACAGCTGCGCCTCTTCTATTCCCAATGACCCAATAAAGCCTCTTGGTATGTATGGTATGTGATCTTTCAAGAATGAGGTTTCTAAACCAGGTCTTCTTTACGATTGAAGGGCATTCTCAATGAAAACTGCTTGAACACAACACTTTGTGCTCCCAGCAAAGCTAAGCACCTGCAGCTAACGTCCATCTATTTCAGTCCTCGCAGACGTTCAGTATTCACAGCCCCCGGATTTTACTCTGTATCTTTCTTCCTTGTTATCCTATCCAACAAGAAATATTTAACATAATTAATTGATTAATCACTTTGATAAGTCATTTCCAATCAAGAAAATGTCATTTTGCATCGTCAGATTTTGATCAAATTTCACATGAGCAGTGATATACATGTATACAATAGATAAGTAATCATCCTGTACATAAGTTTTTATAAGGAATAAGGTTGAAACAACGAAATGTGGAAAAGGTGAAGTGCTGTGAATACTTTCCGGATGTACTGTCGATACAAGAAATGACCTATATCTATTTAATTAGCATTATATTAATATAATTTTGCCACAAAACACTACTCAATAATAACAGCACATAATTCATAGTATCAATAATCTTAAGGAATTTAGCAGGAGTGTCACGAGACGAGACGATGCACGAGATCGGGCCCACAAGAACGAGACGAAGAGATTGTAACATTATTTTAAGAAAAGGACAATGAAAAAATATGACTGGACAAACACATATTTTTATTTAACTAAGTCACAAAACAATGCAGGTGCGTTTTGAAGTGTTTCTTGTCCCACATATTGACGGTAAACAATATGATTGTCAACATTTATTGAAAACAAATACTAATCTGGTGGATATGTTTGAGGTAGGCAAGTTCGTTGTGTTGCATTTTATGTTGCCGCCACTTTTGAACAAATTCAGCATACCGGCTCGTTCCTGTTGAGGGGCTCGCCTTGCTCATTATTAATATTCCCATACATTTGACTTGGCAGTCATCTTTTTTCCCCCTGATATCTACGACATTACCTTGCTTTGATCCTCACGAGGCTCCCTTGCTGCACTCTTTGGCTGTACTGCGTGTTCCTTCCATTGGTTTTAATCAATGGTAGAAGCTAAGATGTAGGTTTTGAGCTAAACCTGTGAGTGACGAGCCCCAAGAGGAAGAACTAAATAGAACATGAGAGATGAGCTTGGAGAAAGAGGATAAGGCAAAGAATAGAAGCAAGAAAGAGAGTCTCAATTACAGCCATAACAATCACCTGCCGACTGGATGTCATGCTCGCTTTATTGTACACCGTGACGCTCTCGGCTCCTGCATCTGGCAGACTGATGAACGTGGAGCATGCTTGGTCAGGGACCTGCAAGGGTAAACTCCACATGGGGTGGCTTCTTGCACACTGCTCCACACGGTGAAAACCATAGGAGGGACGACAGCTGGACAGAGGACAGGAGAGAAAAACAGAAAATAGAAAAGTAGAAAATTTAGCAAGGGTTGAAGGGATGGAAAAGGCTTCAATACTTAACCTTGGTCACCTTTTTCTTTCAACTATAGCATCCATCGCAATAAAATGAAACTCAAAATTCACAAAGAAAGACACAGACCCTGACAGAATCTATTAATTAGCAAATGACAAATGATAAAATATTAAACGTGTATTTTTCTGCCTGTCTAAATAACAACAAATATTCATGCATACAATTAACAGACGCCTAAATTCAAATGTGGAACAAAAACAAAGATCAACAACGTGACGTCCACAACACTTGTTATATACATTTCGCCAGAAGATGTCGCTATTGACGACACTCCAACCTGCTGTAGGAAAAGCAGTCGAATTGGTGGATGATACTGTTCTGGTATCGGTTTTATAAGTACAAGTGCAGTATTTCCAATACCGATGTTGGTACTTTGTACTTGAAATTTCCTTGAATGAGTTTGTGAATATGCCATTAATTTGTTGATCATGATTACAATTGGAATAAAACACGGGGAAAGATTTCAGGCAAACAAAACAAAAAAGATAGATTTTTTTTTAATCAAAAAAATTATTTGTGAACAATTAATCGATACACTGCATAAGGCAGTGTAACAATATCAACAAAATAATACAATTGCTCTTTTTCATTACATATAATGGTCATCCAAGGCGACTTTTGGCTCTCATTTGCAGAAAAGCCGGTCCAGAGAAATGTGCGTTAGTTTATGTAGGTTCAGTTCCCGTTTGACCCATGCAACTAATCACCATTCAAATGAATAGCAAATACTGTATTAGCGCAAACCAGTTTAAAGAAAACAAGAAACTACATTTCCCAGAATGCAACACGGACGGGTGACAGCTAACTGGAAACATGTAGTACACAGTACTGCAGAATTGAACCTTTAAAATCAGTATTTTGGACTTCTTCCACTGGATATTGTGCATTTGTGGGTATTATATCGCTACTGTTTTATTGTTAACTAGGTGCGTATGACCAGCGATCTTTCCGGTGGGGTGAGCAACAATCCTGCTGACAAGTATCATCGTGAACGCGACTGTTGTGGAGGCCTCAACAACGTGGACTACTCGAAGGTAAAAGACATAATTAACACTGCTAACTTAAACGAGCAGGGCTAAAAACCCTCTGCTAAAAGCTAAGTCTACATTTCGAGCACGGACTGTTATTAGCATGACAGCCCGGAAACCCACCGTTCAGCTTTCAAAATAAACGTGCGACGTTCTATAAACATTTTAAAACATGTAAACACACCGTTTTAAATAACATCATTTCGGTGCATACATTAAACGGATCATAATGATGACAAATGTGAATAATAGTCTACAGTTGAAGAACAGACCTTTATGATGCCTGGTAGGGGTAAGTTAGCGGTTCACTTTAAGTTTACACAAGGTGCTAGCTTTATTTCGACATAGCATTACGATGTCAAATAAACTGCTTTAAAGGCATGCTATTAAAAACAACGTAGTACAGGAAGTAAATACCTGCATGAAATGCGTACATATGATAATTATGTTGTACAAACTTAATCTGTAGTAAAATGCAATTGAAATTCACATCTTTATATTGAGTTTATATTGAGATATTGCTGATTAATCAGTGTTAACATATTCTGTCTTTTTCTAGTCTTTGTGTCTCTGAATCTCATTTGGATAACCTAACTAAGAGTTAATGATGGTCTAGTGGTGCAGGGGTGTCCATGTATGCCCCAGGGGCCTTTTTCGGCCTGCAGCAGGCACATTCTAAAGATAAAATGAATTTGATCAATCCAACGGAGATATCAATATCAATTACAATGCATACATAAAATGTATAATTAAAAAAGTCATGGACAAAGCTGACTATAACATCCTTGAAGTGCCAGGCCTGTATCGGAATGTCAAAGTCATGATGTGGACCAGTGTAGGCCTATCTTTCCCCCTCTGCAGCCAAACACCCTGTAATGCTTTGAATGATTGCTTGATCCACCAATAGGAAGGCGGTGCCATGTTTCTTTACATTTACTTTTGCTTTCAAAGGAAGTGCCTTCCTGCACAGAAAGCGCATACAAATGAAAAATTCTGTGACGACACAATGACAACATCATGGCAAATATTATTTATCATAACTCTGGTATTACATGACCAACTTACGTCATTCAAAGACACATAGGCAGTGTGAAGGCGAGTTGACATTTACTTGAATGTGCATATTTTTTGACTAATTATAGGCCGTCGTCGACCACGAAACAGAGATAATTTATTAATTTATTTTGAAAAACTGATAGGGTGAATCTGTGAAATTGGAACCATGACGTGGCGAGGAAGGACTGGGTTCGATACATAGCACTTTGATTCTTAACACACATCATACAGCTGTTATCTACTTTATCTTGAGGAGGGGAAAAATGGGTCTAAGACAAGGAACTAGCCAAAGCATCCCACTGAAAAAATGTACAAAATGTTAAACAGAGCAGTCGGTTTATGAAAGTAGCGATTGCTTGCTGGCACATGACAAGCAAGCTTCAGACTGATAAACATTAGGTTAAGAGACACGGCGGGTATTCTGCCAAGCAAGTTTAGTGGGTTAGCGAGCTGTGTTGAGTGGAAAGCCCGACTCGCCATGGGTAACTTAGGCTAAGCTCATAGCCGCTAGATATTATATCACATGAGCACCAGAAATAAAATGCAACATGAAATATTGATAATTAATGTTAGCAAATGTAAATGTCATCGGCGTCCTTACGTGAGTACTGAGCCTGTTAGTCTCCTTATCTTACAATATTTGCTGGAGTATTAAACAATCTGAGGTATAAGTCAACTGCATTAAAACGCTTCTTTTTATTATAAAAAGGAAACAAAGGCCACATAACACGTCACACGCAACACACTGCCATCCAGTGGTCACAACGAGAAACAGCAGATTCAAATATTTCATGAACTTCTAACATCAAAAACACAAAGTTGTTGCTCCAATGTATTTATTGGAAGACGAAACAACAAAATTCAGGACAATGGAGGAAAGGAATGAAATCATAGATAGGAATCCTAATTCCATGTTTCTCACTGATGTAACAAAAAAGGAAATCTCGGATATTGTTAATATTTGTAAAGCAAAAACATCGACTGATTGTAATGGAATCGAAATGGAAACAATAAAAAGGGTTACCAATGATATCGTAGAACCGCTGACATACATCAGTAACTTATCATTTCAGTCCTAACAAAATGAAAACAGCAAAAATAGTTCAAATTTACAAATTACCGACCAGTTTCCAGTATCAACCAGTATAGAGATGGCCTTCAGTGTGTCACTATTGCGTCACTACTTCAGAAAGGTTTTCAAACAGAGTAGGGAAGAAAACCTTTGCGATTGTTACAAAGCCTAATAGAATATTGTGTTTGTTTTTGTTTTTTTTTCACACAATTGCTGTATTTAATTTCAGATGGACTTGAAGGTGTTTGAAGAAGTCTTAAAGCACATCAACTTTCACGACTCTAATTTCCACATTGCTGTGATTGCAATCATTTTCAACCCCCTTTTTTGGAACGTGGTAAGTGCCACTGTTTTGATTTGTGCTTTTGTGGTGGACCAGAGCACCAATGAATCATTTGGAAAAAATGATAGAGTGATAGAGTGAAGATGTGAAATTCAAACAGTGAAGTGGCGAGGGACGACTGTATTTGATATACAGTACTTTGATTCATTTGAACACAAAAGAAAACGTGTTTAACTTTCAAAATACAGTTTTTACCATTAGATCCCTGTAGAAGTGAAATAACATACTATAGTCACCTTTACACTCCTGTTATTCTTAGTTTACACCTCATTGTGCAACACTTATGGGCAGGCTATGGGATGGATCACTGCAGAGACATAAAAGACGGCGGCCGCTTTAAGCATTAGCATGCTCCCGAGCTAATTAGTTAGGCTCTCATTTTTTACTGTATTCAGAACTTAAGGGTTTCAAACGGAGTGGGGAAGAATGCCATGGCTGACTCCATTGCACCGTGAAGGTAATGTAATGTAGTAAAGTAATGTCTTTTCAATGCAACATTACTGACATCTAGTGACCAGAATACTACATATGACTTTTGTTTGGACTAATATGCCATAGTCACCCACAAAACGGTGATCATTTATTAATGAATTTTTTAAAAAAGATGTTCAAACTGCTCAGTGGCGAGGGACAACAGTATATTAAATATTTGTTCTATATGTTTAATTTGTATTTTATTCACACTCAAAGTATACAACAAAATATAGTTATTATTGTGGTTTCATGGACACATACACATTACTTTAATATTATTTTTTAATTTATACATGGCCCTGTGTGAAAAAGTGATTTCCCCCTAAACCTAATAACTGGTTGGGCCACCCTTAGCAGCAACAACTGCAATCAAGCGTTTGTGATAACTTGCAATGAGTCTCTTACAGCGCTGTGGAGGAATTTTGGCCCACTCATCTTTGCAGAATTGTTGTAATTCAGCCACATTGGAGGGTTTTCCAACATGAAGCGCCTTTTTAAGGTCATGCCACAGCATCTCAATAGGATTCAGGTCAGGACTTTGACTAGGCCACTCCAAAGTCTTCGTTTTGTTTTTCTTCAGCCATTAAGAGGTGGACTTGCTGGTGTGTTTTGGATCATTGTCCTGCTGCAGAACCCACGTTGGTTTCAGCTTGAGGTCACAAACAGATGGCCAGATATTCTTCTGGATTTTTTGCTAGACAGCAGAATACATGGTTCCATTTATCACAGCAAGTCTTCCAGGTCCTGAAGCAACAAAACAGCCATCACACTACCACCACAATATTTTACTGTTGGTCTGATGAATGGCAAGGGAAGTTTATAAAAATGGCCACCAGTTCCAGACAGTTGATGCCCTTGGTGAAGCCATCTTCACCACTTGGAGCAATGTTCCCACTAGCCTCCTGGAAACACTCGCATCAGGCATGCCCAAAACAATTTTTGAAGTGATTGGAGAGTTTTTTGTTATTTTTTGAGCAATGGTTTTAAGCTTTTGATCAGCTGATAAACAACTTATTTCAGTTTAATTGTTGTTTTCAATAAATTCCTTTTTCAAAGTTCTTTTTGTCTCAGTCCCCCTTCTTGCTTTTGCATATTGTAGCTCCACTTAAAACCTCATCAAGATCCAAATGTGCAAAATGCAAATTCTAGCAATTTTTCAGCTGGTCTTAAGATTTTGATCAGGAATGTACACGCAAGATGTTGTGATGATCGGAGTGTCCGTCAGTGCACCTCGTGCGAGTGTCGTGAAGAATGGGCAAGCAATATTGCGAGGTTGGATGGAGAGACGTGTGTAAGAGTTGGATATACATATGTGGTAGGGATGTCCGATATTGGCTTTTTTGCCGATAACCGATATGCCGATATTGTTCAACTGTAAAAATACGATTCCGATATCAACTGATACCGATATGCGTAACATCACATATCTCCTGTTGTGGAAGGCCTGGCCTGGACTGGACAGGACTGGATTTATTACCTTATTGTGTATTATTATTATTATTATGTATTATTATTATTTATTAAGTGTTATTGCCCAGTCCAGGGTGTACCCCGCCTGTCGCCCGAAGTCAGCTGGGATAGGCTCCAGCATGCCCCCGCGACCCTAAAGAGGATGAAGCGGTGTAGAAAATGGATGGATGGAGGAAGTGTTATTGCGCTGGAAATTTTATGTGATCTGTTCCTTATTTCCATCCATCATCTTCTATGCCGCTTATCCTCACTAGGGTCATGGGTATGCCCCCAGGGGCGCTTTATAATGTATTCCATATGATTCAAAACAGTTATTCAAAATAGTGCTTTCTTTAAAAAAACAAAAAAAAATTGCTTGAATGATCACTTGTATTCCTGTGAAAAATGGTGAATATAAGGCTAGTTTTATGTTTGACAATCTTGTTTTTCATGGAACCTTTTTAATATTTTCAGCTTTCTCATGGACAGTGAATGGAAAAAGGTAACTCTCACTTTTGTTTTTAATTCATGGATCCATTTATCTGCATATTTGCATAATAGTGGCAGAGAAACATGTCAAATAGGCAGGATTAAGTGCAGGTAATGAAAACTAGCCTTCATGTCCAACGGTGAGCAGACATTTTGGTGTGAGGATGATGCTCAGGTCCAAGTACCACAGCCCTTGCACATACTGTATGATAAGTATTTCAGTCAAATCTATTCCTGTGTAGCATAGATAGAATACGAGCATTAGGTGGATGTCAAGCTGACATTAGATGCAAGGAGCCGGGTGGTCAGTGTGTTCTGTTTTACTTCCTCCAGGCGGGCATCTCAACCGGCTTCCCATTGAAGTGAGGCCGATAACAAGATGTTATTTCTTAATGAACGAAAAGCATCAGTGGAGTTTTCAAATATTGTTGCTTTAGAGAGAGTTGATAACCTCACTTGAACATATTTGGGCTCCCTGGACCTAACTGAAGAAGAGCCAAAAAAAGGTGGTGATTACATACACGCTCAACTGCGGCGGTCTGTGAAGGTACATGTGATGAATCAGCAGGTTTGATGTTTGGTTTCAATGATGTAACACTCATTTTCCCATGTCCCTTTTGTATCCAGTCTGAGGGGGGTTTAGAATTGGCTTTAGGAAAGACATTAATATCTGCTGTGTTGAAAGAAGGAGAATGTAGGCATGGTGTTAATGCTCCATGTGACGTGTGCATCGAGACAGACTGCTGTAGAGTAGTTCTTTGTGTTATATAAGTAAATAGACCCAAACAGCAACAACAAAGGGAAATATCACAAGACTATTGACAGATTTAGACCTTTTGCATTCTAGTATATGCTGTAAAAGTGGCCTCGGCTCTATTACTCACTGGGCAGGTTATCCAAAACAAATAAACATCTCTCCCAGTCACTGATAGCCAGGTGGTTGACTCGTCTAACTTCCATGCAAGGAACCTGGGCCCAATAACCACTCTGTAATGGTGTGAATGGTTGTCTCATTTTATATGTGCCCCGTGATTGACTGGTGAGCAGTCCAGGATGTAGTCTGCCTTTCCCCCCATGCTAGCTGAAACGCCCAGTTACCCTTGATGAGATAAAGCGGGAAAAAATGGATGGATAAGCTACGTAGCCTGAAATAACTTTACTACAGCTCAGTTTCCCTAAGGTGGTCAAGTTCAGCTTGGTACGCTGCACCCTGATGTACAGTCATCTCTTGTTTATCGCAGTTAATTGGCTCCAAACATGAATGCTAACATTGAATTTCCACTAAATATTATTCAGTATTAATAAATGGAATATTGTTGTAGTTACAGCATAGAAAACCTGTTTATGACTTTCTTAATACAATTTTTACCATTATTAGAGCCCTGTAGACATGAAATAACACCCCTATAGTCACCTTTTACACTCCTGTTATTCTTTGTTCACAACACATTGCTCAACTGTAATGCGCAGGCTACGGGATCACTGCAGGGACACAAGAGAAGTTCGCCGCTACCGAGCTAACTAGTTAAGTGTGTTAAGTGTGTTAGTTAAGCTAAGTGTTTAAAACAAAGTAGAGAAGAAGGACAGAGTAAGAAGCAAAAATGCTTGCTACTTCCACATGGAATGGGAGAACTTTTTTTCCACTCTATCATGTCGGACATGCCATGGCTGACGCCATCCAGTGTTAAGGTCATCTAATCAAATGTCACGTCTCATGAATGTAACATTACCGATACCTAGTGGCCAGAATACTACATATAACTTGTCTTTCAACATGTTTTGACTAATAATAGTCCATAGTCAACCGTGAAACTTTTCGATAGAGTGAGGGAGCGATGTTCGAACCACGACGTAGCGAGGGACGACTATGTGTTTTCTTGATCACAGGGAGCACTATTAAGTGTGTACATTGTTGATAAATTGCCTTTCTCAAGGGCACCACAAGGCATGTCTCTTCACGTCGGGCGGTTGAGGGATTTAACTAAAGTCTTCTTGGTCAGTAGGTTCATTCAGGGCGTACGCCGATTGTACAGTCTGCGCCCACTTCAGACCGAACTGTTTGGCTATTGTGAGCACGTGGCACGTTTCCCCACTTTTGTTATGATTGGAAGAGGTAGCCCAGAGCCTAGTACCAGGTTCTTAACGATAACCGACACATTTTATAACAGAAATAAAATACGAAGAGTCAAAAGGAATCAAAGTAAAATCCATCCGCTCACCCGCAGCTACATTTGTGTGAGTAATAAAGAGGTGCCATTGAATTAATGTGGTTGCTCCTCTCACAAGGCGGCACATACCACTGTGGAAATAATAAAAAACACTCAAAATAATCTACAAAGTTGGATAAATTGCAGTAAAACAGTAGTCTAGAAGGGAGACAAACAAATAAGCCATAGATGGAATTCTCAGTGTGAGCGCGGGCCAAAGATGACCAGGAGAGAGATGGGGAATTGCACACAAGTGGAGTATGAATGGCCAAATGTAAGTGCAGTGCCGGACAAGTCTTGCCGCTTATCCAGGTTGTAGGAACAATACATAATAACTTCACTTTTAGTTGCTCAGAAATAGCTTATATGAAAGGCAAACGCCTCTAGATTTATGCATATTATAGCAAAATAAAGTCTTGTATCATTCATTGAGTTTTATCATTTCATCAGGACAGAACGGTCAGATTGTACTAGGACAAAAGTCTTGTGGCAAAATAATTCACGATAGAAATGATATTTTCCTTTTGAAAACACAAAACATGCTACAAAAACATCAGAACATAAAGTCAGGGTGCCTTGGTAAGAAGAATGAATATTCTGCATGACTTCCATGAGCTTGGAGGACTCCATCCATCTCAGCAGTGACTCAAATAGCCCATTGATCAAATGATCTGGAATGGGAAAGAAAGCAGTCTTGCACGACTCCCAGACATCACCAAGATTCTTTGCTTTCATCTTCCAAGCTGCCTCCTTCATCTAAAACATGCTCAATTATGTTCATGTCTGGTGACTGTGCTGGCCAATCCTGGAGCATTACCTTCTTCATTATCAGAAACTTTGATGTGGAGGCTGAAGCATGAGAAGGAGCGCCATCCTGCTGAAGAATTTACGCTGTGTTTGCACTA
This sequence comes from Dunckerocampus dactyliophorus, assembly GCF_027744805.1. NCBI lineage: Eukaryota > Metazoa > Chordata > Actinopteri > Syngnathiformes > Syngnathidae > Dunckerocampus > Dunckerocampus dactyliophorus. The sequence continues at coordinate 41,671,146 of NC_072820.1, forward strand.
CCAAGGCTCACACGTTGCAGAAAGAATGGACAGTGGAAAAGTGGCAGAAGGTTGATTTCTATGATGAATCAGTCATTAAACACCCAGTCGCTGTTGGAACCTGCATGAATCCAGGATTCACCCAGAAAACAGTCAAGTTTGGCGGAAGAACATCATGCCTTGCGGTTCCATCCGGTATGGGGTTGTGCAAGAGATCCGAATCTGTCTCGTAACTTTGCCAGAGCAGCGACACCGTTGCTTGCGTGAAGTGTCACATGAGCACCCCCTTCAGTTGCAGTTGTTGTAAACACCATATTTGAGGAGATACACTATAAAGATAAAGGTGTGAAGACATTTGTTTCTTCTACAGTTTAGAGCTGTCTGTGGGAATATTGTTCACGCATTTGTGAGGTCAGAGGTCACAGATGTTAGCACTAATGAAAATAGGCCTTGGCTCACAATCTCTGTTGTAGTTCATCCCAAAGGTGTTTGATAAGCTTGGTCAGTTCTGCACACCAAAATCATTCGAGCATGCCTTTATGGACCTTGAGATTGTGTTCCCACAAAGTTGGAAGCATCCAATTAAGATTCGGGAGCTATGGCATCTTTGCCCATCTCCTGGATCGTTTACTGAAAAGAGGGAGATGCATGGCTCGACCTGGTTTGACATTGTGTACATAGTGAATAGTGTATCCTCCTGGTCATGTTGCACACCCACAATCAGATGACCTTACATGCCTCTTCTATGTCTTTTTTTTTTTTTTACCCTATTTTTTTCCAGCCCAGGCAAAATGTCTTCCACCTGCTCTGCTCCATCAAGTAGAGGTCAGCATTAGTTGAACAAATAGATCCGCCCATGTGCATGCATCCCGTCCTGCCCATATGTGGCGATGGAGCCAGTGGAGGCAGCAGCATATTAAGCATCACCTGATCTTCTACCTGCATATGAATTTCCATGGTCAGCGGGGCTGCGATGCACCATGACCTAAATCCATGGGAACACACTTATCAGCTCATTCTGTCCACATCTGCTGTTGTCAGTCCAAATGAGGAAACCCTGCGGTTTATACAGCAGTGTGGATAATATGTGGTCATGTTCTAAACTCGTGACATCTCGTATTCTTCAGAACTCGTTTAACCCCCCTCTTGTCCTCATATTCTGTGTGCACCCCGTGCCCCCTGGTCAAAATGCTGTATCTTTGTTAAAACCCCAATATAAGCAGCTTAACTGAATTTGAAACAACAAATCTTATTTAGCTTGAAGAAACAACTTGTCATTCACCACAAATTGTATGAATACCTGAGTTTTCCCTTTTCACCTGACAGAAAGACATTTATTCAAGACACCACCCGTTGCTATGACACTGTCAATTGTATTATTGTTTCTTGTATAAGTGATAAGCAAGATTTGGAAATAGTATTTCCATAGATTAAGAAAGAACAGAAATGCGCAAAAAGGAGTTTTGAATGCATTTGTATTCATCCCAATGAGTCAGTTTCTTTTGATTTGTTTTTTTGTTTTGCCAGTGAACGATGTAAAATGTACAAACGGTTGTATAATTGTGGCAGTCTTGAGTAGGTGTGAAAGCGTTCGAGTGGCATTGTGGCTCGGAAAATTGGCCGTCCACTCTCTGCATCCCATAGACTAGCTTCAGCCTCACCTCGGGACCTTTAAACACCTGCTAAAACTAGCAGTCCGAAGAGGCATGCAGGTCAGTCTCATTCATCGTTTTCCAGCTGTCTCCATATTTGCAAAAACCCTCCAGATTTGTCATCTCCAGGATTATTTTTTCTATTGTTGGTGTGATGAACAGCTGGAATGTAGAGACAATGTCATGGGCATGAGAAACGGCGTACCGTGTGGGTCTTGGGGTCATCCTTATGACATTTTGTTCTGCCACCCTGCCGTGTTTGTCATATGATGCCGAGCAACGTTATTTTGCTGTTTTTTGAAAGGAAAGTCTTTCTTTAAGCTTCAGGGATTTCTTCTTCTGAAGATGGTTCATCATTGTCTGGGTTGTATTCCTCCCCATCTTCTTCTTCTGATACTTCCTCTTCTGAATCAGTAAGAAAGGGGTAGCTGTTCTTTTGGTAGGAGCCAATCATGAGCTACAAGGGACCTCATAATGAGCTTGCCAGCCCATCGGAAATCGCAGGAGGTCAATACTCAACATAACAGTCGGACTAACGGTGCCACAAAAGAAAAGGCTAAAATCGTCATACAGCAACTTAACATGCAAGTAGGTAACAAATATACAAGACAACGAGTGGTGACAATGTTACCGAGTGACAACTATGTTAACTGCTTCTCATCATCCTTTTCCTTTCTGGGAAACAGGAAGTCTACTTCCATTTTCTAGTATGCACAGGTGGCTCTGCCCCGGCAGGACCATTCCAGATCATTTGAGTCCTCCAAGCTCACCACTGCAAGAGAGAGCAGATAGGTGGCAGCAGAGCAGCTCCTGCAGAACATGACAGTTTGTTGTTTCAAAGTAAAAGCAATTGGCAGACAGCAGCTCACACAAAGATTGGTAGAGAAGAATCGATTAGAAAATCTAAACATCAACAAATCTAAACATTTGAGTCTACTTCTATGTTTTAAGTGTACGTCAAGCAGGAAGTTACTTCCATTTCTACCCCTGCTTCCCCAGCAAAGCAACAAAAAGGATGACGGCAAGCAGTTAACATAGTTGTTTATTATTCTCCACTCGTACTGGTAGTTACTTACAGTACCTGTTTTGTGTTAAGTTGCTGTGTGATGATTTTAGCTTTTTTTTATGACACAGTGAGCCAGACTGTTATGTTGAGTAATGACCTGCGATTTCCATTCGGTTGACAAGATCATTATGAGTTCCCTTGTAGCTCATGATTGGTTCCTGCCAAATAAAGAGCCACCTCTCTCACTGACTTGTGTGTGCCATAATATCGCATTTTATGACATGTGCACCTGTGGCTTATAGTCTGGTGCGGATTACTGTTTATATGTCCAAATCTTTTTTTCTCTCTCTCTCTAAATTTCGTGGGTGCGGCTTATACACCGGAATTTACGGTAAATTCATGTGAAATCAAGACGCACAGTGTGATAACTTTCAACTGTTTACATCTTTTGTTGTTTGGGGGGGACAGGATCATACAGCAACAGCCTTAACTTGGGTTTATGTTTTCAAAAGACAGAGCTTTTTTGAAGTTATCATTCTGATGTTATATACTAATTTAACATAGGCACCATGTATTTTTACTTGGAAAGAGCCTTTAACATGATTAATGGGAAGGTTATAGCTATAATGCAAGGGGTCAGCAACCTTTACTATCCGCCATAGTGCATATGAAAAGTCCATAAATAATAGTTGTATGGATATTTGCCAGATTCTTAATCATAAAACAATATTAATACATTTCCTGTTAGATTAGATTAGAATCTTGGAAGGGTGTTATGTCCCAATATAAGAGCTGTAGAAAGCTTTTTTATTTGACCAGACGTCTAATGACAGCTACTAGCATGTACTACTACTAGCATTTTCATCTTCCTCCATAGCTAAATAAGCTAAAATAACCAAATTGATCCAAAGCGTTTCGGAGGCACACAGCTTTTGGCCAGCGATCGAATTAGAGTAAACTGGGACTTCACATGAAAGTTGTGAGGCTGAACTGTTTTGAAAATCCAACTGTTTTTGTGCATGTAGACGTAGTGAGCCACTCATTGCGAGCGCCACTGTCAGAAAGCCATTGTCTCTCTGCTGCTTGTAGTTGTAGTTTATAGTTGTTTAGAACTGCACTGCAACATACTGAGAGTTGTTTTGAACCATTAGGGTTTAGAGCCAACAAACTGGGAAAGAAAAAACCCTCTTTGTGACAGCTATTGAAAATCGTATATATTATGTCACTTATATTGTGCAGGCATACTTTAACTGATGTCCTTATCCTCATTTTAAAGTGCCAACAAGGCATGTTTGAGGGCATGCATGTAAGTAATAGTAAACAAAATAACATACTGGTGTCGTTGGTCAGAAATCGAACCAACCTATTGTTAGTCATCGCAGTGTAACCTCAAATGACTTCCAAAGGAAGATCTGTCTCACTGATATGACTTTATGTATGTATTAATGACATCAGTTAAGAAGGCTTAGGCTATTGTAGCTTAGGCTGCAGTTCTCTGTGCTTGTGTTTTTATTCAGTTGCCTCAATTAACACTGATGAAAGGTTGACATAACCGAAGATGTGCCGCCACGGTACAAGCTAAAGTTTGTGTGCGTGTGAATGACATCTGGGATGTTTTGGAAACCAGTGCCTATGTTGTTTTTCAGTTTTTTTCCGTTGTTGATTTTGTCCTTTTTGGCCTCATTGTGTTTCATTGTGGGTAACCACTCTACACAATCAAATGCATTTGTACAAATTTGCTTCCACAAGTACAGGTGACAGACGAACGGGCAAAACCGGACAAATACAATATAAGACTTGCCTGTGCAGCATCAGAGAACACAACAATGGTGCGTTCAAGGACCGTCAACAAAGTGAGAAGCGCCGCTGCTCTCCAAAACACAATGAAACAAAACAACATAAATTAGCAAAAACTGTAGGATTTCTAACTGTATATTTTGAACAAAAAAAATGTATGTAGTTATTTAGCAAATAATTTTTTTGGAGTGTTTTTTTAAAAATTTTTTTTAATCATTTGCCTAAAAGTTTTCCCGGTGGTTGGGGACCCATGCTGTACGCTACCCGACAAACAACGCACAACAATAGGATTTAAAAACACAGATTCAAAAATGTGGTTACTAGAAACAGAAACCGCTAGAAGAGGTCATCGTTTTTTGCAACCTTTTAGTTGATTAGATGATTTCACAAGTCATACAGTATGTGTAATGTACAGAGGGGAACAAGGGACAATTGGCAGCTCTCGACCAGCAGTACAACAATCAGCTCAATATGTGACACGCTCTAAAGCGGGGTCCCCAACCTGTCTGTGGGGGGCGCAGGAAACTTTTAGGTGCAATGATAAAAAAAAAAACAATTTGTAAATAACTACATCGAGTTTTATGTAAATGCATAACAATCTTGGAAACATGAGCCATAACTTTATTTAAAAAATACTATGCAGTTAGAAATCCCAAACTTTTTGCATGTTTTAGTGCTTTGCAGTTGTCCCACTTTGTTCGCCGGTTGTGCGTGCGCTAACTTTCTCCGACGCTGCACAGATAGACTGCTATACCGTATTTTTCCCCTTTTTGTTTCCACTCATATTTGGTCATAACGGTAAGGTTTCATGACGTTATTAAGTGGTAATGTGCATAATTGTTTTGTTCAAAGCCTCAAGTTAATTCATGCTAGCACACTGCCTGTTGTTCCAAAACAACAAAAACAAACTCCAGGCTCCTAAAGGTGGATGGTGGGTCTGTATTCATTTTATTAGATGTTTGATGTTTCCTGGCTTAGTTGTACACAATTTATAATAAATATGATAAATTACATTGCTATATTGTGTGACCACTGCTCTAAAGGGCATCCTTGACATGACCTTGCAAAGTTGAACTACATTCTTACAAGCCTCTCCCTCACAGGAGTGAAACGACAACATACCCAGGTCAAGACACAAAGCTTAGCAGAAGCATGTTGCTTTGTCATTAGCCTTTACTAGGTTTGTTTGACAGTTAGCAAACCATTATAAATGGACCGATAGCACTCAAATGGAACTACCAAATTGAGCAGTGTGAGCAGTCAAGTTGTGGCTCTCAGTTGGTCTTTATTGTGTGTGCACGTGTGTGCGTGTGCGTGCGTGCATAACCCGCGTGGTCCAGCCTGCTGCACGTTCCACCCAGGCTTGAACCAGGATCTGCTGAATGAGTGCTAGCCGCCATGCTAAAAGTCTAGACTGTCAACACAATGTCCAGCACGACTCTTAAGGTCTTAGGGTGCGAGGTTTACCAACGTACTTTCGCACAGCTGCACCAGCTGGCATCCATTACATGTAAAATACATGTACATTTTTAGCTTTTAGACTTTCCCTGCTAAGGGATTGACTAGTGCAGGGTCAATGAGGATTTAAAAAGAGCACTGCATGTATACATTTTTGTTGAACAACTTGTTCAGTACAAACGTTCGTGTCTCGAGTGTATTAAGTCAGCGTTGTCTAATAGAGGCAGATTTGATAATGGTGTGCATGTGATCGATGTTCTTGTTCCCAGTCTCACTTCGTTACAGAGAGCCCACAGACATGCACACATTAATTTCCGCATACTTGGCTGGGCATGTGCTTGCATTCGGTTCCATGTTAAACACATCTGTACATGGATACAGTGCATTCAACCCCCAGCTGAGATTCCATCTCTGGACAGTAGGACATTAGCGTCAAGGTAGTTGACAGGCTCGGGTTTTTTGCAGGCTGCCATTGTGGTTCTGTTCTTAGGGTTTGTATTCATCTAGTAGGGACAAGGGGGTGATGAGTTCTGTGAGGTGCATCAAACCCATTCAGAGCCAAGTGTTCTGGTGGGGAAGCTGGAGGTGCCTCTTACCTAAGACATGATTGAATTTGCCTTGGAGTGCTGCAAGCTCCCGCTGTCTGTACTTTGCCATGTACATGGCGAGATGGATGAGACGAGCACAGCGTCAGTTGTCTTTATGCAGAACAGAGTATTTTTAGTGTGCGCCATCATTCACTGGAGAGTTTGGACATCATTTAGGCAGACTGTGTGGGAGATTAAATTCCCTTTGCTGCATCTCCAAAAAAAGGAACAGGCCTGCTAATGTATCTGGTGCATGTTTCACAAAGGATGAGATGTGGTCATTGGTTTGTACATGTCTTTTTTCCCTTTTCTTTCTATTGATTTTAGCTGATGAAATGAGAAACCAAATAGTTCAGAGTGCATTCATCAGCACAGAGATCCATGCAGTCAGTGTTGACATGCAAAATCACATTTCCAAAAGATACATGTTACCTTCTCTGCGAGTAGAAGTGAGCACAAAAAAAAATCTAAGAAAAATTGCAATCTCAATTGACACTTACACGCAATGTAATATGAACTATTTTTTTAATTTTTATTTTACATATCGAGCTACATCACAAACAAATGCTGCCATTTTACTCAAGGACTCTCGTCGCATCGCTCTTGGCATGGCAGCCGACACTTCCTCTTCACTCTCCTTGTCCTCCAGCAAGCCTCGCCTGCCAGGGCAGCAGCGCCAACTTGCCCTGGCCAGCGAGGCGTGCTGGCTGTCATTCATTAGCTGACTGGGGAAGCGATCACATGAATTGACTTTTCTTTTGACTTGTCTTTTATTTTGTGCATAAATTGGGTTCATTTGTGTATTTATTTCTATTAAAAAAAGTCAACTGTCCATCCAGGCCCACTAATATGAAACAGTATGATTTCGTTAAAACCTAAGCACATGGCCATGAACATGATGTGTGTGTGCGAAATTATGAAAATGTGAAACATTTTTCCCAGATAATTGTGATCTCAATCCAAAACAAGCAAATTCCTATTTTTTGCAGACTTGTGCAGCCTTAGTAGCTTAACGTCACCATTTTTTAATGCAGTGAAGGTTGATTTATAATTATAAACCTGTATCACTCACACGGATCGAAAATGGAATCAGACAACAACAATACTGGAGGTCCTATCTCTACATTTCTTCTACTCACAAAATCAGCACCTGCCATCATCAAAAGACAACCACCACGCTCTCGACATGACTTGGAAGTATGTGCACAGAATGACTCTTCATCAAGATTCAATCTGAGTGGGTGTAGTAAAAATGCTATTTGTTCAACCCGTCACTTCCCTTTTATCACCACATTAAGTGCATTTCCGAGCCCTTTTGTCTTATTCTTTCTCACATTGTGCTTTTCCTCCCCTTTCAAGAGGGACACGTTGCCGTAGCAACCCGTCTTTTGCTTTCTGGCTCAGCCTTTCAGTCATCTACGCACTTACTCAACCCACAAGTCAGTTATTTAGAGATGGCAGCCATGCTGGCCATACAAGTCCATTCCTTCTGAAGGATTTCAGTATGTTGTCACTGGGCATTCATACACCGGTACAACGTTTATAAAGCAGATTTCAGAATCAGCAACAAAGTCAATGATCCCACCCTCCACCCCTAATGGCATCGTATCTTATTATGGGAAAGCTTGGATTGTCTCATGTATTTCCATATTTATTTCTTGCTTCAGGTTGCAAGATGGGAGCACCAGACACGTAACCTCTCCAAGATTTTTGGAAGTCCCTACTTCGCCTGCTACTTCCTGGGCTTCATCGTCATCCTTCTCAATGTGTATCGCAGCCACAGGTAGATAACACATTCTCATGATTGTGATCATGGTCATGGACCATAGTCAATACGGTGTGATTATCCCGATTTATCATTTTGTTGTTACTGTGCTTCTAATGCATCATCTCATACTGTACACACACTGTACACATAAGAGTTCCCTTAAATGTGAATGGTGCACTTTTGCATCAGTATTAGTAAGTATGACACCTGGCCAGTACATATTATAGGGAGAGAAAATGAAAAGACACGCAGCTTTTACTCTCCTGGGCAGTCTTTCCACGCAATTTAGCAGTGCTGCAGAAAGTTATGTCCCATTAATTCAGAAAAAAAACATTTGTGAGAGGGCATCTTGGTTCAAGCTCAAAGGTGTTCAGTGGTGTTGAGGCCTTTGTACACTGGGAGCCAAACTCCCCAAACTGTTCCCTTTGTGGGAACAGAAAGTTGGAAGCATGGAATTGATGATTTAAGGCGGGGGGTGTCCAAACTTTTTCCACGGAGGGCCATATAAGGAAAAAATGAAAGGATGCAAGGGCCACTTTGATATTTTGTAGACTAACACATGTGGATACACTAAGAAGTTGCATATATTTCAAGGAAAAAATTGCGTCTCATCTTTGTAATATGCAAAAAAGAATGTTATTAATATGAGCTAATATGAGCTTTTGCTAATTTTTTACCCATTATTGCTTTTTTTTAATTTTCCAAATATGTCAACTTTATTCTTAAATCTTGTCTTAATATTATGACTTTAGTCCCGTAATATTCTAACTTTTTCTCCAACCAAATTTTACAAAAATTACAACTTTATTTTTTTGTGTTTGTTTCTCATAATATTACGTTCATTCTCATGAAATTGCAACTTTTTTTCTCGTTTGACTTTTTTCTCTTTACATATATTATATATATATATTTCTCTATATTTTCTCTTAATATATGAGTCTTTTTCCGTCACGCTCATGGAATTACAGCTGTATTTTCCATTTCTGCTGTTGTTTTTTCCCAATTCTTTCAACTTTCGTCCTGTAATTTTTCTTCTCGTAATTATGACTTTATTCCCATAATATTTTGACTTTATTCTCATAAAATAACTTTTTCCACAATCTAATTTTCCCAAAATTACAATTTTGTGATGTTTTGTTTCTCATACTATACAATACAACTTAAAAAAAAAATAAGGTTTTTCTGTAATATTTCAACTTAATGCTACCAAAATGTTTTTTTTCTCATAATATGACGACGTTCTCGTAAAGTATGACTTTTTGTCATTAGAACTTTTTTGTCTTTAGTTTCCTTGTTAAATTATATTTTTAGAATGTGCCACGGGCCAATAAAACAACAGCCGGGGGCCACAAATGGCACCCAGGCCGCACCCAGGACACCCCTGATTTAAGAGGAATGAATGACCAATAATAGTTCTCAGTATCTCACAAAAGTGAGTACACTCCTCACATCTCTGCGAATATTTTATTATCTCTTTTCAAGGGACAACGCTGATGAAACTTTTAATACAACGTACAGTAGTCAGTGTACAGCTTGTATAACAGTGTCAATTTACCGTCCTTTCAAAATAACACAACACACGACCATTAATGTCTTAACCGTTGTCAACAAAAGTGAATACACCCCTCAGTGAAAAAGTCCAAATTGGGTCTAATTACCCTTTTTCCTCCCCGCAGTCATGTGACTTGCGTGTGTGACAAAGTCTCAGGTTTGAATGGAGAGCGCGTGTGTTAAATTTGGTGATATCGCTCTCACACACTTTCATACTGGTTACTGGAAGTTCAACATGGCACCTCATGGCAAAGAACTCTCTGAGGGTATCATTTTGAGAAATTGTCACATTAGGACTAGGGTTGTGAACGATAAATTGAGACGGCCGGATATATCCGGCTTGACGACATGTGTGCACGACATGTTGGGTCGCGCACACATTTTCCAGACAGACTGAGCTGCTTCACCACCGGCGAGTTGCGCCTCCCACAATGACGGCTTCAACTTGAAAGAGAGTATGCTCTCATAATACTGCGTGACAACTTTGTTGCGCCCTTGCAGTGTTTTGTTCAAGTTATTCAGGTGCTCGTAACATCCAGCATAAATGCAAAGTCCTGTATCCATATTGCGGAATGAAATTCTAACACTGGTTTGCCCTTTTCTTTCATGAACGCTTCAACTTCTTCTCGTAAATCAAAGAAACGCCTCAGCACAGCACCTCGGCTTAAGCAACTTACCTCTGTGTGGTATGGCAGGCCACAGATGTGGTCTTTCTCTCTTAGAAGTCTGTCAAAGTGACGGCGATTCAGGCGTCTGGATTGGATGAAATTAACAGTTTGGATGACCACCTTCATGATGTTATCCATCTTTAATGACTTGCAACACAAAGCCTCTTGGTGCAAAATACAGTGAAAAGTCCAAAAATCACATCCTCCATTTGCAGATTGCACTTTCGCTCTGAACTTTGTCACAAAACCTGCTTTTTTCCCAATCATTGAGGGTGCACCATCTGTAGCCAGGCTGACTGCGCGGGACCAGTCCACACCCACCCTGTCCAGCGCGCTGACAAGTGCGGCGAAAATATCAGATGCTGTCGTTGTATCTGTCATTGGCACCATCTCCGCAAACATTTGGTGACGGTCAATGTGTCATCAACTCCGTGAATGAAAATGGCCAGTTGTGCAACATCGGTAATGTCTGTGCTTTCATCAATTGCAATTGAAAACACAACGAATAACTTCACTTTGTTCTTTAACCGGCTGTCCAAATCTACTGAAAGATCGGAAATCCTGTCTGTAACTGTGTTTCTTGTCAGGCTGATATTTACAAAAGCCTGGCGCTTTTCATGGCACACAATCTCTGACGAAGGTTCTATTCTTCTTATATTCTTCTTATAACCCTAACCCTAACCAAACATACAGCTTCACTTCGGTGACTAAATAAGAGGATCACCATTTTTCTTGGAACACACGACACGCTGCATCCACTTTTCTCTTTTTTGAGAGAGACATTTTGGGGCAATGACGGTGCCAAAGCACATAATGTTAAAAGTGGAAGCCGGAATAAATAGAGCGGGCAAAACACAAAGTACCTGGCTGCACTTGTTTGACCAACTTGCACTGCACCGGTATAAACCGTTGCTTGCTTAACACAATTGCTACTGTGTCATTCAGTGGATGCAATTAGAACAGCGGTTTCTTTTATTCAAAAATTGTAGCTCATTTTTATAGTTTACAAAATCATCTCACAATTAAACCTGTCGGGCAGTATGTTTGACACCCCTAATATAAATCTATGTGATCAGCAGCGATATCGATGTCAGCCATTTTCACTCATGGATGATCGGTATCTGTATCAGGAGCATAAAAACCCGATCAGAGCATCCCTAATAAAGTCAGGTGGAAAACTTTGCTCGTAGTACTGAACGCGGTGCTTTTGAGAAAAATACACTGAACAAGGCTGACAGGTAATTTCCCTGTTTGCCATCACTGGATGTTTGCATGAATCACCAACTTCACACAGAGCATTAAAAAATAATTAAATGATAAATTCTTATAGATCACTCACAAACACAGCACACATGTAGCTGAATAATAAACAATAAATATAGCAAATTTTGATCAATTCATGTCAATTTCAGACTTAAAATAATGTGCCCATTTAATCTCCACCGATTTCCAGTTAAACCACGCCCACTTCTGTTTTATACCCCGCCCACTCCGAGTACACATAGGGATACAGATCATTTAAATGGGTGAACAGATACAGATACAGATACAGATGTGGATACAGATAGTGTGGTGTGGTGTACTCGCTCCTCCCTCAAGGTCATAATTATGAGAAGAAAATTTACAAGAAGAAAGTTGGAATCATTGAGGGAAAAAAACGAAAGAAATGGAAAAAACAGCATTTTATAAGAACAAAGTCAAAATATTAAGAGATAAAATTTATATTTTTTAATTAGGAAAAAAGTTTCAATAAAACTCAAGAGTATTACGAAAAAAAACAATGTCATTTTTGCAGAGTTGAAATATTAAAGAAAAAAAAGTTATTTTTAAAAGTTGTAATATCATGAGAATCAAACAAAACAAAATAAAATTGTGATTATTGGAAAGTTAGGTTGGGAAAAAAAGTTATAATAATATAGGAATAAAGTCATATTATGAAAGAACATTTATGAAGGTTATTTAAGAAGAAAGTTTAAATATTTAGAAAATGTAAAAAAAACAACAATAAAAATGGGGGGGGGAAATAGCAAAGAGTGAAGTTCATACTAATAATAGGCTTTTTACACCTATGTCACAAAGCTAAGATGCAGCTTTTATTTGAAATATATATAACCTTTCATATTTGCGTAGATGGCTGTCGCTGGAAAAAGTTTGGACACCCCTGCTCTAGGCTAAAAGAAGATTGCCGACACCCTGAAACTGAGCTGCAGTGCGCAGACCAAGACCATACAGCACACTGTTGTCCCATGAAACTATATCCTGTAGCTCTGACACAAGATGGTTTGAAATACAAGGAGCCAAAACGCCAAATTACCACAGAAACTTCCTTTGCCTTCTCATTAGCCTGTGTTTTTCTGCCTTTCTTTGGTACTTGTCCATATTTCTTCCATCTTCTGCATCACATTTAGCTCTTGGCATCCATACCTAAGGCATGTTTCCAGTGCATCAAGTAGCTCTAAATGGAGTGGCCATTTCATGTTTCCTGTTTCAGGAAATTTTTGTAATACCGCTTACCAGGGAACAGTGGTTTTAGGAGAAAACCAAAATAACAAGAAATTCATGTTTGTATGATGCAGTGCAGTTGTACACTCTTGAAAACTACAGCAACAATACCTCGGATACCTTTTTATAATCTTTTTTGGTATAACTCCTGTATCGGGTCACAAATTTGCTATAAACCATTTTGCATGTGAGCTCATTCCTCCTGCAATGCACAAATTCACCAGTAAACCAACCTTTCATCACTGCCTTGCTGGTAAATTGAATGGCTAATTGGCTTAGGACTCATCTGGAGTCTTTTTTTATATCACTCTAGCAGACAGAATACAAAATAAATGAAAAAAACTGTTCCTGGAAAAAGCAAGGGATGCCAATTATTGGGATTGGAATACACAGTGATGATTTTTCATTTTTATTTCCATTAATATATAGTTTGTACCTTCTTAAAAATAATCATAGCCATCTGTTGCTTGTGGTTCTTTCCAGGACTGAAACATATTGTCACTGACATGCACACTGTCCACTGTTAATGGATTTTTGTGTAATCCCATTGACATACAGAAAAAGTACGGTAGTTCTTCTTTGACCAAAGTATCTACCGTTAATTAGAATTCAATTAATGGCATGTGTGATTAGTGTAAAAACTGATGATGTGTTTATATTCATCTGTTGTAGTGCATTCCTAATGCTAAAAGCCTGCTAATTTAATAGCAGTGCATATATTATATATAGCAGTGTTAATAGTGTTTCCAGAGGTATATGTATTGTATAAACAACTTTATTATAAAACTGTGTCAGATGAAAATGTAGGTCAGGTCTATGCAGCTCTAAAACCTTTTATGAAAATGTCAGTAGTGGCTGTGTCTCCATGCAACCCATGCCCATTTAACTTTTAAGTATTGTTTTTAGGCACCTTGCTGGAAAAAGTGTCTGCTTTCCACCGCTAAGGAACATACGCAGTGTTTTGTGGAATATTTAAAACATGTCAATCCAAGAACCAGTTTTATTCAGCCTTCTATTTTGTTAAATACTGTAGAGTAGAGCTGCAACAATTTATCAATAATCGATTATTAATCGACTATGCAGTTAATCGACAAAGATCTTGGTGTTCGATTAATCACTTTTTTTTAATTAAAAAATGTAAATAACCTCTGAATTCAGCCTTTCAAATGTGAAAGTTTTTTAATTTCCTTTGTCGTCCATGAAAGCCGACCTATTATATTTGTGTTTTAGGCAAAACAAGACACTGTTGTCCCTCGCAACATTGCGGTTCGATTATTGTTCCCTCGCTATATTACGTTTTTTCCTAAATTAATAAATGATCGCTGTTTCGTGGTAGACTATGGTCTGTTATTAGTCAGAACATATTGAAATACAAGTGATATGTAGTATTCTGGTCACTAGGCGGCAGTAATGACACAAAACATTGATGAGACATTACCTTACATTACATTACCTTAACACTGCATGAAGTCATTTCTCCTCCCATTTTATGTGGAAGTGGTATGTTTTTGGCTTTTTAAGTTTAGAAGAAATAAATTCAAGGCTCGCTGGTTAAATGGATAGATGGTTAGATAGGTTGGTAGACAGATACATAGATACTTTATTAACCTCCAAGACAAATTCACATTTCCAGCAGCTCGGCAAAAATGTCATAATAAACATCACTTAAAAATAAATAAGTAAATAATAATAAAACAAACAAGGCAAGATAGGAGGGATAAGAAAATAGAATAAGAATAAATAAATAAATAAATGCGGAACACTTGCATAATAAGGTAATAAGTCCTTTCCTGTTTTTAGTTTTAATCCCAATTCTTATGAAAACATTTTCCAAAATTCCTAAATTCGGTCAGGGCAACATAAGTGTTTCTGTTTTGGACTCGTTCTGTTATGGACTTTTTCCTGTTGTTCCCTGATGTCCATTGTCTTATTGGTTGTGCCATTTTTGTATTTTCCATTGGTCATTGGAGTGGGTTTGACTTCCCTACCTGTACTTCTGTCTTGCTTTCTGTGAATGTGGGTCCACCAGCCTTTACCTACACACACTGCGATGCCATTCAACTAGAACAGAGATTAGGCCTAACCTCACAAATGGACAAAAAAAATCCCACAGATCCACTCCTAACTATTGGCAAACGTTTTCCCAAAAGAGCAAATGGGCGTCCAACTCCATATTTTCTAAATGGTTGCCTTCCTCTAGGTAAAAATGTCACATATAAATAATGATGTGAACAAAAGGTACCTTCCTATAGTGAAATACCACTGGCAGAGGTTATATTTAGATTGGAGCCGACGTTACCTGCCTTCCATCGTTGCTCGTGTTTATATTAATGAGCACAGTGTTCTGCCTTGTTAATGCATTCATCTAGCAGAGCCCTGTGTTATTGTGAAAGGAGTCTGAGAATCCCACAATTAGCATAAATAGTAAACTTTGGAGTTCGCTGAAGATATCACAAAACCACACTGTTTTTCAATCAATGCAAGCCTATTCAGAGCTCTGTCGGCACACCCAGTAACCTCCTGCCCACGCCCTCCAAGCCCTATTTCCCATTTCTTTTTCCATTCCGAAACCCAGCAGCATGTCCGACCGCGCCATCTTACTTAACGCACAGCCCAGCAGTTGTTCTTTTTGTCAGATTTGATGCAACAACACATGACATCACATTACTCTCTGTGCTGCCCTTACAAAGCAACAACACCATAAGAGTCACAGCACAGACCCCCTAACCCAGTTTTTTCTTGTTAAGCCCAAACCTGGTTCCGATTTGGGGCCATTTTGATCGGCTGGAAGTGCGTTACATTCAGACAACATCCAGCAGAGAGGACAAAAAACTCTGTATTAACTTTGTATTTTTAAACCAATCAACCCTCCTAAAAGGCATTACGCTTTCACCCAATTTGGTGGCACAAGCTACAGTGCAGTGTGACGACAGTAATGTTAACACTTATTTTCCTCCATGATGACACACATACACCATTTATGCCATCAAGCAGACAAATGAAAGCACATTCATGATTGGAGCTGCAATCATTCATGCTTGGCTACGAGCTCTGTTTTTTTTGCAATTACACTTATATCAAAATATGTTCTGAGTGTAAATGATTAGAGCCCGACCGATATGGGATTTTGGGGGCCGATGCCGATATCCTATATATTGGCCGATAACCGATATATCGGCCGACACATGAAATAAGAGCATTCATGTTCACAGCATATACAAGTATACTGTACATGAACATAAATTCTTATAATACCTCAAATACGATTCAACACAAAGAAGCAGACGAAAGTTGATTTAGTACCACAAGGACATGCCTCTTTGTTATTTACTTTCAGGTGTTGCCACAAATTTGTAGTGTTTTTCTTGTGCTGGAGCCCTGGCTAACTTGCGCACTGCACATGACTCACCTAACGCCTGTGGAGTCTTTGTGAAGTGGCTCCACACCTTACTCGTCACCTCTGCCTGTCAAATGAAAATATAAACTTAGTGCATTTTGGTAATTAGCCTACAATTTGATACTACATTTGACCATTTTAAAGTAAAAACAAGTGGCTGCATTCGGCTGAAAGTGATAATACGTAGGCTAATGTGAGGTGTTTTCCAACTAATACATTATGTGTTAATAAAAAGCTTATGCACAAAAATATCTTACCAATATCAATTAGTCATATTTATTAGCCATTGAAAAGTTCATCTGCCATTTGCAAACAGCTCAATAAAAAATGCTTAATGCTTAATCAAACATCCATCCATCCATTTTCTATACCGCTTCTCCTCATTAGGGTCGCGGGGGTATGCTGGAGCCTATCCCAGCTGACTTCGGGCGACAGGCGGGGTACACCCTGGACTGGTCGCCAGCCAATCGCAGGGCACATATAGACAAACAACCATTCACACTCACATTCATACCTATGGACAATTTAGAGTCGCCAATTAACCTAACATGCATGTTTTTGGAATGTGGGAGGAAGCCGGAGTACCCGGAGAAAACACACACACACACACGGGGAGAACATGCAAACTCCACACAGAAATGCCCAGAGAATCGAACCCAGGTCTTCCCGATCTCCAAGCTGTTACTGTGTTGGCCAACGTGCTAACCACTAGACCACCGTGCGGCTAATCAAACATTAAAAAGTGAAAAAAAAGTTGAGTACAAACAAAATAGGAACTAATGAAAACATTACTAGACTTAATACAAGGGACTGAATTACATTTTATGTAACAATGTAGCTGCTTTCAAAACATGCAATATATAAAATTACAACTAAATACATTGAACATTTCCAAAATTATTTTAATGAAGACATTTAATGAAGAGATGCAACTTACACAACGATAAAACACTGTAATACACTCTCTAAAACTTGCATATAAAAAAAGTAAATGTTCTCCTTGACGGGCCCTGACAGCGTTGACACTAAAGTGTATTGTTATATTGTTTTACTAAGTCACAGCTTACCATGGCGTAAAAAAATGCGCTTTCTTTCGGTTCTCTCATATTGTCAGTCGAGTTAGCGAGACACGCAGAGCTGCGGCTCGCTGTCCTTGTGTGTGAGGGGAGGGGCCAGGTACTTGAGCAAGGAGCAGCACAGAGAGACACACGGAAAGGGAGCGACAGAATCTGTGTAGCTGTTTTTTTCCATCGGAGTTGAACAGCTGCTGCTGCGTTAACATCCTAGCAGAAGGTGTCATCATTTGATCAAAGTAACTCAAGATTTGTCAGATCGAAACGCGATCACCGCATTAGACTTCTATCAAAACATGTGATAGTACAGTCGTCCCTTCTTTATCGCAGTTAATTGGTTCAAAACCCAACTGCGACAATTGAATTTCCGCTAAGTAGGATTCAATATTATCAAATGGAATATTTTTGTTGTTAGTAGGGATGTCCCAATCCGATCTTCAGGATCGGTATCGGCTGTTGATGCGCTGTATTTTGAAGAACAGATAATATCGGCTTCCGCCACGAGATCGGGCCGATCCGGTTGCCGTATAACGTTCACCATGGTAGATGCAGTAATGCACCTCAAAGCTGGTTGCCACTTGACTCGCGCCACCCGCAAGAAGAAGAAGAAAACGCAACACCACCATGCAGACATGTCCTCGGTGTACCACGGTGAAGTTAGTTTCACATTGGATATTCAGCTCCGTAGCTACGACGGTAGTTCCACTGTGCCCGGTTGGCTGTGTCACTGTGCGGGGAGCTCGCACAGGAAGTGCCACTGTAACCGCTGGTTGTTTATACTAGGAACCGTCAAATTACTATTTCCTTGAAGAGAGTTTGTTTGAGTTTGTTAAAAAAAGTCATATATTCTTAATCACACCACAAATTGATCTATAGTCATATTGAATGATTAGTCGTACCCTAAAAGTATTTTGCATGCCCATTTTTTCCAAATTTTATCTTTATCAGATGGACTTTTATTGGATCTTTTATTGGCCTATGGACCTGACTCACAGAGGTTTGTTCCAAAAGCCAAACAATATTGCTGGTCATGCTGTGTAATAAAAAAGTTAATTCAGCAATACTGTGGTTGCATTATTTGGAATGCTTTTCATAACCATATTCAATTCCACAAATTGGGACTATAAAAAAAAAAAATCGGATCAGAATAATAAATCCAAATAATATGGATCGGAACATCTCTAGTATTTAGAGTATAGTAAGAGTATAGTAGACATAGTAATAGAAAATGAGTTATTTTTGACAGAGCAGTTTCTGCTATTGTCTCATCAATGTAACGTGACTGGCACGTAGAGACCAGTGTAGAATACAACTCCACTGCCGTTGTGTAGAGACTCGCAATGCGCTTCAATTGCTTCAATAACTTCTCAGGTCCCACTTCTTAAAGGCGCACACAAGTCACAGATACTGTATTACAGTTCATGTCGCGTCTTTTGAATGCCTTATATTTGACTCAGTTAAATAAAAAAAAGTCTGTTCAGACAAAATATGGTCTCTTCACGTTCTCGTGAACCCAATATCATGTATCGTCTCGCCTTGTGAGCTGAGTGTATCGTGACACTCCTGTAGATTACAGTTGTCTTATATTGATTGCAGTGCAGTTACTGTAAGATGCGTGTATCTCCTGATGTTGACACACCTCAAAGAACAAGAAAACATACAATGTGTCCTACTGTGTGTAGAGTCCCAATTGCTTAGGATGTGTTCTTCTATGCTGTAATGTCCTGCAGTGTTCGCTTGTCCCAATTTGGCATATTGGAGCCCAATGACGTCAAATGTTTGCATCTAGAAAAGACGCATTCATTACTGTTGCTTTTGAAGAAACGGTCTGAAAAAGGTCGCAATTGCTCCATCACTGTGGTTTTGTTCTGTGGCCACATGGAGATATTCAGTCTTGATGTGTGAAGACAGGTATGAAAAACCCATGTGTTTTATTTGACCTTTGTCCACAAGCTTTCTGTATCACCGAAATGCTTTTTATATTAAATGATTGGCCAACGTTTGGCAACAAGACACACCTAAACACCGATATACATTCCGTCCATAGAGCTTCTCCGACCACCACCAAACATTCATTCACATGTACTGCATACATCCGTGTGGGCGACACTGGAGACGAGGTGGGTGAAGTGTCTTGCCCAATGTCAAAGTGACAAGGATGGATGGATGGAGGGAGTGGGGTTCGCTCTACCATCGACAAACCGCTCTACCACCTGGACCCCTGCCGATTGGGCAAACACGAGAAAAAAGCTAAATACAGTGGAACTTTTGTTAGCGTCATTAATTCGTTCCAGATGGTCCGACTCTAACCGGAATGGACGCTAACCAAATATTTGTTTTCCCATAATAAATCATGTAAATCCAATTAATCCATTTCAGAAAGTCAAATATGTTAACACAAAACACCTTTTTATCCACCTTTTTGGAAGGTGTGTGTCCCATTACATTTGATGTAAAAGTAATGCCGCATTTCAGAAAAAGGACGTCATACCAACAGTAAAATAGTGTGATGGTCTGGGCTGAATTTGAATGTGGCTGAATTACAACAATTCTGCAAAGATGAGTGGGCCAAAATTCCTCCACAGCGCTGTAAGAGACTCATTGCAAGTTATCACAAACGCTTGATTGCAGTTGTTGCTGCTAAGGGTGGCCCAAACAGTTATTAGGCTTAGGGGGCAATCACTTTTTCACACAGGGTCATGTAGGCTTGGATTTTTTTCTCCCTTAATAATAAGTTTCATTTAAAAACTACGCTTTGTGTTCAGTTTTGTTGTAATTGACTAATATTTAAATTTGTTCGATGAGCTGAAACATGTAAGTGTGACAAACATGCAAAAAAAAAATACAAAATCACATTTTCAAACCACCTTTTATGCTAAATGAAAAGGTATAAACGAACCTTTAAGGTTGCGTTTACCTTCATTGAAGACGTGATTCTTGACGAGACTGTTCCCAAAGAAACGATGTGGCAGCGAGACACCACACAGACACCACCTTCCCGCTTTGCCACGCGTTATTTCTTGAATTCACAAGTGTTTCTCACCTCAATACTGTAACCCAAAATGGAGAGAGAACACGAAATGATATGCAGGCGTTTAAAGGTAATGAATAAAGTACTCTGATGTCTTGTTTATGAGCTATGCTATGATTTGAATACCACTACTTTTTAAAATTGACCTGACACTTTAGTATATTTGTACAAAGTATCTGTATTGGATGGATATCGCCGAGGCCAGCCTGAATTTTACTCAGTATCGAATCAGAACAAAAAATAGTGGCATCGCACATCGCTAATGATAAGGGCAGGGGCAGTAAGAGCAAAATGACTGCTACAATGCACACGAGACGTCCATATACAGATTGCTGATTAGATCAGCTGCATCATTGTATAAGCCGCAGAGTTCAAAGTGTGAGCAAAAAGTAGCGGCTTATTACAGTAATAAGACGACAAGATGCGTGCTTTATTGTACGCTGAACACAGAATGTACGCAACCCGAGGCAAAATTGTGGGGTCATTTTTTTACGTTAACCAAAAACACGCTGCAGAACAGGCTGATTAGGTGTCCAGCATAACTTAACACATTAACAGCTATTCAGCTACACAATAGCATAGAGAACATACCTGGGAGGTTGAATTGCCAAACTGAAAAAAGTGCGACTTCTGGTGCAGGAAATACGGTTCTTGCAATTTTTCTTCAAACCACATTATGAATCTCCCATACAATCCAACATTAATCATACAATGTCACAACTGAGATAAAAGCAATATAGATAAAAAACAGATTCATATTTCCTATCTACCATAACTGAACATATCCTGTGATGTTTTTTGGCAACCTGTATCACTACGGTCTATCACAGAGCAATCAGTTTTTAAATATCATTTAAACCTCATTTACTCAGACTGGTATTTGACATGTGATCAATGTAGGTGATTTAGATGTGATTCTTTACATGTGCATCTATTTTTGTTTTAGGTGTTGTTATTATATTTTACTGGATCTTCCCTGTTCTTATTTGTTTACAGCTGTTTTTACTCTTGTCAAGCACCTTTGGCACCGTCGGGATGTTGGAAGGTGCCATTCAAATAAACCTTGAATTGATTTGATTTCCATGTGTACAGAAATGTCATTCCACCCCAAAGTGTGCAATCAGTTGCAGGTGCACCTGGCCGAGAGCAGAGGCCAGAAAAAAACACCTAAGAAGAGAAAAGGGGCCACAATAATAAAGACAGCAACCAAAGGCGCCATGGCACGTAACACCAAAGTAGTGCAAATATTTGTTTCTCAAAAGTACCAAAAATTTTTTGTCCATCGTTACCTAAATGGAGAAAAAATATGTGGGCTACATGCTTTCAGAGACAAAAATTATGACCATGACACTGTTCGTTAATTGCATAAAAGCGGGGCTTTATTTGTATTAAAGTAGGTCAGTCCAACTGCTTTCTACTGGCACCTGATGATGCCCTTCCGTTCACTGGCATCTAATCTATCAAGCTCACAATGTGTTGAATATCAACCTGAGATTTTATTCATGTTGAAAAATGTGGTATATAGATTGACTAGACAAGTGCCTTTATATTATTTGCCTTACATTTTCTTTGTATTTTCAGTTATAAGACCTCAAAAGCATCCCTCTCACGCTCACGTTCACACCTGTGGATGGTTTACAAAATAGAAATAGCAGACGTTAAGCACAAAAAGAGCAATGCTTGATGACCATCAAATTAACGAAGTGACTCAAGCCGTCACTTCACTATATTTAATGAATGTTTTAAATGAGTTTGCTGAACCTTGAAATGCTTTGCCTTGCTTTGAATTGTCTTGCAGGTGCTACTGGAATCATTATTGTCTTTGATCCTTGCTTAAAATAACACAGTAACGACATCTGACCCTGTTTTTCCCTGCAGCATGACAGTGGTCATGAAGACCCAAGCCAGGTGGGAGATGATGGACAGGCCGGAGGTGTTCTACTTTGGTGTACTTCTCATTGTGCTGGGCTCTGTGCTGGTGGTCAGCAGCTTTTTAGCTCTGGGATTTACAGGAACATTCCTTGGTTAGTATCAAAAGCAGGCAGGATTTATTGTACCCCGTGTCTTTACATATTAATCCAGTTTGACTTGAGATATGTCACAAAAGTGAGTACACCCCTCACATTTCTGCAAATATTTTATTATATCTTTTCATGGGACACCACTGAAGAAATGAAACTTTGCTACAACGTAAAGTAGTCAGTGTACAGCTTGTATAACAGTGTAAATTTACTGTTCCCTTCAAAATAACTCAATACACAGACCTTAATGTCTAAACTGCAGGCAACAAAAGTGAATACACCCCAAGTGAAAATGTCCAAATTGGGCCCAATTAGCCATTTTCTTTCCCCAGTGTCATGTGACCCATTAGTGTTACAAGGTCTCAGGTGTGAATGGGGAGCAGGTGTGTTAAATTTGGTTTTATCACTCTCACACTCTCATACTGGTCACTGGAAGTTTAACATGGCACCTCATGGCAAAGAACTCTGAGGATCTGAAAAAAAGAATTGTTGCGCTACACGAAGATGGCTTAGGCTATAAGAAGATTGCCAACACTCTGAAACTGAGCAGCAGCACGGTGGCCAAGACCATACAGCGGTTTAACATCACAGGTTCCACTTAGAACAGGCCTCGCCATGGTCGACCAAAGAAGTTGAGTGCACGTGCCCAGCGTCATATCCAGAGGTTGTCTTTGGAAAATAGACGCCTGAGTGCTGCCAGCATTGCTGCAGAGGTTGAAGGGATGGGTGGTCAACCTGTCAGTGCTCAGACCATACGTCGCACTCTGCATCAAATTGGTCTGCATGGCTGTCATCCCAGAAAGAAGCCTCTTCTAAAGATGATGCATAAGAAAGCCCGCAAACAGTTTGCTGAAGATAAGCAGACTAAAGACATGGATTACTGGAACCATGTCCTGTGGTCTGATGAGACCAAGATAAACTTTTTTGGTTCAGATGGTGTCAAGCGTGTGTGGCGGAAACCAGGTGAGGAGTACAAAGACGAGTGTGTTTTACCTACAGTCAAACATGGTGGTGGGAGTGTCATGGTCTGGGGCTGCCTGAGTGCTGCCGGCACTGGGGAGCTACAGTTCATTGAGGGAACCATGAATGCCAACATGTACTGTGACATCCTGAAGCAGAGCATGATCCCCTCCCTTCGGAAACTGGGCCGCAGGGCAGTATTCCAACATGACAACGACCCCAAACACACCTCCAAGACAACCACTGCTTTGCTAAAGAAGTTAAGGGTGAATGTGATGGACTGGCCAAGCATGTCTCCGGACCTAAATCCTATTGAGCATCTGTAGGGCATCCTCAAACTGAAGGTGAAGGAGCACAAGGTCTCTAACATCCACCAGCTCCGTGATGTCGTCATGGAGGAGTGGAAGAGGATTCCAGTGGCAACCTGTGAAGCTCTGGTGAACTCCATGCCCAAGAGGGTTAAGGCAGTGCTGGAAAATAATGGTGGCCACACAAAATATTGACACTTTTGGCCCAATTTGGACATTTTCACTTGGGGTGTATTCACTTTTGTTGCCTGCAGTTTAGACATTAAGGTCTGTGTATTGAGTTATTTTGAGGGGACAGTAAATTTACACTGTTATACAAGCTGTACACTGACTACTTTACATTGTAGCAAAGTTTCATTTCTTCAGTGTTGTCCCATGAAAAGATATTTGCAGAAATGTGAAGGGTGTACTCACTTTTACTCACTTTTGTGACATACTGTATATATTGTAATATGTATTGCATTCAGTACAGTATATTGTACAGTATAGGATAGATATACACATAACTTTGGTTATGGCATGATTTAAAAAAAATTGTAAAAATTAAAATACGTTATTAGGTCAACCAGTCGCCCGGGCCTACCCGTTCATTCCGCTATAGAACCAACGCACCCAGGTGTTGAGACAGATGCACAGAGTGAACTCTCTTGCCATCTAGCCTGTGGGCTTAGAGAGAGAGGGGAGGAAAACAAACACGCATGCACATGTCGTTGTGTATATTGATATATATTTATTGATTGTTGTGACAGGCCTACTCCCCACCAGTGCTGACACGGGGAGTGCCCTGCCTTTTTGGAGATTGTTGCAGCCTGATTTTTGTGGAAGCTTTTCCCAAAAATTCTGATTTTTTTATTTTTTTATTTATTTGTATTTACTGTATTTATGAGGATTAGTGCCATTGCAAAGGTCTGCATGGTTGCAGGCCTTAGCTGCTGCTATGTTGTTCTTCAGGCCACAAAGTAGTGCTACTACACTGTTGATCAAAATTCGAAAACCAGAGGAAAAATTGCATAAATTTATATTTTGCACTGTTGTATCTTAAGGAGGTTCAACGTACACTAGCATCAAAATGCAAAAGGAAGAAATGGGAGTGAGACAAAAATGTTCTGAGGAAGCAATTCATTGCAAACAAGCATTTATGTGAAACAGGCTGATCAAAAGTTTAAAACCAAAGCCTTTAAAAGCCAACATTTTGGCAAACATTTTCTGTCAGGTCTGTATGTTCACACTGTCGTGATCTCGCCCGTGTGTGCGTGGCAGTCGGGAGGTCTAAAAGCTTTGTGGTCGGATTGTTGAGCTGCATAAGCAAGGCCTCTCGCAGCAAGGCAGTCATTTTTAACTTCTTCAAAGACCCTGAGGCTTATGGAACAAAAAAGTCAAGTGGTAGACCCAAAAATGTCAGTGGCCCAGAGCCAGAGGATCCGTTTGGCTTTCTGTTAAGACACGGGACGATCCTCAGCCCAAATGAAGATTGTTACTGGTCCCGAGTGCAGTCAAATAGCCATCAGACAGCATCTGCGAAAGAAGGGTTTTAAGACCTAAAAATGTTGTCAAAGGCCTTGTATCCTTCAACGCCAAAAATTGCCTGTTTGGCGTACGGAACATGGGACATTGAAAGGCGGAAGAAAGTGTTATTCACTGATGAGAAAAAATGTAACCTTGACGGTCCTGATGTGCTTCCAACGTTACTGGCATGACAAGGAGATCTCACCTGAGATGTTTTCCACACGCGCAGTGGAGGGGTTGCCATTATGATCTGGGATGCTTTTTCCTTCAGTTATACAATGGCACTTCAGGTTGTGCAGGGGTGTCAAGCGGCAGATGGCAATGTGGAGATGTTGCATGGGGCATCTCTCATGGCTGAAGGCCCTCGTCTGTGGGGTAATGACTGGATTATTTCACTGGACAACAGTTCACAATACCCGCCTGACAAAGGACTTCTTCCAGAGGAATAACTTCACTCTTTTGGACCATCCTGCATTTTCCTCTGCTCTAAATACATTTGAGAACATTTGGGGATGAATGGCAAGGGACGTTTACAAAAATGGACATCAGTTTCAGACAGTGGATGCCCTCCGTGAAGCCATCTTCCCAACCTGGAGCAACATTCCCACTAGCCTCCTGGAAACACTGGCATCAAGCATGCCCTAACCAATTTTTGAGGTGATTAATAAGAATGGCACAGCTAATCATTATTGAGTCCTTTTTAACTTTTTTTTTCAATTTTAGAGGGATTTTTGGGGGGGGGGGGGTTGAGCTATAGTCTTAAAAAGCATAATTACAGTATACCATCATTGACAAAAAGAACCCCCAACCCTATGATATATTAAGGAGGGAAAATGCACAAATGCAGCTAGCTACCTGTCTTTTAAAGCTCCTCCTCCATTGGGCACACACAAGACCTTTTGAGGGAAAACCTGTGTCGATTCTATGTGCTTTCTTTGCTCTATATCAGGGGTAGGGAACCTATGGCTCGGGAGCCAGTTGTGGCTCTTTTGATGACTGCATCTGGCTCTCAGACATTTCTTAACACCGTAAAATGTGTTTATTTTAATTTGTTTTCCTGACATTTTAAAGTAAAACATTACAGAAACAGAAACATTACAAAATTCAAAATATGCATTGTAATGCATTTTAACCCATCCATTTTTTTTTCTAGCGCAATGCCAGCTGTCCTTCCCATGTTTTCCGTGTCAGACACCAAAACTTGATTATTATTGGGGTTGTCCCTCCTTTAATCAAACCTTCTTTAATCAAATAGTCAGCTAGCTAATTGTGAAGAGACAACCCTTTTGATGAAAAAGGAAAAGAAAGAAAGATACGGAGTAGGTCACAAAACCATGCAGCACCAGAAGTTGCATTAATGGTAAAAAGTTATTTATTATTGGTTAGCTTCAATATAACAACATTATTACAAAGAATACATTCAGAGACTGATATTCTAAAATTGCTAGTATTCCTTAAATACTGTATACACACATTTGGTTGTATTCGGTGTTAAAAAATATGATATGGCTCTCACGGAAATACATTTTAAAATATGTGGCTTTCATGGCTCTCTTAGCCAAAAAGGTTCCCGACCCCTGCTCTATATTAAGTACCTGGAGTCACCGTGACCTCATGAGTCAAAGTGATGGAGCAGAAACAAAGACACACAGGGCGGTAATGTGTCGACCACCTGGCGCTGGATCCAAACTCTTATCACGACTTACTGATAACCGCTACTACTGATGCTACTGTACGCTTCAGTAAAACCAGGTTGCCCTTTTCCCTAGCCATAATGGACAGAAACAGCAGGTTTTGTTTGGCTTTGATTGTTGTCACTTTGAAAAGCCAAAATTGGGTTAAAATGGTTATGGCCTTTTTTTCCCCCCACCATTTCCAAAGCAAACATATTTGTTTATATAATCTCTTCAATTCCCACCCACATGGTTCTCAATGAGTGTACATGATTGCAATTGTTATGTAAGTTGGAGGTTATCTGTCTGTCAGAAAACAAGTCCACTGGTTGCCGTTAAGGTTGTATTGCTGTTAAAACTCAAGTATTTACCGTCTTACGTTGCCCAAAGATAAAAACCCTGCTACTTTATGTCGCATTCTAGTTCTATTATTGTCATTGTCTATCATTAACTCATTCAGTAGCAAAGACGTATTTATACGTGGTTTTTTTTTTACCCGAACGCTGGCTCCCAAATACATGTTTGTACGTCTTTTACTTTTTTTTGCGCGACAGATGTGCATTTGATAAGAGCTCGGCATGGATCTTTCGCATGTATCGACAGCAAGAAGGAAGTGAGAGACCGTGGAGGAGTGTAGCGTGCAGAAGGTTACGCATTGCAGGGGAAATTTAACGCATGCACACACACACACACACACACACACACACACAAATTTGCGTCAAAGTGGAAGTTATGCTTGAAATGTGTCTTTCCCCAAAATGTGTTTTTCTCCCTTTTTTGTTGGGAACTGCTATTTTCCTGCAACCTACCTATGTTGTACTGCTGATTGCTAAAGAAGGGAAAAAGGTAGAAACAAACTTTTTTGTTTCTGATGAAAGACAAGTCTAATCTTTCTTTCGCTAGGTTCCATGTTTACATAGCCATAGAACACAATATTGTGTGTGCGCTGAAAAATCGTCTAAAACAGACAGTATTTAAGGGGTTGAATTTGGAAAAATGGCTGGGATTGAATGAGTTAATTACTGTTAGTCAAGTCAGTGCAATACCACTATCTATGTGTTGACCACTAGGGCAAATGAGACATCGTCACTGATATGTTATAGTTGCCAAAAAATGTCAAACAACAGTATAGTAAAATATATAAAAGTAGCTCTTTCCTGCATGCATCGTAGACATTGCAATTAGATAGTTGAAGGAGAAGCGTTTGCCTATTTTAGTAAAGGGACTATTTTAGTAAAGTGCGCATTCATTTCATTCTCAGCACACAGTTGACATTTATGCACACATTTGACACATTTTCCGGGGCTCGAGATAGTAAGAAATCAGCAAAAGTGTGCCGTGTACTGTAATCATATGAATGCATTGACATCTCGTTGTACTGCATTCTGCAGGTGACTACTTTGGCATTCTGATGGATGAGAAGGTGACAGGCTTTCCTTTCAACTTCATAGATAACCCCATGTACTGGGGCAGCACCTCCAACTACCTTGGCCTGGCACTTATGTAAGTGTTTGTGTGTGTGTGTGTGTGTGTGTGTGTGTGTGTGTATGAGCAACAAACTGCAGTAAGCAAGCAACGACTGTGTTTCCTTGATTAGTCATCATTAAGTGCAAAGTTGTTAATGCACCGATACATTTACGTCAAATTGCACTCTAATGGGAGGTGATGTGGATGGCTCAAAAAATAGTCTGCAAATGAAGCTTTTTTTTTTTTTTTACTTCCTTCTTGAAAAGGTGTGGAAATATATTTCCATGGAAACTGGAAGCACTTGCATTGTAAGGTAAGCACTTGAGGGTTGATGAGCTTTCAGTCGCTAAAAGCTGCTCGGTTTTATCGGCCCCTTTTTCCACAGACCTTGGCCCTAATTTTGATGCCTCAACTGGCCTTTTACAATGGACGCTTTTGCATACTGTAATTTTTGTTGGACTATTATTATTGTCGGAAAATTGAGTGATGTCTCTAAGTCTGGTATTTACTGTATTTATGAATTAATTGAATGGGTATCTTTTAGCTGGAGGACTGTGGAGTTGTATTACCAGGGTCCTTAAAAAGACTTGAAAAAGTGTTAAATACAAATGTTGGTTTTTAAAGCCTAAAGTCTTGAAATTGTCTGGAATTTTTGAAAGGGAGGAATTACCGTAATTTATGCCGTATAAGCCGCTACTTTTTTTCCCTCATGCTTTGAACCCTGCGGCTTATACAGTGATGTAGCTAATCTGTGTTTGCGTTCTGGTCTCGCGACATACCATGTGCTTCGGAGCAGCCGTTTCGTGCTTTGAGTGCGCGCCCTTATCACTAGTGTGTGCGATACCACTGATTTATTTTCCGATACTGAGTAAAATTCAGGCTGGTATCAGCGATACCGACACTTGTGCAAATACACCTACCGTGTCCCATCAATTTTAAAAAGTAGTGTATTTGAAATGTGAGCTTCGCCCATAAAATAAAGCATATAAGACATCAGAGTAATTTGTTCATGTATCTTAAAAAACTGCATAACATTTAGACAAGGTCTCAATTATTTACTTTCCTCTGTGTGGTCCTGTTAATGATGTACATTACCTCAAATGACCCTGAGATCTTGCCTTGCTTCATGGCCGAGACCAGGGATGTTGGGCACAAAAAGGTTGATGATGATTGCTGGAGATCATCAAGAACTAGAAGGCCACTGGAGCAGAGTGAGAGATAACGCAGGCAGCCTGTAATGCAGAGTGGTAGAGTGAGCGGAAACAATTGGTAAGCCAGTTAGTAACATGATGGTAACATTTCTGTTTAACGACGGCTGCGGTTGTTCAGCTAGCGCTATTTGTAGATTATTAGTGCATTTTTTTCAGTGCTTCAAGGTGCTTGCACCCATAACTTAGTCTCCTCCTTGCACAGTGGCAACAGCGGGCCCCAAACACAAGACTCTGTATATCTAAGCAGTTTGCATGTCTAACATTTGACGTCAATGTACCCTGCTGATCACCAAATGTGTGCCTTCAAAATTAGGAACGACTTATTACATAAATCAGTGTTAAGATGTTATATTTTTGCCGTAATATAGTCTTCATTTCTCCATTCAGATGTGTTGAAAAGGTCTTGAAAGTCTTCTATTTTGCTGTGATATACTGTAGTCTTGCCGTAGGTGTGAATTGGGGTGCTCCGATCGATTGGCCACCGATCAGTATCGAACGACTTT
This sequence comes from Dunckerocampus dactyliophorus, assembly GCF_027744805.1. Classification (NCBI taxonomy): domain Eukaryota; kingdom Metazoa; phylum Chordata; class Actinopteri; order Syngnathiformes; family Syngnathidae; genus Dunckerocampus; species Dunckerocampus dactyliophorus. Next base: position 41,701,264 of record NC_072820.1, read on the forward strand.
CGTGAAAAAGCATGTGATGAGCAAATGCCGATACTTGCCTTACAACGGCAATCACCTTTGTCGATCACCTCCACCCCCTGCTATTGCACCACGCCCATTTTCACTTCACACTGCGCAGACAAAACATGTTTGCCGTGTGGGGCTTAGCTGCCGTTTGTGAGAGGGATATAAGTGAGGTTTACAATGTATTCTTGCACAGACAGGCACAACATCAGATTAAAAACACAACATGAATACAGAGTCATTAGCCTGGAGTTTGTTTTTCAGAGAGATTAGAACTTAACATCATTGTTTGGTGTGTGGGTGACAGCAGTGTGCTAGCGTTCATTAACTTGAGGTTGTACACCAAACAAATATGCACATTTTCCTGAAAGTTTTCTGCGGTGTTCGGGGACCCTTGGCCGAGTTATGCTAATCATTGGCATAAATAAATGCTAGAATAATGGGGTGGATGTGCAGTTCCAGAAATAAACAGTCAAAATCTAAGCTCAAAGTTCTAAATGACGATTATTTACTTATATTTTTAATTAAACAAGCTGTATCACAAGGACTCGCGCTGTCGCTTCCCCAGCGAGCCCCGCTTCCGGGACCTCCCATGAAGAATAGAAGTCTAATAATGATGATCATTTTTAAAGAAAGCGTGTGATTTCTTTCAAATGTGGATGGAGTGTGTGTCCGTGTGAAGAAAAGCGTCCCGGGGAATCATAGGCTCAATTTTTTCAGGCAGTGATTTCTTAAAATGTAACTCATTCTAAAGGATCTCAGTCCTCATTTCAGGAAACAACCTTACTTAAAGAGTAAGAATAGAGAGAGTGGGGGAAAATGAACTAATCAACTCCTTCCAACCCTCGCTGTGCTATAGACTGACACACATTAGGCCACTTACCAGCCCGCTGTGCGACCTGGATGGGAGATTAGCTGACACACATTAGAGGCACTTAGACTTACTGCATACACGAACACGAGCCGGACTCGTGCTGTTAAATAAATAGGGTGGGAGCTGAATGCGTTTCATGATTTCATTCTTTTTGTGCTTCCATATTGTGCAGACCATCACTTCAGGCATAATACTGTGTCCCTAAGTGTGTTTAAGTGTCTATTGCAAAGACACAGAGACATTGGTCAGCTATTATGTGAATGACCTCGACAGTGCTCAATACGAGCCTTAATTAGAACACTTTTGGGTTTGGGCCGATAGGATATTTTTCAATTTCTGCGTTTTTTTTTTTTTTCATTAACTTTTTGTAGACGTTAGTATATTCAAAGTTTATTTTTTTTTCCAGAAAAGTACAGTTTATGACCAGAATTCTGTGAGTACCCTTGAAAAGCACTCTAGGTAATAATAAAAATATAAACATGACATGAAAGTGTAAAGTTCACCTACGATGTGTGAATTATTATTCTTATAACAGCAAGAGCAACAAAATTGAAGGTCCAAGAATTTAAAGGCATCCTTTATAAGGTTAACTTCAAGCCATGTTTTTGTAAAAGGTCATATGACTCCCTGTCATGTGACCATAGACTTCTCAATAATCATTTAATAAGATATATGGTATAATAATATTATAATTATGATACTTTTTACATTTTATAGACATGTATTTTCAGTGCATCATAACTTGCATAAACCTTGCAATCCTACCTGCACTCGGTGTTCCCAGCGTCCCTTGTTAGCTCCAATGAGTGAGACGTGAGACGCTTTTTTTCTTTTTACCCATCAGAATTCAACAGCTGCCTTGGTCCAATCAGTCCAAGCAGAAGTCATCTATGTTTTGCTGTTTTTTGTGATACCACCAGTGAAAATGTGCACAAATGAACCACAAATAGTAACAGTGATACTCACATCTCATTATGGATGAAGTAGCAATAATTTGGCATCAATAATAAAATAGAATGCGATGGGTTCAGTATTCGCGTGACGCGAGGATATCTTTTGGGAAAGATTGAATTTGATAAACCAGCTTTCCATCATGTAACCTTGTTTTCCTAGTATCAAAGTGCTTATGGTCGTTATTTTCATTAAAGTTGTTCTTTTGATACGCATAAGCCAGGCACCGCCGTACAGCATCATAACGTGCCGCTTTTTTCACTGACAGAGAGAAAACTCTCTCCACTTGTGTCCCAGTGAGTTTTTTCGTTGATGTTACCAACATAACAACATCAAAGTGATTGATAGTGGCAGAGCTGTCCATCAGTTAGTCATGGGCCATAGTCATGTGATGTGCTTGCGGGATAGGAACAATAGAACTCTGACTTTGGGAAAAGTTTACTATCTGCTTTTGGCAAAATCGTGTTGCTTCGCTTGATTCTCGCCTCACTGCATGCATACAAGGTCTACATTATGTGTGTGTGCGTGCGTGTGTGTGCGCGTGTGTGTGTTGTGAGAAGGTTCAGTCAACTAACCCCAAGACGAGTACAAAGCAAGCAGTTCTTCTTAAGATGATTTAGTGGTGTTTTTCCCAAGTTACACAAGAGTCTATTATAATTCATACATCTTGCTTGGGGCGTATGGAAACCGACATCCAATATGCCACTGTTTAAAGCCTAGCTACCTCGAGGGACCACACTTCTTCTCTTTCAAGCATGCGCACTTCCCCCCGACTACTCCGTTTAAAGGGTTAGCCTCTGTTAAGTCAGAGGCGAGAGGAACTCGACCAGGTATTCACAGGCTGCTGTGTGGAGATGGTCCTGCTACATCCAGACCATACACAATAAAGTAACCAAGTTATATTGTCCACAATACTGAACCCTCTACTTTATAGCTACAGTCAAACCTGTCTATAGTGGCCACTAAAGGGAAACGGCAAAAGTGGCCGCTATAGGCAGGTTGGTGGCCATTTTGAATTTGTGCGTGCACATATTAACATGTCTGTGATTAGAAGCTTGTTGTGTTTGCAGATACATATAATTATACTGTTACATGTTGACCAGTAGAGGGCACTGTGGGACTGCGGATAAAAGTTGGAAAGAACTACTAGGTTAATAAACCGCTGTTAATAAAGCCATTAAAGTGCATCGGCGACGTGAGTCTCTCCTTCCCCACAACAAGCGGCATTACAGTATTGACCAGTGCACATTGTCTCACACCAGGAAATAAACGGTGTCACTGTCTGCAACAAGCTCCAAAGAAGACGGCTTTTTTTTATGTGGAACAACTGACAGTTTGTGTGGATCTTGTGAATGATTGTGACTGAGCTAGGACTCAGTAATTAAAGTCTACACACGACGGCTTCATTGATTACAAAACAAAACTTTTTCGTGCATGAAGCTTCTGCTTGAGTCGGCATTTTGGCCGCTATATGCGGTCAGATATTGACCAAGGGATACAAAATGGGTGGCCACTGGCACACATTACACAGGTGACTGCTATACATAGGCTCTATAACATGTAAATTTTCTGCAGGGGGATTTTTCAGTGGCTGCTATAGGCAGGTGGCCGTTCTATAAAGGTGGCCGCTAAGACAGGTTCAAGATTCAAGATTCAAGAGTTTTATTGTCATATGCATGGTAAAACAGGCAGTTATACTATGCAATGAAATTCTTATTCTGTTCATTCTCACAAGAAAAGAAAGAAAACACAAGAAAAAGAATAAGAACATCAGAAACATAAATACCAATAAATTAAGCAACAACAACAGAAGAAACATTAATACAGATAAATAATACAAATAAATAAAGTGCTATGAGTGTGTGCGTGTGTTGCGTGCGGCGTGTGCGAGTGCTTCGTTGAGAAGCCTGATGGCCTGTGGGTAAAAGCTGTTTGTCAGCCTTGTGGTCCTGGACTTCAAACTCCTGTAGCGTCTGCCTGACGGTAGGAGTGTGAATAATGAGTGTTGTGGATGTGTGCTGTCCTGTACTTCCCCTCTTTGGTTTGTTGCTCTTGGTAAGGACCTGGGATACTTTACTATGTTAGCAATTAGAAGAACCTGTTAGTTTATAATATATCTGGAACAACCTAAAAGGAGTTTCTTGAGCAATACTTTTATGTCACAGAAGACTGGGTGTGACGCTCTTTAAAGAAAAAGTGCATAAAGGGCATAAAACCAGTAAAAATATAATAAAAATGATTAAAACTTGCATCATTCAGCCTTAAGGATGACGAATGAGGTCCATTCACATGTATTGGGACATTAAAAATATGAATGCCCTGAACCAGAATCTCAGTCCCATATACTGATGAAAAGAGTGACAAGGCCATGTTTATATTTGCCTGTGCAGAAGTTAGCCCGGTGGAATATCTGCGGTCGGGTCAGTCATCTCCGCATTTTCGCTGCGCTCGCTGTTTACATGATCTCCACAAATGCTACGTTTTGTTCATGTGCACAATACTGACCTTTTAATTTATATTAAACATTTTTAATAGTGTTTTTTTTTACATATTGTCATTTCCAATTTACATGTAAGTGTGATTTAAAGAAGAATAGCGACCAAAAATTTTTTTATGCAGCTCACTGGTGAGTGGCACTATTTGAGCTATTTTTAGAACAGGATGGCGGGCGACTCGTGTGGTCCTTAGGGGCGACGTAGTGCGCACGGGCACCATGTTGGTGACCCCTGCTTTAAATGATGTTCAATGATGATTCAAGGATGTTGGTCGGAAGCTGCTGACGACACAAGTTGCACTTCACATTCTGGGGTCCTCTTTAACCTGTTCAAAATGCTTCCACACTTAGGATCATTTTTAGTAGCCTTTATGCGCCAATAGGTCAGTCGATGTTTTTCATAGCGTTCAAAGCTAGCGCTCACCTCAGCTCCTTTGGATTGTGCCACCGAAGCGGATTATTTTATTAATGTGCGGTAAGTATAGCTGTTAAACACACACAGCAGTCGTGGGCACCCCCATGTAGTCAGAATGGTACAATTTTGACATCTGATTCGACGGTGAAATTGATAGTCGAATCAGATTCCTCCGAATCGAGTTGTCGGATGGTCTATTCTAAGACACCCTTAGACTGATTGATTAATCTGCAATTTTAATTACAGTAGATCCCCACTCTTTAAATTCCGGGAACACCAGCGAAAGGTGAAAACCCGAGAGTAATTGATAAACCCATAATGAAATCTATTTTTGACACACGCTCGTGGCCTGTGAATTTGCATGCTGCACATGCTGAATTGCACATGCGCGGGGATCGACTGTAATTGTACAGCACGACTGAGCCATTTCGACCACTCCTACCGTCATTTTCTCCTCCTTGTGTCGCCATCATTGTCTGGCTAACTGGGTCAGTTTCATAAGCGTCATCAGTAATTCAGCTAAATGCCCCACTGTGTTGTGCATTTTGCTGTTTATGCACCGCTATATCTCTTTTTGTTGCGCTGTATCGGTTGGTGTGAATTAAGGTGTTTCTTTTAATATTTGGGGTTTATACAACAGTTTGTTTAGTGTGCATGAGTCCACACCAGCGGGTAATGGAAGGGTTTTGTCACACACGTTGCTGCTGCTCCACACAAGTAGACTCTTACTGTCCACTTGCAGGTTTGTTTTTCTGGTTTTTTATTGACCATGTGGCCTTCGTTATGCTTATAATGTCTGAGTGGGCTTTTTAAAATGAATTTTTTGTTTAATTCCTGATAAAAAAGTGTCAGTGGGACTCTTTGCCCAGGAATATGTAGGTCACTGTATGTATTGGATGTTCATTTTGGACATCAGTTGAGGCATTGCATAATTCCCATTGAATTTATCCATAACCGTACATATGTACATATTTCATTGATGTTCTGTTGTTTCCTGTTGCTGATGATTTTAAACTCCTTTCCGTGTGTTTTGTTGTGGGTTGTGTCTGTTGTGAGATCATTTTAAACCTGCAATAAAAGCCCGTTGTTCCGGCAATCCAGTCTGGTGCTTGTCTCACTAAACAATTACTGACACCCAGTGACCAATGTAGAATACTATGTGTTTTAGTTCATTTAGATCATTTTATGCTTGAAAATGCTTAATTTAGTCTACGTTTTGACTGCTAATAGGCCGAGGGACGACTGTACTTACTTATAACCTACTTACCTACCTACCGGCTTGTTTTTTCCCCTCCAGAGGTGCGAGTCCTGTGGGTCTTTTCCTGACTGTGATTGTAGCGGTGGTCTACAAGATTGCAATCCAATTTGAGGGGTAAGTCCAATACAACACTCCATCTGTTCAGCCTTGCGGTAATTGCATTTTACGCACACAGTCAAGTGTTCAAATTAACCCTTCAAACTATTTATTTAGACTGCCATGTAACTCCCGAAACAAGTTAGAGTCGTTTGGGGTCCCGAAGCGAGTTCAGCAGGGCACCATTTGCAAATCAATTACTTCTGTGAATCTGTGAAGTGAGGCAAAGGCAGGTGCCAGGTTGTACCGGTCTCTGTCACTCAAGTCTTTTGAGCATGAGCCCAAGTAAAGTCCTCATCTCTGCTTGTTCAAGGAAAACTACACTTTTTTTTTTATTTTGCCCGTCATCCACAATCCTTATGTGAGCCATGAACACACGTCTTTCTCTTTTCTGTGTGTTGCCATATTTTGGCCATTTTAAGCATTACTGGGACGTCCTGCCTTGGCGCATTGATTTCACATAGCATCATAAAAACAGGACACCTAGCGTTAACTTTTCCAAACTCGTAAACAAAAACATAGCAGAATTGGCGGCAGCTCCAATATGTAGCGTTACCTATCAGTCGTGGCCTGACACGCTATGAGCGAGTGTGTGGTGAAGCTAGTCCCTCGCCGGTGTGGTGTGGCGAGGTGTCACTACGCCATAAAGTACTTCTTCGGCGTAACAATGTTAATAATAATAATACCAATGTCACTGTAGCTTTTTAATATGCAGGCCACATTCCATTTTCTCTGATTATATCTGCTATTAGGGGTGTCACGAGAAACTCAGTTCACGAGACGAGATGATACACGTGATTGGGTCTACGAGAACGAGAAGAGATGAGATTTTAACATTACTTTTAATAAAAGTAAAATGAAAAATATATTGAAATATGTGACCATATCTACTCATTTAATTTCGACTATGTTACCCTCTTCTGCGTTCTGTGTGTATGCCAGCGGCCCCGCCTCCACCTACAACAGACTGTATGACTGACAAAAAGGGCTCACTCCGTTCATGTCGGTGTGCTATGGAACAGACACGCCAAGATGCTGAAACCAATGCACAGAGTGAACTCTCTTCCTGCCCGTTTGGAGGCGAGAGACGAGGGAAACAGATGCACATGGCAATGTATCGAGGCCGGCAAAATTATCGATTTCATTTACGTGATCAATTCATTTATTTATTATGGTCCCAGGCCTAGTGCCCACGAGACAATTTTTTTCTAAACGAGAAATCAAGTCACGTTGTCAGACGAGATCTTGGGACACTCCTTGCTACGATATTGGGTAATACGAGTGTAAAGTTGACTATAGGGGTGTTACTTCATGTCTACAGGGCTCTAATAATGTTAAAAAGTGTATTTAGAAGATCGTGAACACGTTTTCTCTGCCATAATTGTGAAAACATCCTATTTATTAATACTGAATCCTACTTTGTGGAAATTGACTTATCGCGGTCTGGAACCAATTAACCCCGATGGACAACGACGGACGACCGTATGTTGGTAATGAAAAGAATTAATAAGCACCACGACAACATGAATTGTTTGTCTCATAAAAATGACCAGAATTTTTAAAAATCTGCCGAACGAATTTCCCGCATGGGTGATTCTCCTGAAGGCGGTACCAGAGAGGATGCCGTCACTTCGATGGGCATGACGCACAGACTACAGTGATTTGAAGCTATAACTGCATAAAAACTATTCTGCACATTGAGTGTCAAATAAGAGGTTTTTTTCAGTATAATACCATAGATTTCATTATATTGTGCAGGTGTACCTAATTCAGTGGCTAGTGAGTGTGTGACTCATAATAAAGAAGCCTTTTTGGCTTCAGGAGCAGATAACTCTCACTCTCTTTATTAGGTTTTGATGTTCTTATACCTCCTCAAATCAGAAGCAACAACTGTGTGCATCACATAGGGCTTCATGTCACATGTTGTACACACATGCAGTAAACTCACGGTACTTCACGGTTCACGGGGCAAGGTGCTGGTACGGCATGGTACGACGTTCATATCTTTGATTTATTGTCTTGCAATGTTTGTTCTGCTGTATTTGCAGACCTTTCACTGAACACATCTATCAGGAGAGGAGGCGCAAACATGAATAATCGTACCCCGGCAGCTTGAAGAGGATTCGCTGCTGATCAAGAGGACCTCTGAATGGGAGTATTTCTTTCAACCTTTAAAATGACATTGTCCACTGTTCCGCTTTTAGAATAAAACATTACCACGTGAAATTTGGTGTACGCTCTTCTATTCAAGAACAGCTGCATAGAATCATTTTTTACATACTGCAGGTATGTCCAAAACCATTAGAGGTATGGAAAACAAACTTATTCATGCTCTTGATGGCGTTATTACCATGCAACTTGTGAAGCTTATAATAATTTCAAAAAATAGTACAAATTAAAATTTTAAAAATGAAATGAAATACAGGAGAAGCAAGAATATTTTAGATTTTTTTTTATACAAACAGAAATAAAAAATACGAATTATCTTTAACTTTTAATAAAAAAAAAAAATTATCAGCTGAACTGATTGAAAACTGTTCCACCTGTGGTGTGCAGCAAAGCCTTTTCCGCTGGCCTCGCCACTACCTGAAGCCTACATTTACAACTTAAATTTTAGTATTTGTTCCATGAAATTCTATTAATTTATTCCCAACAATCTATTATTTTCATTTAATAGCGTGTTTCTTGGTTGCACTAGTGTATGTGTATGTTAAATATGTTTGTCCAATCAGATTTCAGCTTCTATGAGTTGCCATGTTAATCTAATCAGACCAGGGCCTTCAGAATTAGGAGTGCTGGCCTATGTCACACACTACAGTATTAGCCATGGGGCTGTGTTTTTTTTAGCCAGTCAGACTTCTGATTCGCCACGCAGGGCCAGCTAGCCGCCCTACGGTGGCAGCAGAACTTTTCTGTCCTCTGATTGGTTGATCACAGCAAAGAAATTGACATCTCTGGTGAGTAAGATGTATTTTATTGAAATGTTTTATGATTTTGTCATGCTATTAGTTAAATATTGATTCTGAACTGCTCCGGATGTTGTAGTGTAGATGTTGTCTTGACTTGTCTGTACACTTACTCTTTCAACACCAAAGACGTATTTATGTTTTTATAATCCCAAACGCCCGATCCCAAAGACGTATTTATACGTTTTTTACCTTTTTGTGCGCCAGAGGCAATAAGATGTCGACTCAACTGCATACTAAATGCATGTCACTTTTACAGTAGAGCAGCTTTAAGCCATAAAAACGGCCACAAGGTGGCAGAAGTGCATTTGATAAGAGCACGGCATGTGAATATGAATGAAGAAAACATACATGACAGCAAGGAGGAAGTGGAAGAACGTGGAGTGTAGCGTGCAGAGCGTTCCGCACTAGGAAATTTTAATCCATGCACACACACAGTTCCAAATGTGAAAATTGTAAATAGGTCGTGGTGTTATATATGTAAATAAATTGTTATTTTTATCTAAAACAAACCTTTTTTGCGTTGTTTATGTTGTGTTTCATTCTAGTATTGTGGCAGATTTAAAAAAAAGTGTCTCTATAAAGTCATTTTAAAGTTAAATAAACACTTGAGAGTTGTTTTTTATGCGTCATTCCTCAAGCATTGCAACTTCTCCGAGACAAGCAAGGGGGTGACTCACAAAACAAGATTCCCTCAGGTGGAAATGTCATGGAAGGGTCCAATGGTCTTCTTCAGTAACCTGCATGGATTGTACTTAAGCCTCAGGAAAAGAGCAGAAAAAAACATGAAGAAAAAAGACTGTGATGCAAACTCCAGTAGTTTAGTACACTGATCAACAAGCACGACATGTGTGCTGATCACTCGGGGCAGTCCTAGTTCTAAATGGTGAGAACGAACCAGAAGAGCATTGAAGTGACTGATCGATGTATGACCAAGGTCATTCTGCCCATTCAGTCACACACGCTGACCTGCATGTCGTAAAAATTTCATTTCCTTCAAGTGGTGAAGATCAAGGAATCTAAATGGTTACTTTAAATTGGTAGAGTGACCTTTTTTGTTAGGCGGAAATTGTAATTTCTCAGAAATTGCATGTGAATGCTACATCACAGCATGTCATAGCATCCTGAAGATATGCAAATATGCTCCTTATTTGCTGTAAGCAACATGTCAATTCATGCTATGTAAGCACTATGATCTTCCTGCGATGGCACTGTATCATTCATACCATAGCAATCCCAAAATAGCATGCAAATATTATAGTACACTCGTCCTTCGGTTAATTGGTTTCAGACCCGTTAAATTAATTTCCGCAATGTAGGATTCAATGATAACAAATGGAATATTTTCGTAGTTTAAAACCTGTTTATGACTTTGTAAATATAGCTTTTAACATTGTTAGAGCCCTGTAGACATGGAATAACACCCCTACAGTCACCTTGACACTCCAGTTATTCATTCATTCATTACACCACACAACTCTTGTGCTGCAGGGACTCGAGACGGCTGCTAACTAGCGAGCTCGCGAGCTAACCAGGTAGCCTTTATTTCTGAAAGGGATAGTTTGTATTTTTTGACATGAAGTTGTATGACAGCCCCATCAGCATTATAGTCCAGTAACAGAGACTTACCCCCCACTTGCTCTCCTAAGTCCAGTTCTGGTCAGATTTCCGTGATGAACAACGTAGTTCCGCTTAGTTGCTGGGGACATTTAAGGAAAGAGTTTGGCTTCTCAAAACAATATGTGTTCTAAAGATTAAAACATTTGCATCACAAAAATGCCTTCTCAAAAAATGCCATGTCCAGAGGGCTCTAACAATGTTAAAAGCCATATTTACAAAGTCATAAACAGGTGTTCTATGCTGTAACTATGAAAATATTCCATTTGTTAACATTGGATCCTACATTGCAGAAATGCATTTAACGGGTCTGAAACCAATTAACCGAGGGGCGAGTGTAAGTCCCTGTTAATGGACGACACTGCTGATGGGGACGTCATACAACTTCATGTCAAAAAATCTGAACTATCCCTTTAAGAAGCCAAAAACTTACCACTTCCACACGGAATGAGAGAAGAACTTGTATTTCAGTATGTTTTGCCTCATAATAGACCATAATCTACCACGAAACAGTGATCATTTATTAATTAAATGATATAGCGAGTTAGCGATAATCGAATATTGCGAGAGACAACTGCCTTCCCCCGAGTGGCTGTAAGATGACACTTTAGCAATCTTTGTTGGCACTGTATTAGCTATCTGTGATGTTGTGACATCACAACCTATCATAGCCATCCCGTGATAACAATGAGTGCATGGTGTCGTGAAAATATACTTCAGTGAAAATATATTGGCTTTTCCATCCGAAACAGTACATGCGCCTCATTTGGTTGAAGAAATAAAGACAATAATATTATTCTAATCTGGGTAATTCATGAAATACATCCATTCATATTCTGGATTGCAATTTGATCTTTGATGTATTTATTTTTGGCAGGATCGTCAGGGTAGTTAATTATCGACAGTATGAGAACAAGCAACTTACTACTACAGTGTGTCATTCACAGTGTCGGCGGTACACAATGTACATACTGTACGCCGTGCAGTCAATATTCCCATAACTGTGTTTCATCATCATCCGTGTCCTTCCGAGAGGCATTTTTCATATTTCTCCCCTCTCATAACAATAACAAACATTTACTTAAGACGCTTGCGAAATGCTTTACGGGGACAAAATCATCACATCAGAGAGGGGGAACCACAATAAAAGACGATTTGAACATTTTAAAACAGCAGAATTAGCAATTTTAAACAAGTTTGAAGGCTGTGGGGAAAATGAAGGATGCACAACATGTTTTTTTAAAAAGCAGGCACAAATATATACCTGTAGTGTGTAATGTCCAATGCTTGTATTTATTTGCAATGACTCGTTGAGCCTTTAGTGCCCCCCTTTGGTCGTTCTGATGTTCTGCAGCTTCAAGAAACTCGAGCAAAATCCTTGCTTGACTATGCAATCCGGGACAATTCTATATGTACACAAAGGCATGGGTGGGTGCGTTTAGTGTAGAAGAAGAGACATAGTGAGCCAGTGGGCACTCTCGCATGGTTATTTTGCAGACGGCAAAGCGGAGATGTTTTTTTTTCTTTCATTTGCTGCAATTGTCCCGATACTTTTGAAAGTTGACTTCGTGGAAGAAAGGCAAAGATTCACTTACTTTGTTTTTAATCAAACAGGAAGAATGTTAAACCGCGGAAGTTGGGCCAATTATTAACATTTAGTGGAATATGTGCAAGCTGCTACCGTACTTCACTCAATTAGGGGTGAGCGGATGGACCCAAATATCGACAACATCAATATCAAGGGTGGTATCAGTTCCCAGTATTTACTTTGTGCCGGATCGGTGCCAAATTTGGCAGTATCGCCCACCGCTGGCGTCTAATGAGTGGAATTGGAGGACAGACTGACGCACCACTGGGAGTTTTGCGCCTCACGGCCCATCCAGTCACGGAGCTGTGACGTCACAGGAGGAGGTGTCCACCCTTGTGTTTAAATACATCTCCAGTTCCACGCTCACGCATAGAAGCATCCAAGAGCACCAAAAGAGTCTTCATCTCCTCAGAAAGCGCCTTTGTTTTACCCGTCCTGCGCAGGCTGCACACTTGCACCGCCGCCATGATTAAGAAGATGTCCCCATCCGAGACTGACTTTGACATCCCGGCTAAGAATTGCTACAGGATGGTCATCCTCGGTTCCACGAAAGTCGGGAAAACGGCCATCGTGTCCCGCTTTCTCACCGGGAGGTTCGACGAGCAGTACACGCCGACCATAGAGGACTTTCACCGGAAACTGTACAGCATCAAAGGGGACGTCTACCAGCTGGACATCTTGGACACATCCGGGAACCATCCTTTCCCAGCCATGAGGAGACTCTCCATCCTGACAGGTATGCCTCACTTTTCCGCGCGTGTATGCTGCAAAACAAAAAAAATAGAAAGAACACACGCAAAAAAAAGTTGTCTTCTCCTTGCAGGTGATGTCTTCATCCTTGTCTTCAGTTTGGACAACCGAGACTCCTTCCGCGAGGTGCAGCGCCTCAAGCGTCAAATCTACGAGACCAAGTCGTGCCTGAAAAACAAGATGAAGGAGAACATCGACGTGCCTCTGGTGGTCTGCGGCAACAAGGGCGACCGGGAGTTCCACCGGGAGGTCCAGCGGGAGGAGATCGAGCAGCTGGTGGCCGGCGAGGACAAGTGCGCCTACTTCGAGATCTCCGCCAAGCGCAACGACAACGTGGACAAGATGTTCCGCACCTTGTTTTCCTTGGCCAAGCTGCCCCACGAAATGAGCCCGGATCTGCACAGGAAGGTGTCGGCACAGTACTGCGACATGCTGCACCGCAAGTCCCTGAAGAGTAAGAAGATGAAGGACGCGGCGGGGGAAGCGTACGGGATGGTCACGCCGTGCGCGCGGAGACCCAGCGTGCACAGCGACCTCATGTACATTAAGGAGAAGGCGGTCGGAGGAGGCCAGGGCAAAGACAAGGAGAGGTGTGTCATCAGTTAAGCGGACTTTTAAGACACGACAAGGACATTTTTAAATGTTAAAAAAAGGAGAAGCAGCCATGTGCTTCGGCTTTCCCGCGTTCACACGCGCAGGCAGGCGCGAGGCGGGTCCGTGACCATGGAGCTAAGCCGTGCCAAAAACATAAAATACAAGACTTGAGAATGTACGCTCCTCGATCTGTCAACTTTAGGTGTGTCTGTCATCCTACTTTGTGCGCGTCGTGCGTAAAAACAAAAAAAAGTGTTTGTTGACGTCATCGAGGAGGAGCAGCAGCAGTGGACAATATTGCTGTTTACATCTTGTGGAACCTTTTATAACTTGAATGTCACTTTGCGATCTCAGCTGTCTTTTTTATGTATATTTATTAACGTCGCTGTCACTTTTTTTTGTACACAATAAAAAGTACACAGAAATATCACGTGCATCCTTTGTTATCTTGTTGCGCATGGCACTATAGCAACATAGTACTTCCTCCATACCCGTAATGTTTCATCACGATATCAATTACTGCATTAAACCAGGGGTGGACAATACTGCCAATGTTGGTATGGATCCTATACCAAGTAAATAGGGCCAGTGTTGCCGATACTGATAACATATTCCTTACATATTCCAAAACTCCAAATATGAACATCCATTATTGTGGCTGCACTTTGGGCTGGCAGGCAACTGTTTCTAATATTTTGCTCACTTGTTGGGCCACATGAGAGCTAGGGGAAAAATATTCGGGACATTTGAGACCACGGCACATTCCAAACTATAATTTAACAAGAAAACAAAAATAATAATAATAATAATAACAGCAAAAATGTTAAAATCAGCACTAATTTCCCTCACAATAAAAATTATAATCTAGAGAGAAAAAAAATCAAAATTTTATGAGAATAAGGTCATAAGATTATGAAGAAAAAAATGATGTCATTTTAATAGCATAAAGTTTAAAAATTAAAGAAAAAAGATGCAATTTTTTTAGAGAACTATTATGACAAACAAACAAAATGAATAAAGTTGTCACTTTTGGAAAATTAAGTTGCAGAAAAAGTTACAATGTTATGAGAATAAAGTCCATTATTATGGGAATAGAGTCAAAATGCCAAGAAGAAAATATACAAGAAAAAACTTGATAATTCAAAAACCATGTGAAAAAGTGAAAGAAAAAACAGCTGTAAGTTTACGAGAATAAAGGCAAAATATTAAGAGATCAAAGTCACAGTTTTACAAGAAAAAAAATTATATTTTGAGGAAAAATAATGTAATTTTAGTAGCAGAGAGTTGAAAAATGCATTGCTTTTTTTTATATAATATAATTTTAATCTAATGTAATATAATATAAGAAACATGTAGTAGCATAAAGATTAAAAATTAAAGAAAAAAGACGTCATTTTAAAGAGAACTATCATGAGAAACAAACAAAATGTTGTCAGTTTTGGAAAATTAGGTTGCAGAAAAAGTTACAATGTTGTGAGAATAAAGTCAAAATATTATGGGATTAAATTCAAAATTACAAGAAGAAAATTTACAGGAAAAAAGTTAGTGATTCAAAAGCCAAGTGCAAAAATGAAAGAGAAAACAGCTGTAAGTTTATGAGAATAAAGTCAAAATATTAAGAGAAAAAAAGTCAAGTTCTAACAAAAAAAAAAGAAGAAACTCAAAATATTATGAGGAAAAATAATGTAATTTTAGTAACATAGAATTGAAATATTAAAGAAAAACACATACATTTTTCAAAGTTGTAATCAAAGTTGTAAGAAACAATGTTGTCATTTTTAGGAAAATTAGGTTGTAGAAAAATTTACAATGTTATGAGAATAAAGTCAAAATATTATGGGAATAAAGTCAAAATTACTGCGATCTGACCAGTCCAGGGTGTACCGTGTCTCTCGCCCGAAGTCAGCTGGGATAGGCTCCAGCATACCCCCGTGACCCAAATGAGGAGAAGCGGCATAGAACATGGATGGATTGATAGATGGAAGTCAAAATTCAGAGAAGAAAATTTACAAGAAGAAAGCTGATAACTCAAAAGCCATCTGCAAAAATGAAAGAAAAAAACATCTGTAATTTTACGAGAATGAAGTCAAAATATTAGGAGAATAAAGTCGTATTCTAACAAAAAAAAGGGGGGAAAAGAAGCAATTTTACAAGAATAAACAAGTAATATTATGAGGGAAACAATTAATTTTAGTAGGTTATAGTTCAAATAATGAAGGAAAAACAAGATTTTTTTTAAAGTTGTAATAGTATGAGAAACTAAGTTGTGATTTTTGGAAAATTAGGTCGGAGCAAAAGTTATAAATAAAGTCATAATATTACAAAAAGTACATTTATGAGGATTATTTAAGAGGAAAGTTGAGATATTTGGAAAAAACAACAACAACAGCAAAAATGTGAAAATAAGAGCAAAGTTTATACAAATACCTACAGTATATCACACAGCAGCGATGCCGTTGTTTTTCTTGAAACATATCTAACGTCTTAGCATATCTACAAGTACAAGTACATGCGTTGCTTTACAAAATATCAAAGCGCATCCTTTCATTTTTCACTATGTGGCCCTCACTGGAAAAAGTTTGGACACCCCCGCATTAGATGTACTTGATGAAGAACATTGCACCATCAAGTGCACTTACATCACCCAACGGATGACACAATGTGAGCACTGACAGTGGATTTGTTATCGTCTGTATAATCTGTTAACAGTTCGCTCTGCAACCTTTACAGCAATTCCCCTTAGATGAACCAGAAACACTTGTGACATATAAGCTTCTCCTTGCTTTGAGCAACAATCCTGAAGACTGTGTGTGTGTGTGTGTGTGTGTGTGTGTGTGTAAGAGAGAGACAGAGTGTAAGACCCACAGCTGTGTGCTAATAAGTAACACGCCTGTATGTGCTTCACTCCTTGTTGCATTTATAAGAAGAAAAACATGAAGACCATCTCCCATGTTTTATTCTAATTTGCATTTCTCGAAATACTGTAAAACATGTCTTCATTCCCAGTGCACCTGCAAGAACGTTTTCGGACGCAACACGTTAGACCAAGGGTGGGCATATTGCGGGCCGTGGGCCACATCAGGCCCGCCAAGCGTCTTAATCCTGCCCACCGGACATTTCCAAATTCCTTTTTTTAAACCTTTAACATGGAAAATGTAGCTGGCAACATGACGTGCAGTGCTATTGTGGCACGTTTGAGGCGCCAAAATAGTCAGATGCAATCTGTAGCTTGTAGAAAAAAGACATCCAAACAACACAACACATTAACACACACATGACACAGAAAGTAGCCTACCTACTGCACCACGTGGGCATACAAACAAATATCCACGCACAATACCCATGCTCAAAAATCACCCATAAATTCCCACCGCAAGGCATGCTGGGTAGCTCGTGGTACTCTTTCTCCCAACATATTGCCGTGTTTGTTGCATTACCCAGCATGGCTTGTGGACATTTAGAAATAACAGTTTTACGTTTCGTGCTATGTTTAGCGCTGAGTTGTTGATTGATGTGATGCGTTAACTTGCCGTGGATGCGTTGTGTTTTTGTTTTGTTGCACCGTGAGCCGTGAGACACGCCCACCAATATGGGCCGCTGGAGGGGTCATGGGTTCTGCGCGCTGTTACGAGGAGATCTGGGAGGGGAAGAGGTGGCGAGCCTGTGCGTCAGGTCTTGAATGAACAATTCAATATGTCCTTGTCATAACGATGATGGCGATGGTATTTATTTCAAAGCGCTTACACAACACTGCAGTCACAAGTGGACTCAAATGTCACCTCTGTCACACAAAGATGGACTCTTGTTGGCACGATGGGTCGGCCAGGTCCGTGCCTGTCTTAATCTGTAATGCATTTACGTTTGCAGCCGAGCGTGACAGCAGAGTCAGACGTGGCTCAGACTTCATGCCTGGTAATAGCACAGGCCTTGATTACGCAAGTGGCATAATAACTGCAGCTTCCGCCGCAAATGAATGATTGTCTGAAAGACTTTGCTATCCAAGAAGATTCGACATCCAGGCAGGCGGAAACACATACTGTATGGGGGGGTAACACTATTGAAATCAATTCGAAAACCTGACGCTACATTAAAAAAACCCATCAAAATATAAATATTTTTACATGTATTGAACTTATAAATATGTTTAATATGTTTAATTTTTTTTTTTTTTACAAATAAGTCTGTGTAGGCTCTCAGTCGTACAGGAGTTGTCCATCGAGGAAAAGGCTTCTTGAGACGTCTTCTGTACTTCTGTGAAGAAGGTGTCGGACGTTTTGCTCCTCATCCGAAGAGCTTCGTCAGCGAACTAATAAGTGCTGGTAGCTTAGGCCTTAAATACAGTAAGAGTGGCAAATGAGGTGAAGCCAGGGCCGAGCCAGAACAATAGATGCTAACGAGCCAGTATCAGAGTCGTTCATACCCAACTCAGGGAGCGACACTTCCCTTTTATCAGAGGTGTTAATAGCAGGAAAGGATTATACCACTACTCCGCCCAGCCTTAGTGTAAGGAACCAATAGGAGGAGGGTGTTGGCACACAAATTCCGCCCACTCTTACAAATAAGAATAAAACAAAGCAGTACTTCAATGAAATAGCTATTAAGAGATGAATAATACAAAACAATTAAGGGGAATTTTTAAAAATCAAAATCAGTTAGCAAAACAGATATATATATGAATCAAATAATATCCATCCATCCATTTTCTATGCCGCTTATCCTCTTTTGGGTCGCGGGGGTATGCTGGGGTACACCCTGGACTGGTCGCCAGCCAATGGCAGGGCACATATAGACAAACAACCATTCACACTCACATTCATACCTATGGACAATTTAGAGTCCCCAATTAACCTAACATGCATGTTTTTTGGATGTGGGAGGAAACCGGAGTACCCGGAGAAAACCCACATGCAAACTCCACACAGAAATGCCCAAGCGGACATTCGAACCCAGATCTTCCCGATCTCCTGACTGTGTGGCCAATATGCCAACCACCAAATAATATATATATTTTAATTTACATCAAAAAAAGTATTAATAAAAATCAACTTTCAAAGCCGATAATCATATAGACAATAACCAATCCAGTATTCTGGTATATTTTCCACCTATCACAACCTAATGATCATGAAATCTTAAATGAAACACATTAAGGAATTGGAGAATGAAAAAGCATCATTTTGAAAAAAAGATGAATGGGCTGGAAGGAAAAGTGGATGCTTTAAAGAAACAAAATGATGAAAAGGACCGCAATATATTGCAAATGATGCAGAACTGATGATTTGGAACAGTCTACACACATGAACATTTTGATTGTGACTGGGCTCTACATTACACACAGCTGATAACAGAGGAGGACAAGATGATGTTGCTTCAACAGAGCAACAATTGGCCAACTATCTGCAACCGAAAGGGATGGCTGTGGAACATCGATACATGCATGCCAATGTCTGGCAGGAACAAAAACAACACACCTCATCAAAGGTTCACCAACAACAACAACAACAAAAAAGAAAAACAAGGTGGCGGTGCTGAAGCAGAGAAGCAAGCTGAGAGGTACTGTACATCAAATGCAACACTGACATTGCCAAGAAAGAACGCCACTTAAGTATCATAATTACCGTAATTTCTGGTGTATGAGCCACTACTTTTTTGTTCAACTTTGACCTCTGCGGCTTATACAGCGGTGTGGCTAATTTATGGCTAAATTCTGATCTTGTGACATCACAAGCTTCAAATCGCAGGAGTTCATTATATAGAACAATATGACAGTCTGACTCACGGTGTCATCTTACAGTACAATAAAGACTAAACACATCACACAGCAACTTAACACTCCAAAGGTATACATAAGAAATACACAAACGTACCAATACGAGTTTCAAATGAAAAAAACAACTCTTTTAAAGTTTTCCCATAATGCATTGCATATGAGCAACACATCCATTGGCACTTGCGGGGCGCTGCAATGACGTCAGCCTCCCTCTAGGGTCTGGGCTCCTCTGGCTCCCTCTGGTGGACAGAGGCAGCATTGTAGCGCCATCTATCCATCTATCTTCTATGCTGCTTGTCCTCCAATGAAATGCTTTGCTGAGAAGCAATGCATTAGGGGAAACCTCTTTTTTTCCCATTTTAAACTTGTATTGGTACATGTTTGCATATTTCTTGGGAATACCTTTCGAGTGTTAAGTTGCTGCGTGATGAGTTTAGCATTCTTTGTAAGATGACACCATGAGTCAGACTGTTATATTGAGTAATGACCTCCTGAAATTTCCAGTGGGTTGACAAGCTGTATGTGAGTTTTTCGTATTGACCTCAGTTAAGTCATGCAGTGTCAATGCACACGTACTAGTATATTGTTGTGTACGTACTGTATGTCAAACCCTCCAAAGTAACTGAGTGACTGAGTGGTTTCCTTCACATCCTCCTCTGGGCGCTGCAGTTCATCATTGACTCAAGTTAGAATTTAACAAAACCACAGGAAATCATGTACTGATTGAACGTAGCAATGTTTTTTTTTCAGGTTATCGAACAAATTAGAAACCTGGCGCCCTTTGGTAACAGGCCACTTTCTTAAACACTCCAGTTGTTTGAGAAAAGGCACGTTGTGAGTTGTCCATAAGTCAGGGTGACCATATTTTGATTACTGAAAACCAAGAGACTTGACTCGGCAAAGAAATACAGTGTTCCCTCGTTTATCGCAGGGGATAGCTTCTCAAAATAGCCCGCAATAGGTGAACTCCGCGAAGTAGCCAACTTCATTTCTGTACAATTATTATATGTTTTAAGGCTGTAAAAACCCTCACCATACACTTTATACACTTTTCTCAGAAAGACAATTACATTTTCTGACATTTCTCTCTTGTTTAAACACTCTCAAAAAAGTTCAAAGCTTCGTCTGAATTTTAATGAACAACCTTAATGATCAACACAAAAAATGATGAAGACACTCACACATATTTCACTCCTGTGACCGTGACTTTTCGTCCTGGCACCGTTCCGCTGTACTGTAGCGTTTTTGTATCCTTGTTTAAAACATATTGCAGCAGACGAACCGAAGATTTATTCACAAGCTAGCAAGAAAGCAAGCTAGCAAGAAAGCAAGCTAGCGATAACACAGGAGACATTGCAGGACGGCACAAAGGAGATTGAATGACAATGGTCTACAGCCAATCAGGACGCAGAAAACAATGGCCGGTACAGGCAGACGTGCAAGAGAGAGGGAAGAGATAGACACTCAACTTCCCACAATGCAATTCTTCTTAAAGGGCCAGTCTCGGCATGTACTGTAACAGTTCACGCTGTAATAAAAAAAGTAGAAGCACTAAAAAAATTCCGTGAAACGTGAACCGCGATAGATCGAGGGAGCACTATACAAATTTAGTCAAAGATGTCTTCTAATGTCAATACATTTTAAGTATATTTTCTGTATGGATAGAAAATAGTTCTATTACAAAATATTATCTATAACCAAAGACACAAAAGACAGAAAGAATGTTGCAAAACTGTCAAAAACCAGCACAAAAATGCTTCACGACACAGCAACCTGAGGCTAAATGCTTGTTAAGTTTTGGAATGTAAGACTTTAAACTCAGCAAGCATACCCAAGAAAGGTGCTGAAGGTGTTGATGTAGACAAAAGTTGTTTTTGTCATCTGAAAATTATTTTTAAAATGTATGTCGGGGAAGTGACTCATGTCAACAACGTCCGACATCCACCCAAGTCTCAAAGTGCCAGAGTCTTGCCCTCTGTTTTCTTATATTGAGTTCGGAAAATGTTGATGGGAAAATCCTTGAAATTGTCACAAATGGGCCACGGAGAGCATGAATTGCGGCAATGGTTACCTTCGTAAACACACAGCACTGTGTGTCACATCATGTGATCTCAGTGCGCCACTTCCCGGATGCATTGCGTTTACATTACAAACAAATGTGAGGTTCGCTGAGTCATCATGTGACATTATGCAGAAGCTCCAAACATGAGACGCTCCTTTTTCCCGAAAATGTTGATACAATTCTGATCGCAGGGTGGTTATGTTTTTGCCGGCGTTGATCTGTCTGTTTATGTTCAAAATAGCTTGAAAAGTTCTGAATGGATCTGGATGAAATTTGGGATATGGAAGAACTGATTAAATTTTGGCGGTGATCCGGATCACCGTCTTGATCCAGGAATTCTTTAACATTGTGAGATAGGACCATTTTCAGCATTTGTGCATATAACTCCACAAAAAAGAGTCATAGCATTTGGAAAAAAAAAAATACAGGACAAGTTTCCAACAGGTTCTACTAAATATCAAAGACCGATCCAGATAATGGAATCATTTTTTGGGAACTTTGGGATTTTCATCACAGGAAGACAGCAAATGAAGCTATAAACATGCAACAAACACCATTATATATAGCATATATGGGATCTGGAGTGTGCCAACGGATTTGTTGTATCTTCAAAAGCTATGGAGCTAGATCCAGATAGATCCAGGAGAAAACCGCCAATGCGATTTTTGTGAATAACTACTCAACTAATATTGATACCATAATGAATCCAATTGCTAATGGTATGTTTTCACGGTCAAGGAATCTAAATATGCAGATAAAATAAATG
Organism: Dunckerocampus dactyliophorus; assembly: GCF_027744805.1. Taxonomy (NCBI): domain Eukaryota; kingdom Metazoa; phylum Chordata; class Actinopteri; order Syngnathiformes; family Syngnathidae; genus Dunckerocampus; species Dunckerocampus dactyliophorus. Next base: position 41,723,468 of record NC_072820.1, read on the forward strand.
TAGGACTAACATTTACACTGTAAACCCGGATAAGTTGATTGTACTTAAACTATTTGTGTCAAGTGATTGCCTCAAATGGTTTAAGTAATTGACAGCAGAGAAAATTAATTTGTTCAAGTATCGTCAACTTAAATGTACAATAGTCAGAATTTAACATTTTCAAGTTATATAAACTTAAATGATTTAAGTAATCAACAATTAAAAAAAATAAATTGTGCAGTCTACTTAAAATTCTAGTTTTATTAACAATATGAATATATTAAATTTAATATTAGATTTGGGATAAGAAAATTCCAATTTAATTATTCTTTTGTCAATGACCACACAATGCAGTACATTTTCTCCTTCAGCTCCTTCAGCAGCAGACTGTTACACCCACGGTGTAAGAAGGAGAGGTTCCGCAGGTCCTTCATACCGACCGCTGTCAGGCTCTACAACACCTGCACCACCTGAACCATGTTGTAGACACTATGCTTTCTTTACACTGTTCTCTTTACTTGTCTTGCTGCTGTAACAAGTAAATTTCCCCGCTGTGGGATAAATAAAGTACATACATACAATTTTATTTATTTTATTTAGACACACAAAAAAACTGTACACACAACACAACAAACACAATAACAGTAAGACCTTGTTTTCATAAAATGAAATGAAAAACAACAACAACAACAACAAAAACACTGATCATGTAGCAGCATGTACTGCAAGTGCAAAAGGAAAAAACTGCATGCTTTGTCTGCTACACAACAAAGCGGGCATTAAGAACAACTATGCAGTGGGGACCAGAGTTGGTAAAAAAAAAAAAAAAACCTGCAACTTTCTAAAATGTGTCCTCTGTAGAATAATTTCAGTAAAACAAGCAATACTAGACACATCCAGTACAAGAAGAACCACATACAAAATGAGCAACTGCAAGAATATTTGCTCCAGTCAGTACAATGTATTTGTGCAACAATCCAGACACGGACCTGAAGAATTGTGCCATGAGCACAAATGTGTCTTACACTGCAAGATCATTCTTCAGCTTTTGAACCTTGGGAGGTAGCTCACTTCAACCTAAATTTAGCATTACCTGCTGAATGAAGGTAAATGTGTTTTTTAAGCACTTCGGGTACTGCAGGTGGAGTACATAGGTAAAGCCAAACGAGAGGCACATGGCCTGAGGTAGGTTGGTGAGTGCTTCCATTACAAGGCTACCCTCTAGGATGATCCCCACTCTTGAGGGGTTTAGTTGTGGCAATGCTGGGCTGGCTGGGCTTGCAGTGCTGGTGTCCTCATAGCAGAGGATTCCCACGGAGGCTCCCTCATTAAGATTCTATAGTGTGAGAAACAAGACAAAAAGAGGATATTCAGGATAACAGCAATTTATCTACAATCAGTTGTGTGGTCTTCATAAATATTATGATTTTCATCATTCACGGTGGTTTTATTTTAGATAATGTTGTGTAAACAAGCTGTTAGAGTCATTTTTTGTGTGTTCATGTATAGGTGTCTGTTGTGGTGTAGATCCCATATTTTGACAGTAGTTGGTGTATTGGACAGTGTGACTCTTTAGGTGTGCTGCTGATCAGGGAGAGGAACACCGGAGTATTAGTGGCCTAATTTGAGCCTTTTTGTTTATTCTCTATTCAAGTTATTATTGGGATAAGTGTGTGTAGATCAATAAAGGCAATATTAGAAATACATTGGAGATGTTTGGATTCATCCAGTGGAGCCGCCACAAACTACGCATTGACTGGAAGTTCCAGCAGCAGCCCCGCAGTGGATTAGGTTTTTTGTTTTTGCAGAATCAAGACACTATCCAAGCCCTTCGAATTTTTACATAAATTGCAGTACAAAATGCAGTAGTTAATTTCCTTTTGCTAACAGGAAAGGCACATTATCAAGTTAAAATCAATTTAAGTTCAATGAAACATTTTCATAAATACTAATTATCACAGCCCATCATCCCAAATAAACAAAACAAGACTGGAAAAACTCCTATCAGAAAACTTTACTCACCAAACTGCTCTTAATTCTAGAACATAGATGCATCATCCCCAAGAATGACTGGAAGTCCTCTCAGGACAAGGCATCTAATGGCTGTTGGCTCAGTGCTCTGCAAAGAAATATAACACACACTTAAATGTAGAACAAAGATATGCATCTTATATCAGTTTATTTGTTTAAATAGAGACGTACCACAAGGGAAGGTGGGAGAATTAGTTTTTGTACTATGTATGAACTAACCATTAATATCATTACAAGAAAAAACAGAAATGTCAACCCACCCTTGTCTGTTGTAGCAGGTCAGCTAACTGCTTGCTTATCCGACCTGGCTTCCTCTTGAAGATTTCCATCAAGCTTGGACACAAACCATCAAGAACACCAAAGAACTCTTCTTTAAGATTTCTACCAGCAACCCTGTTAAACTCCAAGTACACCTGAAAAATATGAAATATGCTCAATTTTGATATTCAGGCAGAGTTACTTATAACATTAATAACACAAAAAAACAAAAGAAATTTAAAGGACAATTTCACAAACCTGGCTTTCAGTGAAAAGTGCTGGCCAGCTTTGGACCATCTGGCTGATGTCAGGCTCATGCTTTCCAAGACATTTTAACATGGCTTTAAACAAAAATAGGAGGGCAAAGTAGAGAGGGCTACTCTAAAAACACAATGCTGCAATTGTCCAATGCTCAAAATTGACCTAAGTCAACCTCAAATTTACACACATTCAAACGTCCATGTTTCAAACTAGAAATGTTCCAGCAGTTTCTAAAACTTGAATAGAGAAAACAGCTCACCTCATTCAGGCAGAAAATGGTATCCTCTTTATAGCAGGCAAATGTCCTTTATAAGCGTCCAATCTTGCTAAAAACAGAAGAATGCAGGCAGAAATGTATTGTCCTAGGAACATGCAAAGTGCAATGACCTTAAATTGCTCTGTGAAAATGGCGCAACTTTCTCTGTAACCTCCAACTGACAAGCCCAGACTTGTCTTGAGTTTTGAGCCAATCACAACAGGGCAGCACTGTGACCTGAGACTAAAACTTGATAGTTTAAGTTTGTTAAACTTACAAAAAATGAGTACACCCAATGACTGTCTCATACACTCTTCATATACTCATACTGTTTAAGTAATGTGATAAAACTCATTTTTAAAAGTGGTATTTACTCAAACTGTTTGCATAGAATGAACTTTCGGGTTAACAGTGTATGGTGTAAATCACAATATGGGGGGAACTATGGCGCTTGCCGGAGGTCTGCGCTCTTCGAGTGCTTTTATAGTTTGTCCTTTAACTCCTTTAATATATTAAGTGCTTTGGAATTACGTATCATTACAAAATAGACACAAATCAAGAAGAAGAAGAAGAAAAAAAAACTTCAAATTGTACGCCCTGGTGTCGCCTACAGCCGTGCACTGTGACTGTTTACTCGAGGCTCATGACAAGATCTGTCCTCTAAATTTAGCATTCGGGCACAACCAATACGCAGCGTCTGTGATTTGAGAGTCGTCCATGCGGCGATTTAGCTAAATGCGCTGTGTTTGGCGGCTTGTTACTTAACAAATTATTTAATAAAGGCACTATTCACCAGCACTTAACAGATCTAATCAAGCATGTTTCAGATCCACAAGGAAAACATTCACAAGAAGGCCCGCAGACAAAACGAGTGGTTTGATCCCTTTGTTTTTATTATGATCTTTTTCTGCATGCAAACATTATACATTACTTGAAACTTAAAGTGAAAGACTAGTAAAGAGTAGTAATGTATTGCAGTTCATATGTACAGTGTGTATTTGTTCGTTAATGTGGCCAACATTCACATTGTCTGCGATTTTTTTGCCAGCTTTCTGTCTTGCATTTTGCGGCTGCAGTTGTATTTCCTTTAACAAGTGTAATATCTTTATATTCTTCATACTTACTATAATAGATTGTTCTTCCTGAGTGGAGTCAGTCGCTCTGCTGCCGTTACATTATTACATTGTTCATGTTCATGGTCATGTGATTGGTTGCGCTTCGAATGTCGCAGCTACTCTACCACGCATTTTCAAAAATATATTCATTCACAGACCACGCTGTTTTGTGGTTGAATGCGGCCTGTTATTAGCCACAAAATATGGATAATTAAACAAATTCTTGCCCAAGTTAAGCATTTTCCAGCATAAAAACGGTCAGATCAGGGGTGTCCAAAGTGCGGCCCGGGGGCCATTTACGGCCCGCGACTGCCTTTTTTTATTGGCCCTCGGCACATTCTAAAAATACGATAAAACAATTAAATTAAATTTAAAAAACAACAGCAAAAATGCAAAAAAAGCAGTAATTTTACAAGAATTAAGACAAAATATTAAGGGAGTAAAGTCACTACATTAACAGAAAAAAATAGCATAAAGTTGAAATATTACAGGAAAAAATTTGTAATATAAGAAACAAACTAAACAAAGAATTAAGTTGAAATTTTAGGAAAACTAGGTTGGGTAAATGCTATAATGTTATGATAATAAAGTCAAACTATTATGAGAATAAGTTATATGAGTATGAGAAAAAAATTTACAAATAGAACGTTGAAATATTTGTAAACATAAAAAAAACAGCCAAAAAGTAATATGAGGAGAAACCATTCATAATAATAATAATCCGCTTTGTCACTGATAAAATTAATAAATATATCTTATATGTGTAAATGTATATATATACATTATATTAAATATTTTGTTTGGGTTTGTTTAAAAAAAAAAATGTAAACGCGGCCCCTGCATCTTTTGATTTTTCCGTATGCGGCCCTCAGTGGAAATAGTTTGGACACCCCTGGGTTAGATATATAGAATATATAAATATAAGGCGTCATGATGATATGTGGTATGCTACACTGGTCACAATGTGTCAGTAATGTTACTGTAATGTTCAGTGAGACACATAAGCGCCGGAACAACAGGCTTTTATTGCAGGTTTGAATTTTCTCTCAACAGGCGCAATAACCCCTGAAATGGGCTACTACTACGGTCGTAACCCACGCCAAAATAAAAGTCAATGCTGAACCCCCGACGTCAATTCCTGTCCGCCCCCTACTCAGCTCCCCTAAGGAACACATTTACAGCAACACACATGAGCGCAAGCCTTATTTATGTCTTAAATGCGTTATTTTCTGTTATTGTACTATACCTTAACCCTAATGCTAACCCTAACCCAGGGGTACCCTTGCAAGGGTACTTGGGAGTTTGCCCAACCGGTCTACATGTGCTTTGTAGACTTGGAAAAGGCATTCGACCGTGTCCCTCGCGGTGTTCTGTGAGGGGTGCTCCAGGAGTATGGGATTGGTGGCGAGCTACTACGTGCCATTCCGTCCTTGTACAACCAGAGCAGAAGCCTGGTTCGCATTGCCAGCAGTAAGTCCAGCCTGTTTCCGGTGAACGTTGGCCTCTGCCAAGGCTGCCCTTTGTCACCAATTCTGTTCAGAATTTTCATGGACAGAATTTCTAGGCGCTGCCAAGGCGTCGAGGGAGTCAAGTTTGGTGGCCTTGGGTTCTCGTCTCTGCTACCTCCAGAATCTTATTGTGCCTCCTCTTGAACCACCTTGCCTTAGTCATATGTTCTTGTGATGATGGAAGACCCACCCATGACCCATCTTCAGATTGTACATGTCCATGGCTGCGTTCAGAATAACATCGCTCACGTTTGAGTGGAAATCCTGGTCTTTTGTGTCTTCCAGAGATTAAAACTGAGCATGATTATTTTTTTGTAAAGGAAACATTTTAATACAGCGCTTATATTAGCACTCATTATATTATATTGGCACTTTTGAGTCTATATTATTGTATTGTTAATAGTCAAGTAGCTTCATGTCTGGCCTCAATGTGAGTTTTTTTTCTCAGATTGACAACAAGCAGAGCAGCAGCACATCAACAAAAAAGGATGTGTCCTTGTGGACACGGTCTGCTCCTCAAAGGCCGAGATATCAAAGCAAAGACATGACACAAGGGTGAAGATGAAATTATCGGTGATCTAAGAAACTTTCATCCGGGACAGATTTGCTGACGCACAACATCACAGAAAGTATACAACAACCATGCTACACATGTCGAGGTCTGGTTATGGATTTGATGAGCTTAGATGTGTGACGAGTCAGGCTCAGTGTACATAATGATACTGTGTGTGATGTGTTGGAAAAAAAGGCTCGTTTATCGTGGGGGATAGGTTCCCAATAGGTTCCCAAAATAGCCTGCAATAAGTGAAATCCGTAAAGTAGCCAACTTTATTTTTTTTTATAGATGTTTTTAGGCTGTAAAACCCCTCACAATACACTTTATACACTTTTCTCAGACAGGCAATAACATTTGTCTCTTGTTTAATAAACACTCTCAAAAAAATTCAAACCTTCGTTTGAATTTTAATGATTAACCGACAGGCTGGACACAAGAAATTATTACGTCACGTCATATTTCACTCCCGTGACTGTGCCTTTTCGTCTTGGTGCCGTTCCGCTGTACTGTAGCATTTTTCTATCCTTGTTAAAACATATTGCTGCAGTCCTCCTTCTACCGAAGATTCATTTCAAAGCTCGCAAGCAAGCTAGCGATGACACAGGAGACACGGCAGGGAGGCACCGAAGGAGATTGATTTACAATGGTCTGCAGCCAATCGGGATGCAGAAAACAATGGGCGGTGCAGACAGACGATAGAGGGAAGAGAGTGACACTCAGCTTCCCACAATGCAATTCTGCTTAAAGGGCAAGGCTCGGCCTGTAACAGCATTCATACGCTGTAATAAAAAAAACAAAGCACTAAAAAAATTCTGTGAAACAGCGAATCCGCGATAGAGTGAGGGAACACTCCACGAAAAGAGTGTAATAGATAAGCTGGTGACCGAGCCGGAAGGCTACGGAGACAACTGGGCTCACTTTGAGGGGACGCTTGAGTGAGAAAAAGTTCAGCTAGAAAACACAGCAAAAATGCCAAGTGTGGAGGAAAAAGCGACTTCACAGCATCAACATCAGCAGAGATGCATAAACCAGTGTCTTCCAGCTGCTGTCCATCAGCTAAAGAAGGACACGGCCAATCAAGCTCAGGTGCGCCCAGTTGTCCCGCCTCCAGCTGGAGGCGGGACAAGGAAAAGGAAAAGGAAAACACAGGTGAGGAGAACGCAGGGGCAACTAAAGAAGATAAACAAGGGGGAACAAAGCAGGATGTGACAACTGTGTATGCATGCGTACATGTTTTCTTTTTTCATTAAATGTTTCAGATGATCAAACAAATTTACATATTAGTCAGTGACAACACAACTGAACACAAAATGCAGTTTTTAAATTAAACTTTTTATTTGTGTGTGTGTAGGCTCTCAGTCATACAGGAGTTGTCCATCGAGGGAAAGGCTTCTTGAGACGTCATCTGTACTTCTGTGAAGAAGGTGTCGGACGTTTCGCTCCTCATCCAATGAGCTTCGTCAGCGAACTAATAAGTGCTGGTAGCCTAGGCCTTAAATACAGTAAGAGTGGGCGGAATTGGTGTGCCAACACCCTCCTTCTATTGGTTCCTTACACTTAGCATGGGCGGAGTTGTGGTCTAACCCTCTCCTGCCATTAGCACCTCCGATAAAAGGGGAAGTGTCGCTCCCTGAGTTGGGTATGAACGACTCTGATACTGGCTCATTAGCATCTATTGTTCTGGCTCGGCCCTGGCTTCACCTCATTTGCAAGACTAAGAGCTGTGGGTTTAGGTCTCAATAACCTGCTGAACACAGGGTCCAAATTAAACCTCAAACCACCATTCCGATTCAATGATGGGTTCTGTTGTTTGTTGGAACAACAAATTCAATGATGGGTTCTGTTGTTTGTTGGAACAACAGAACCCATCATTGAATCGGAATGGTGGTTTGAGGTTTAATTTGGACCCTGTGTTCAGCAGGTTACTGAGACCAAAACTGAATTGTGTTAATCATCGCAGGGCACATATAGAAAAACAACCATTCACACTCACATTCATACTTACGGACAATTTAGAGTCTCCAATTAACCTAACATGCATGTTTTTGGAATGTGGGAGGAAACCGGAGTACCTGGAGAAAATGCATGTACGCACGGGGAGAACATGCAAACTCCACACAGAAATGCCCAATGGAGACTGGGAATTGGGCAACGGAGATTTGAACCCAGGTCTTCCCGACTATGTGGCCAACACGCTAACCACTAAACCACCACCTTGCGGCCCAGTTTGGAAGATGGCGTGGCTTAATTTAATTTTGCCTCCCTCTTGTTCTGTTTTTCGTCTCCTCCCCAAATGCTCTGACTTCAAGAGGCTGCACACTTGCAGCTGCTTTGCAATTAGTACCTTTCTTAAGGCTGCAGCAGGAAGACGATACCCAACACTCCTTCCTCTTCAGCACCTCTAGCTGCTGTTCACTCCAGCCAAATTTTATTATCTTATTTCCAGTCGCCTTTTACGGTACTACCACCTTCCGTGGTATCATATTTTATTTCTTACCTACTATATGTCTTCCTGCAATGCCTTGTTGTCGCCCTCCGTTGTCTGAATTAGTTTTGCTGTTGCTTTTTGTTTGTTTGACTTCTCCCACGGTGCTATGAGTTATGCTGTTTTGCACCCTTTGTTTGCTCCGTCCCTTTTGTTTTTTATACTGTACTTTGCCGCATGTGTGAGCTTCAGTTAATGAGTCGTATACGCCAGTTGCCCTCTGTCTCTGCATCCGGGGTCCAAGCGGCACAATACATAACACAATTCAATGTAAACATCCGCTCTTCTTAATTACCATGTAGCTGACTATGGGTGTTTCCACTCTAGGTATTCTGTACATGTTCCCACCTTAGTTGTCAATAACTAAACGATCATATGTGATGAATGAATAACTCCAAAGTTTGATATTCCTCCCTCAGCAAATAGCAGTACATGGGATTTTTTTAATTTTTTACGAGCAGAGGAGGAATGTCCTGCAGCTCACATGGGAATATTTAGATCTACAAATCAAGGAGGCAATGAGTAACGACTGAAGCACATTGATGATGATGTTGTACAGAGTGTACTGCTGTTGGTATCGGTGTGCTTCCATTTCTCCATCCATCCATCCATGATGTAAATAGTTATCCTGCCCAGGGTTGGGGTCGAGCTGGAGCCTATCCCAACTTGAATTGTTTTTTGTCTGTATATGCCCTGTGATTGGCTGTCCAGGGTGTAGCTGGGATAGGCTTCAGCTCACCCTACCAACCAGCAAAGATTCTGACCTTCACAGACCGGTCATTTGCCTATGAAGCTCACATATTAGTCCTTTCCCTTCCGCAAGAAGTTTGAGAAAGAGACCACTGTTGGCGAGATATGGAAGAAATACAAGATAACGGATCAATTACCCTCAGTCTGGTGCTCCATGCAAGACCTCATCTTGTGGGGTAAGGATGACTCTGAATAAAGTCAGAAATCAGCCTATAATGCATTGCAGGCACTTGTTGATGTTCTCAAGGGAGCTGGAACCACAGTCACCAAAAACTGGCAACTCACTTTGTTGTATTGGATTGAGATCCCGTAGTGCCCGCAAGGTCCCCAAGCTCAAGAAGGTACTGCTCAAGGGCTGTTTCAAGTTTTCCACTTAACACCTGAATCACCCGAATGTGAAAAAAATTTAGCTCTTTGGCATCAAGTCGACTCGGTGTCACCATCCTTACAGCCAGACATGGGGGTGAAAACATTCTGCTAAGCATAAGACTGATGAACGGGGCTATGTACTGTAGAATCATGGATAAGAAGACCCTCATGGTCTCAACCAGAACACTGAAGATGGATCGTGGATGGCTCTTCCAGCATGACAATGACCAACAATATTTAAAAAATCAAGGCAGCAAAGGAGTGGCTGAAGATGAAGCACATGAAGACCCTTGAGGGGCCTAGTCAATCGCTGGACCTTAATATCATTAAAAATCTGTGTAGGGAGCTGAAATTTTTACTTGCCAAACGACAGCCTCGAGTATCTGGAGAGAGACGTGGACCAAAATCCCCCCCTGAGGTGTGAGCAACCCTGGCGGCCAACGACAAGAAATGTCTGACCTCTGTGCTTTCCAACAACGGTTTCTCTGCAACAACAAGCACTTATTTCATTCAATCAAATACAAATTAACTTACAACCTTTATTTAATGTTTTTTTGTGGATTTTTTTGGTTCATATTCTGTATAGTTCTGTTAAAATAAACCAACAACATAATCTGGACTGTTTATGCGTCTTTGTAAGCGTGTAAACTTACATAATCAACAAGTTATTATATAAATATTGCCCCCATTTGTATAGACTTGAAATTTGACCTTAATTTACCCATTAGTCAGTCATACTCTTGTTTTTGTGGAAACAAACAGATAATATTTTGTTTGTGGCCCCATTTGGGTCTTTCAGTCAACTGCATAGTGTTTACGCCAGGAGCCATCCTTGGCTGAAAATGTAATCGTTTTCTTAAAAAAGCTGCCTTGACATTTTCTCTGCCCTGACTGAGCCCTGTGATGACATCACAAGCCTGTGTGTGTATAATCTGCGCATCTATTGGCCTTCAAATGATCTTTGCGACACGCAAGCAAAGAAACAACACTTTCCACGACTGAGCAGGTCTACGTGCAAGAGGTTACAAAATTATTTCAAAATTACACAACAATAGACGAGTGGCAAAGCCTTCACTAATTAGCAGAGCTCTAAAAAAAGAATTAAAAATCTGTTCACTCATATTAGCTACCAAGAACAAACCTCAGTTAGCGTCATTCATTAATTCCAGAATGTCTGACTTTAACCTAATTAACTTTTCCCATAATAAATCATGTAAATTCAAATAATCTGTTCCAGAAAGCCAAAACTGTTAACACAAAACAAACTTTCATAGTTTTACAATTATAGTTTTACATGCAGAAAACAATTTGAAATGCATGGAAATACATAGAAATGATGACGGAAAGAGATAAATGAACATTTAGGGTTGCTTTTACCTTCACTGAAGGTGTGATTCTTGACGTGACTGAAAACGGGAAGGTGGTGGGAGGTTGATCTCGCTGCCACATCGTGTCTTTGGGAACAGTCACATCTTCGATGAAGGTAAAAGTAACCTTAAATGTTCATTTATCCCTTTCATTCATCATTTATAGGGGTGTCTTAGAATAGTCGACTATTCGACGATTCGATTCGGAGGAGTCTGATTCCTATCAATCTCACAGTCTAATCGTGTGAAAATGTCATGTGATTAAGATTGTACTATTCCGACTACACGGGGGCGCCCGTGGATGCTGCTGAGCATACATTTTTACATAGAATGTCTTTGCTTTTGTTAGGAATATTGATTGTTGATTATTATGAACTGAAAATGACGTGTGTGTTTAACAGAAGACCTATACTTGAGATAGATGGCAGTGCGTACAGATAGCAAAGCCCATCGTCTCTCCCAGATTTGCAGTTTTGGTGTTATTGTTTTGCTCACATCGGGTCTGGTTTAACATCTTACACTCGACAAGAGATTTTGGGTATTGGATTTCGCAATGCTAACGTATTTATCACCGACCTTCGACTCGTCCCTGAGCTCTCTAGGGTACCGGAGTCTACACAGACCACACAGCCGGACGGAAGTGCTCACAAGCGGCCTTGAGAATGTAAAGAAAGGCGAGGAAGGCGCTAACACCGCACAGACTCTCCTTACCAAGCATTTTCCTTGTTAATGTGCAGTCTTTAGTGAATAAAATGGATGAGTTACGATTCCACATCCTCACAGCGACAGATTTTTGGACTACAACGTCATAATTTTCAATGAGACATGACTAAAACAGCAGCGCACCGGACAAACACACTTCGGGTTGATAGAACAGCAGCTGAAACTGATACAGCAGCTTGCTATTTTGTAAGCTAGCTGACAGAACGCTAACAAGGAAGGACGTTTTGTGATTTAAAAAAATACATTAAGAACCCAGTTGGACTCACGCAGTGTATTAACAACACGCTAACCGAGGGAAAACCAAGGCGAAATTGTGGCGTAAATTTTCTACGTGAACTGAAAAACACGCAAACCGGGACAGACACTAACTGAGGTTCCATTGCATTGTTCAATATCACAATGATTCTCCTACTTTTTTGTACGTCTACAAACTAAATGTTCCTGGAAAAATAAAAAAAAAGTAAAACTTTTTCTGCAGCATCATTTGAAATTACATCACAGCTAAAAAAAAAAAATAGTCTGGCTGCATTCAAGTGCACACAGAGAGAACTTTTGAATGATCATGGTCCTGTCAGCCTCTGCCAGTATAATTTTCTCAAATAAGCGTCTAATTTGGTGTCAAATTTTCCAGCTAGAGACATCCAACAGAGCGGCTATGACTAACAAAACAACAAAAGCCTTTCATAACATGAAAATAACTGCACTTTCTGGCTGAGCACAAAGCTATAAGCTTTCTTTTGTGTTATACTGTCCTGAATGGTTCTGATGCAGTTTCTATGCCATCACAATGCATGCTGATTGTCTGAGAAAATCATCTGCTCCATCGCATGTGTTTGTCATGTGAGCCAAAGGTCAAACCAAAACACATCATCATGCTCACTTCTCAGTTAAATGGTGACGATGAATCCAATGCATTTCTTTCTTCCAAAACTAATTTCAGATTTTATACCAAAGCACCATTTGGATACACACATAAAAATCAAAGGTCGCTCAGCTGTCCCACAACAGTGTGTTGTCCAAAATCCATTTTGTTTAAACGTTTTTTAGTAAGCCCGACTGGGAACTCGCTATTTTGTGTTTCTGGAGCGTTAATGCTAATTAGCTGCATTTTTTCCACAGAAGCAAATTTTATCCCCTTTTTACAAATACACGGTCAAACGCAATAGACGCAATGTATCAGATACAGCAATGTAAGATTAAGGAATGGGGGAGGAAATAAGCGTTAGCAACATTAGCGTAGCTACAGTATATGAGCTACAGTGCTAACATTACAGTCACATTTTAACAGCCTATCATGCTAGGTTAGCCGACTTGCTGAAGAAAAACGTACAATTCCCACGTCCATGGCTGACTGATGGAAAGTTGGCAGAGCTCCTGGGTTGATTTTAAGATGTTTAGCGACAAAGCTTTTACAAAGCTGTCCTCCGTGAAGTGGTGGGCGTATACACGGGGCGGGCTCATTCAACTAGGGGTGGGTCGGAGGCGGTGTCATGTCCATGAGAGAGGAGACTTCATTTTCTCATGTATGGTGGTCATTAACAGACTCAAGGGACACTATTACTGTTTTAACATCATAAAGAAAGTCAACTTTGTGGAACAGTAATCCCTTGTTTATCGCAGTTAATTGCTGCCAGACACGACCATGAAAAGTGAATTTCCGCAAAGTAGGATTCAATATTAATAAACTGAATATTTTCGTAGTTAGAGCAAAGGAAACCTGTTTATGACTTTCTAAATACGGATTTTAACATTATCAGAGCCCCGTGGACATAAAATAACACTCAATAGTCACTTTTACACTCTATTATTCTTTGTTTACATCACACTGTGCAGGCTACGTGGTCACTGCAGAGACAAAAGACGTCTGCCGCTAGCATAGCAAGCTACCGAGCTAAGTGGTTAGCCTCTCCAATTTACTTATTCTAAACTTCAGAAAGTGTTTGAAACGGAGTGGGGAAGAAGGAAAAAGAAGCCAAAAGTTTACCACTTCCATGCGGAATGAGAGGAGAAGCTTTTTTTCTATTTGTATTTTCTATTCTATATATCTCAGCCATGGCATGTCGGCTCAGCTCTGCTAGCTCAATAGCCAGTCTCCATGCAGTGTGAAAAGTAATGTAATCTAACGTCATGTCTCATAACATTACCGATGCCTAGTGACCAGAATACTACGTATGACTTGTCTTTCAATATTTTTTGACTAGTAATAAGCCATAGTCAACCAGGTAACAGCGATCATTTATGAATTATTGACATAGTGAGGGACGACTGTATAGGATACCTACCCTACACTTCAGTTAGTGTGTTGTGAGTACAGATGAGGCAATCAAGTACATGATAAATGCTAGCGTGTGTGACAGAGCTTGCCATTAGTACGCTACATTACGCCTATAAATAAAAATAAACATTGTTGGCTTATTTTTGATGGGCGTTTACAATCGACCACACACACACGGTGGATATTTAACAGTAACATTGGACCTGTGCGTGTGCTAACGTAGCATGAGAGGTGCCCTGGCTGGTCCACCGGTATTGTAGATCATTAAAGTCGGTGATACAGATTTTCCCAGCATTGAATCAATCGCAGCTGGACTGTTCAGGTTGTCTTAGAAGACGTTTAACCTCTCAAAGACTTTGAGAGGCGAAACGTCTTTTAAGACAACCTGAACCTGCGATTGATTCAATGACCTGGATGAATGAGAATATTCACAGGCATAGGTGACAGTGTTACCGTCGTGACAAATCATGAGCTCATGTGCACAGTGTAGTACATATCACCTGTAGTAGCAACTCTTATCTAATATCAGGATGTGTTTTAGAGGCAAAAACATCCTTAGAAATGTAGTACCACAATATAGCACTAATCTTAATCCAAAACATTCAGATAATATCATCTTCATAATTGCAGTACACTTTTAGTAAGAATGACTTTGTTCACTCTAGCAGTCCATGCTTGTTTGAGGCTGCCTACAGTCTCTCAACAGTTAATGTCTGAACAAACCCAAAGCATGACAGTCATTTGACTGAAAAAAAAAAAAAAGCATTATTTTTCGACGCCAAAGGGCTTTTCTCCCTTGGTTTGTTGTGATGCAGGCAAAATCAAACATCATTTCACACGTCACACATATTCACACAAACATGGCTGTTTATGAGACTTGTTTGTGTTAATGCCACAATTTTGCTATACAGTTCAATGATGAGTCTATTTCTTATTAAGAGTACCAGTGTTGGGAGTAACAATGTTAATTGCACCGTTACTGTTCTCCGGTAACGGGTAATCAAATTATTGACGATTACTGACGCTCTTTTCTAACTTTATTCTGACCTTAACACCTCAACTGCAGTGCTCAGTTAGAACACCCAAAAATGCATTATCCGTAACTCGTTTTAGACGAGTATCCGACTCATCCTTGATTATTATTGTTTCTACGTTTTAATAACAACATTGTTTAAATTATTTTTACACTATGTGTCAAGAAAGAATGTCTCCTAAAACATTTCCTGTACAGTATATTAATAAATGCAATATTTTTGTTGTTAGAACTTAGAAAAGCTGTTTATGACTTTCTAAATATGTGGGGTTTTTTTTACCATTATTAGATCCCTGTGGGCATGAAAACACACCCCATGGTCACATTTACACCCCTATTGTTCTTTGCTTGCACCACATTGCTAATGCGCAGGCTACGGGACCACTGCAGTGACACAAAAGACGGTCACGACTTTAAGCAGAGCAAGCTAAGTAGTTATCTTCCAATTTATTTATTCTAAACTTAAGAAAGGTTTTCAAACGGAGTGGGGAAGAAAGATAAAGTAAAAAGCCGAAAACATACCACTTCCACACATAATGGGAGGAGAATTGTTTTTCCTCCATCATGCCATGGCTGGCTGCATTCAGTGTGAAGGTAATGTAAGGTAATGTAATATCATATCATCTCTCATCAATCTTATGTGTCCTTAGTGACCTAGTGACTTATTTGCAGTACTCATAAAATTTCTTTAAGGTTGTCAGGTCTGCTTTATTGATTTTTTCTGTTTCTTCTCATTCTTATTCCATTTCAGAATAAGCTACCCACAAACTCCTGACTATCACACTTTCCTAAACTTTCCCTCATTCAATTTTGCATACAATTACAATAAATGCTTATTTTTTTTCTTTCATTCATTTTGTGGTTGACAGTTAAGAAGAAAGTGTGCTGTTAACATGAATGAAAAACATTCTGTGCAGAGGTAATGAAAAGATTTCTTTGTTTATCAGACCTTGTTTGATTGGCCTCTATTTGCTGAAGGTCTCTTCATTGCACAGTGAACATTGAACACTTTAGATTTTTATGAGAGGCATGAGTTTACGTACATATAGCAATATACAATGTACAGTCTGAAAATTGCAAACATTAACATAATTCACTAACCTGTGTGCATGTGCATATCTCATTATTCATCAGGTGGGAGGAAATGGACTGAAAACTGCCAACCTACGCGAGTGGGTGAACAAACCACTGAGAGATGTGAGCGTGGGCGACTAGTTTTGGTCCAAAAGCCTGGCACATCATCTCTGGGTTCTTTCATCTTTGTTTCGAGGCGACACTGCTCACTCTGTATGAATGTGGGGGAGTTAGGGCCTCGGGGTTGAAAAATGCACTGTTCTAGGATATTATTTTATATTTTATTCACGGTGTAAAAGCACATGACCATGTATTACTCCTGGTGCCAATGTGCTTAATTCATATAGATACTGTATGTATTATAAAATGGTAATTTGATGTTTTGTTGTTATGCAAATTTGGAGCGGCCGGACCAGAGCAGGAGGGGATAAAGAAGAAGAGAAAAGAAAACAGAGAGAAGAGTGCGGGGATAAGAAGGGGACAAGAAAGAGAGAGACAAGGACAACAGCAGCAACAACAATTGTGACAACAATGACAGAACAACAGAAACAAACAGGACTACATCAGCAAATGTCTGTGACCGCTTTAAAGACCCTGACGGAAAGGACAAAATAATATCAACAACCACAATGATAATACTGCATTGAAATAGTCACACATAATAGTAGTCATGCAATTATTAACTATGATAGTGATCAGAATGACAATAACTGTAATGCACATCATTGTAAAAACTATAATCATATTGCTGACATCACCGTCACTGTCATAAAATCAACAACATAATAACACCCTGGTTAACTCAGTGAGTTATGTGGTGAAGTACGTACGTATTATGAGTGTGCATATGTACGTGTGTACAGGTATCTCTGTATGTGTGCAAGTCTTCATATATATGAAGGTGCGCGAATGTGTGAGTGTGTAATTGTCACTGAGAATGTATGAAAAGACAGCCTCCCACCACGTGGCAAGTTCCGTCCCACTCAGCCAGGCCGAGCCCCCACCACCAGAAAGCCACCGGGACCACAGGGGTAGGCAGCACAAAGACCAGCCCCCCAAGAGCCAGCCCACAGAGCCCCTGTGTATTCCCATAAAATAAATAAATAAAAAATAATAAATCAATAGATTAAAAATAGCTAAATAAATAAATAAAAGCACGCACACAAACACACAATAGATTAAAAATAAATAAATACACACTGACGCACGCACGCACAAACACACACACACAAACACAGTGGTCCCCACGAGCAGGACCAAGCCCCACCCCACCAGACAGCCCAGCCCTCCAGCAGCCACCACGGTGCAGCAACCCCAAGCCACCACGGTGGTATGCAGGCCACCAGTAGCACGGGCATCGCCCCCCGGAGACTGCCGAATCCGCACCAAGCACGCAGAAGTGCCCACGGCCCAGGTCAGTCCTAGGGAAGCACCGCAAGCCACCCCCCGGCACAAGCACCAGCATCAACCAACCCCAACAGGCCACCCCAGGGAAGGGCAGGCCAACCAGACAAAAAGACCCCATAAGCCAGGCCACCCCGAATGACAAGATGTGTGACAAGATGGGATTGTGTCCATTATGCAATTAAAAATATAAATAAATTAAAGAGGACAGCTCTGAAGGGCTGGTCTCTGGGTCCCTGAGGGGTGTATGTGTGTGCATGTATATGATAGGTATGTGGATGACAGCTAAGGAATGAGGGCCCAACATGCCCACCCTCCAACGCCGCTCAAACCGAGCGTGGAGGACTGAGGACACATGACCGACAAACCACTCACCACAGCACAGTTTCGGGCAAGCTACGGGCCGCAGGACACACCACAGGCCCTACCCGGCCCGCTAGGACACACAGTCCGGCCCGCCCAAGCTCCAGAGACGGTACCCTCAGCACCCCCAACACCGGAGCCCCAACGGAGGCAGCGTCCACAATGCCACCCCCAAACCCCAAACACCATGGACCAGCCACACGCCCAAAGGCAGACCCGACCGCCACCAGAACAGCAGGAACCGTGTCCACGCGGCACACATACACACAACCACGGCTGGCCAGGGAGCCACACCATACCGACCACAAGAGAACCCCACATAGAGTGGAGCATGGCCACACCCACAAGGCACGCAAGCCAGAAGCGCCAGGGAGGGACAGAAAAACAAAAACCATACGACAGGGCCCACGAGAGGTGGGACCCTCCGCGAGACGCCGAAGCACATGCCTCCGACAGCCCTGCCCCCCTCCACACCGCAGACCAGCCATTACCCCACCTCCCGCCTATCCACCTTCACGCCGAGGGAGACACCTCGAAGGCAGGCAGACAGCCACCAGCTAGGAAACCGAGGAGACTAGCCAGACACCAGCAAGTAGTGGGGGCCGCCCGCCAGCCTCCCGCCAGACCCACCCCCAACCCCCCCCACCAAGGCCACCCCTCAACCCCACCCCAGAGTAAGCATCCCCCCGCCGATCCCGGCCAGTGCCACGCAGAGGAACACCCCGCCCCCCGCCCGCACGGGCACCCGCACACCCATCTGATCGCAGCCCCCACCTCCGCCCCCGAAGGGAAAGAGGAAGGGATCCCCCACCCCAGCACCACGCACCCCCCACCCAAGCCCAAACTGCACATCTGAGACCCCCACCCACGCACGCCCCAGGTATCCTACCACAGAAGCCCCAAGAAGAACAGGGCCCTCCAGGCCGGCATGGCCCCCAGAGCAACCGACAACGCCTAAAAGCTGCCAGTCACCGGGGGAACAGCCACAAGAGCTGGACGATAACACGCAGTCCCCACACATCACAGATACTGTAGCATACACAAATAAATAGATAAAATACAATAAAATAAGTAATAAGTTAAAGAAATAAAATAAAAATAAAAATGTTAAACCGCCCTCCCTCAGCCTACCCTCCCACCCAAGGCAGCCAGCTCCCGTGCTTATCTTCAGCCATGTTCCTCTGCAACCAATTGGTCTCTAATGCTTTTATTCACTATGTTGAGCTTTTTCCATCAACAGGACGATGGTGTTTGATTTCCTGTTTGCTTCTGCTTTCAAAGCAGGTGTCTTTCTGCACCTAAAGCAGCATACAAATCAGAAAGGACACAATAACAAAATCGTGGCGAATCTTACTGATCATAAGTCTGGTTTTACTTGACCGATTTACACAATTTAAAGTCTCGCATTCAGCGTGATGGCCGCACTTTCAAAAATTACCTTGGGGCATTTGACTTTAAGGTATGAAGAGATGTTAGTTTTGGAGGATGCAACCTCAATAAACGAATCCTAACATTTCTACTTACTGCCTTACTGATGCCCTGGAAGAGCTGATCATTACAGGAACAAAGCAAAGGCGAAAACAGGCAGAACATTGATATTGTCAAATAGCACAGAATACCGCACTACATGACATAAGATAATACTTGGAAGGGATAAACCAGATAAATAATTAGTTTAAGACGGAACTCAATACATGCTGACTGAGTAAATGGAACAGTGGTAGATTTTGAAAATCCCAGCTGGGTTATTTTTATTTGTTGCAAAACATGGACCTGCCTGTCTGGTAAAAAAGACATTTGGTTAAGAGGCGGTTAAAATGCATTGTAGCGTGTGTTAATGAGCTTGTAATGCGTATAAAATTACCTCAATTTGAACAGTAATTAAAAAGATAGATCATTTTAGGGTTTTGCATTCTTACATGCAGATGGTATGTGTAAGAACTGCTCGATGACGACACGCAGCACCAATCTGTGTCTGTAAACAGGCTTAAGGGCTCTCTTTGACACACACACACACACATTAGTGTGACAACTTGGCATGGATTCACAGTCTCACACTGTGAGTCTTCTTTTGTGCGCTCGTTACAATCTGTTGGGCAAAAGACGTCAATGCGCGAATTTTCCTTTTGCAGAAAATTGATTCAATATTAAAGAAGCTCATCCCTCTCACTGACATACACGCACAGACCAGCACACACAGCCTAACTAGAATACAGCCAGTTCATTACGTAAAGAGAGAGCACACAACAAACAAGCATGAAAGACAGGGGTCTATGTAAATGTGAATGTTTGACAGGAAATAACACTGGCAAGCATTGTGTACAAGGGCGTTTTTAGTCATTTGGCGCCCCAAGGGAAACCCGACCATTGGGGCCCTCCACATCCTTGTACTGCACTGGCAAAAGTTTTTAAATGTACAGTGTTCCCTTGTTTATCGCAGGGGATAGGTTCCCAAAATAGCCCGCAATAAGTGAAATCTGCAAAGTAGCCAACTTCATTTTTTTTACAATTATTATATGTTTTAAGGCTGTAAAACCCCTCACCATTTACTTTATACATTTTTCCCAGACAGGCACTCACATTTCTCTCTTGTTTAAACTTTCCTTTGAATTTTAATGAGCAACCTTAATGATCAACACAAGAAATTATGAAGTCACTCACGCACATTTCACTCCTGTGACCGTGCCTTTTTGTCCTGCCGCCGTTCCGCTGTACTGTAGCATTTTTGTATCCTTGTTTAAAACATATTGCAGCAGACGAACTGTAGATTCATTTACAAGCTAGCAAGCAAGCAAACTAGCGATGACACAGGAGACATGGCAGCACGAAGGAGACTGATTGACAATGGTTTGCAGCCAATCAGGACGCAGAAAACAATGGGCGGTGCAGACAGACAAGAGAGGGAAGAGATAGACACTCAACATTCTTCTGTTCTGCAATTCTTCTTAAAGGGCCAGGATCGGCCTGTAACAACGTTCATACAACGTGAAACAGCTGATCTGCGAAAAGTGAACCGCAATAGAGCAAGGGAACCCTGTATTTTAATTTTCATCTTTACAAAAGGTGAGTAGGCCCCTTTTTTCCTGCTTTTGAACTTAATTTGTTAGTAACATAGCCATATTTGTAGACCCCAAAAAACGAGTTTAAATATTGATGTTTATCAGCTACTAACAAGTGTGAATATGAGAAATATGAGCTAGATAAAGTCCTTAAAATCCTCCTCAGGCATTATTCTTACCTAACAAGTGAATCATCTCAACACTGTTACTGTAATTGACAAGAATATTAAGCAACATTTAATGTGGTTTACTGCTTTAATACTCACATCTTTGTGATGAAAAGCATCACTCTCAGCTTCATCCCAAAAACTACTGCATTCTTCTCGGCTGTGCTGTTTGGCCTTCGGTGGTTTTGATTTCTTTAAAAAACTGTTTGTTTCCCTCTCGCCCTCTCCGCCTTCGCCGGAATCAATCTGCACGTCAATTAAGACTGAAACAACAGTAGGTACTTTAAATCAAAGAAAAAAAATCAATAATCAGTTTTTATGAGACGTTACCCTGGAAATCTTGGGGCCCCAGCCAATTCCCTGTGTTTGCCCAATGGTAAGTCCGCCCCTGATTGTGTACCTCGTACATCTTGCTATTTTTCTTATCTCTCTGAGGTATTTTCCTCCCACTATGACTATGTCTACCGCCTTTGGTTTATTGGTTTATTGCCTTTTGCGGATTTTTGATCGTTCCACTGTTTCAAGCGTACTGTGTGTTAAATAAATGTATATTTGTAATGTTTGTTTCTACTTTGGGCTCCAAACGTCCACAGTATCATTCAGCGCCGGCTGGCCCATTAGGCAATATAGTTGGACGCTAGGGATGTTGTGGCCTCTGGGGGAAACCAAAAAACTGGAAAAAATTTCACATCCATATAATTACTTTAAAACCAGTTATTACTATTATTATTATACTATACTATTATTCATTGCCAAAGACGTCTATTGCCGTCTTTTCAAAAAGTAACGTGGACTGCCAAAGACGTCTATTGACGTATTTTGCTTTTTTTTCATGGAAGCTACAGATCAAAGTCTTATTTATCTTGTGTGTGAATTTCTGACTTGTAGGCAATGTATTTCTGTGCCAGTAGGGAAAGCTCTCTTTTCCTCCAACCGGCAGCGACAGATTGTCTGTGAAGAAGACGGCTTGTGGATTGAGAGAGGACAATGGCGAAACGCTTACAGAAATCGAGCGGAGACAAAAAATACAGGCAGCTCACACTGTCACATTGTCTGGCGGAGGATCTTGCCTTTAGTAGTGACGCGATTGCAAAAGATAGAGGTGACGTGGGTGATGTAGGTGACGCAGACACAAATGCAGTTGACGTTGGAAGCCGAAACAACAAGCTAGTGGTTAGCGTTGCTGAGCCACGTGGCAAACAAACTTTTGTTTTGATGAAAGAAGAGAGTCTAAAGTTTCTCTAGATAGTTTCAATGTTTATGTAGTCCTAAAACTCAATATTCTGTGGGTCTTGAAAGTTCAGCAAAAATGCCCCAAAACTTTGGTAGTATGGAGCTCCCTGCTCTGAACATGGCCCATCATCCACACTCCTTATGTGAGACTTGAACACACGTCTTTCTCTTTTCTGTGCGCTCTAATGGTATAAAAACAGATAAATAGAGGTAGCTAAGAATGCACGTAATGTGATGCAACTATTCCGCCTATAAAAAAACCTCCAAAAAGCGCCAACAACGCTTCATTTACATAAAGTGACCTGCATACTAACCTAGCTACAGCGACATTGTTATGATTACTGTTGTTGTTAACATTCTTAAGCCAAAGAACTACTTTAGTGGTGGAGTGATACCTCGTCACACCACACCGGCTAGCTACTAGCCGGCTAACGACTAGCTTCACCACACACTCGCTCATAGCGCATCAGGCCACTACCGAAAGGTAAAGCTACATATTGTGAGCTACGGCCACTGCTGCTGTGTTTTTGTTTTTGAGTTTAGAAAAGTTAACGCTAGGTGTAGCGTTCCTTTCAATGTTGCTGTGTGAGATCAATACACCCCGGGAGGAAGTTCCGGGAGGACCAAAGTACAGCAAAATACCGTAAGTAGTACACTTTATCATGAATTTGCCTGTTGCTACATGGTTACAGCATGGATATAAAATGATAAAACATTTTTGGAGGTGATTTAATAGCGGGCTTTCTAGGCGGAATTGGTGTGTCCCATTACGTGCATTGATGAGCTGCGTCTTTTTATCTGTTTTTATATTTTTAGAACACACAGAACACTGAAAGATGTGCGTTCATGTCTCACCTAAGGATTGTGGATGATGGGCAAAATTCCCAAAAAAGTGCAGTTTTTTTAACAACACGACAAGACGCGCACCAGATTGTACACCAACCAGAAATTTTACGCAAAACGAGGGAAAATTATAATGTCAATTTGTGACGTTAACTGAAAAACATGCTCACCGGGGCGGACTCCAACTGAGGTTCCACTGTATACAAAAACAACAAACAACAAAAAAAAATAGTTTTTTCATGAGTTCTTCATAAAAATGCTGCACTTGCAACTTTCTTGGGCTCCATTTTGGGTTATTGAGGTGAGAAACATTTATTGAATCCAAGAAATAACTCGTGGCAAACCAGGAAGGTGGTCTCCGTGTTGAGCTCACTGTCACCGTGTCTTTGGGAACAGTCACGTCAAGAATCACATCTCCAATGAGTGTCGTAAACTTAAATATTCATTTCTCCCTTTCACTCATATGTATTGTAATATCTGTGACTTGTGTGCCTGGGCCTTTAAGGGGCAGGGCTTGGGAAGTGATGGTGCGACGTCACGAGCAAGAGAGCTAGGCTGAATGCTAGCTGAGTGTCGAGAGAGTTGGAAGTGTGTGGATGTTGCCGTGGGTTGTGGCCTACAGCAGCCCTTGTGTGAATGTGAATTGCTGCAGCGTTCTCCGCTGTTAATAAAGCGATTGAAGTGCATCGGCGACGTGAGTCTCTACTTCCCCACAACCAGGGGGGTCAGAATTTTTGGTTTCAACCCCGCTGCACGACTACTGTTGTGGGAGGAGTATGCCTAGTCAGTTCGGCGCTCGACCGACGGTGAAGCAGGGAGCTGACTACTGTGTGATTGAAATACCCGTTGAGTTCGGTGCTCGACCGACGGTGAAGGAAGAAGCCGGCGAGTGTGTACTAGGTATGCCTGAGGCCAATTTCGTGGAGCACGGACACCATAACTCTGGCGTTTCGCGCCAAAATGAGAGCGCGGCAGCCATGATGGAGCTGCGTCGCGACGCGGAGAGGAACAAAAATGGAGGCGCCCATCAGCACATGTGGGACCTGATGAAAGCACTGAAATTCTCCGGTAAAGCGAGCTGGGAAGCCTGTAAGGCGCAGTTTGAGCTTGTGGCTGATGCAGCGGGCTGGACTGAGAGGTTGAAGGCGGTGCTCTTGGCATTATCATTGACAGATGACACTGCGTCCTGCTTACTGCTGCTGGGCCCGGAAGAGAGGCTTAATTACTGCACGCTAGTTGGCGCACTGCATAGGCGTTTCGGGGTGTTTGAAAGACACCACACACTGTGAAAAGCACCGTGAGCGTCAGCCAGGTGAGCAGGTTCGCTGCCTCGCCCATGACATCCATGACCCTGGGTGGGCGCGCATATGCAGGGATGCCGGGCTCAATCCAGAACTAGCTGATTCGTGACCAGTTTGTCCAAGCACTGAGACCAGACGAGCTGCGCCTGCATGTCCAGATCGCCCACCCCACGACTCTGGATGAGGCCCTCGCGCTCGCCATGGAGAGGGAGATTGCAGCCAAGGGAGCACTGCAGACGCTGTCCCACCCGGTTTCGGCTGCAATAGTGGCAGAAGGGGCGGAGAAAAGGCCGCCCTGGGTGGAGGAACTGGTCTGTGCAGTAATGACCCGTTCAGCCCAGCGTGAGGAAGGGTGTGACCGACGCACGCGCCCCATGACCTGCTGGGTGTGTGGTCAACCAGGTCACCAGTTGAAAGACGTGTGGGGAAACGGGAGGCTTCCGCCTGCAGACGAGGGGGTTGCGTGCGTTGACCAGCACACCGACGGTACAGCTGTTGTGACTGTGGGCTGGACGAAGGTGGGAGACCCCCGTCATGTCTGTGTGCAGATTGGAGATGTTGCCTGCACGGCCCTGGTGGACACTGGTTCTTTGGCCACGATTGTAAGTTCTGATGTCGTTCCAATGGGAACCGTTATCGTGCCAACCTTGACAAGGGTGAGAACAGTGACCAGTGAGGCAACCCAGATGAAAGGCAAGGGGAAATTCAAGTTTGTCCTAGGGGGTCTGTCAATGTCCTTTGTGGCCTGGGTGGCAGATGTGAGCGACCCATGCATATTAGGCTACAAGTTGTGTGGTGGACCTGGGAGCTGCAGTGATCATCCTGCCAGGGGGTCAGCGTGAAGCTTCTTACCCCCACTCAACAGACTGCAGCAGCGTCCATTGACACCGCGGTTGCACACATCGCGGTGCACAGTCTGACCCCATCCGACCCGCACAGGTGGGCGGTGTCATCGTCACCAGAGCAGCCGTCGTTGACAGGGGCAGAGTCCGCTGGCCTGAAGAGGTCCCGTCCCCAGAGGGGGGCGACACCAGAGCAGCTGTCGTCGACATGGGCAGAGTCTGCTCGCCTGAAGAGGGTCTGTCCCCAGCAGGGGGCGACACCACAGCAGCCGGCGAGCAGACGGGTAGAGTTCACACGCCCTGAGAAGTTTGGTCCAAAGTGGGGGGGGGGGCAATGTCACCCAGCCTGCCCACTGTGGAGGACCGGATGGAGCCGATCTGATCCATCTGGGAAAAGTACTGCGCTGGCCTAGATGCTGGTCAGCAAGAGCAGTTGTGGCAAGTCCTGTGGGACTTCCGAGACATTTTCGCCCTCAGTGAAAATGAGGTGAGCCTCACGCACCTTGTTGAACCCTATATTGACACTGGGGACGCACGTCCAGTGAAGGTGCGGCTCCGTCGCCAGCCCATGGTCCGGCAGGAGGCGGCTGATAAAGAGGTCCAGGCCATCAGAGGGTAGCCGTGGACATTATGGGGCCTTTTCCTGAAACGGACAGAGGGAACAAGTATATGCTGTGTGCAATGGACTACTTTACTAAGTGGCCGGAAGCATATGCGCTGCCAGACCAGGAAGCAGAGACTGTGGCAGTCGGTTTGGCACTGCGGACATCCTCCACAGTGACCAGGGCAGGAATTTCGAGTCCAGAGTGTTCGCTGCCCTGTGTGAGCTTCTGGACATGCAAATGACTCGCACCACGCCCCTGCACCATGGCCTAGTGGAGCGGTTTAATCGCACCATGCAGCAGCAGCTGGCCATCCTCACCTCTAACCATCAGCGTGACTGGGACTGGCACATTCCTCTGGTGCAATGATGAGCTGCACTCCTGCCCTGTTGATGTTGGGCCGGCAGATCCGGACACCGGCGCAGTTGGTGTTCGGGAGGCCACCAGGCAGCGCAGAGGACCGGCGAGGATTGGAGTATGCCCGGAAGTTGCAGGATCGGCTGGAAGCGGCGCATGCCTTTGCTCGAGGTCAGCTAGAGAAGGCTGGTATGAGGCAGAAGAGGAACCATGACGTGAGCAGCAAGGGGCGTGACTTTCCGCCGGGTGAGCTGGTTTGGGTTTTCACGCCCAAACGGAAAAAAGGACGTTGTCCCAAATTAGACAGTCATTGGGATGGACCGTGCAGGGTGCTACAGCAGGTGGGGGAAGTAGTTTACAGAGTTGCAGTTCCCCCTAGGGGCAGAACAGTTGCCCTGCACCGGGACCGGTTGGCACCTTATAGGGGTCGGGATGTTCCCCAGTTCGAGGCGGGGCCTGCTTCACCAGCTGGCTTGGGACGTGCGGTGGACCCAAGTTCTCCGGGTCCCACCACAGTTGTTCCTGTTCAGTCGCTGGCGCCACCTGGAGGGGCACAGGAATCAAGCCAGGGCCGGCCACAGAGACAGAGGCGGAGGCCGCCAAAGTTTGGGGATTTTGTTGTTGACCCCTCGGGGCAAGGGGCTTATTAAATGGGGGGACAGTGTAATATCTGTGACTTGTGTGCCTGGGCCGTTAAGGGCCGGGGCTTGGGAAGTGACGGTGCGACGTCACGAGCAAGAGAGCTAGGCTGAGTGCTAGCTGAGTGTCGAGAGAGTTGGAAGTGTGTGGATGTTGGCGTGGGTTGTGGCCTACAGCAGCCCTTGTGTGATTGCTGCAGTGTTCTCCGCTGTTAATAAAGCGATTGAAGTGCATCGGCTATGTGAGTCTCTCCTTCCCCACAAGCAGGGGCATTACAGTATTTATATGCATTTGAAATTGTTTTCATCATGTAAAACTATCATTGTGAGTTTTGTCTTAAAATTGTTGGCTGGAATGGATTCACTGGATTTACATGATTTCTTATGGGCAAAATTGATTCAATTAGCATCTGTTTTGGATTGAGTCATACCTTCTGGAATTAATTCATTATGAATGAATGAAATCATTTCGGTATACGAACTCTCACCAAGGACGCCACTTTGGGTACGGTCGGCTCTGGTACCATTTCAGAACTATTTCAATAAATTGCCCACTTTTTTCTCTTGTTCCTGTTTCTGCTTTTTGCATTTTGATTCTCTGCTCAAAATCTGGTGACAATCCACCGGTGCAATATGCGAATACGTGTCATTTTCCTTTGTTCAGGTGTGTATGTGAAAATCCAAAGGCAAAACACAAAATTGCCCACAATTTGACAAGTGAGAAGGGGATAAAACCTTTAAAAAAAAATGGGCCCTGCCAATACAAAAAGTACTTACAGTATATGACCCAACTACCTACAACATCTCACCATAACTGGGACTTATACAGACAAATATTGTATTTACACTTGTAGCTTCCCCATCCATCTTGTGTAAAACAACATTCAAAATGCATTAAGTTCTTATTAAGTGTAATGAATCCAGGATCTCTTTTGGACATCTTTATGAAAAAGCCACCCTCTGGAAAATCCCAGAAGAGGTGCTTTCACATTTTCACACCACAGATGAATCACTTTTATTCAAAGACTACAAAAAAAAATTACATCTATATATCACATGAGATGGGGCTTCGTCACTTTCTCAATCCATCTTGGAATCATCCCACGACGTCCCCCTTTCTTTTACACACACGATGACACACAGTCAATGTTATTTGCGTCAAAGTGCTATTTTCCACTGCTACTGTGCTGATGTATGTTGAATCTATTTTTCTTGCATTATTTAACACATTATATATAGTACACCATGAGCATTGGGAAATTACGACCAAATGGAAACAAACTGCATCCAGTCTAGGGACAAAAACCTAACTCTATTTGTTTTTTGTTTTCTCCCTTTCCAATTGGCAAATGCAGGCACGATGACCCGATCATAGGGCAGCAATGTCGACTTAAAGAACTTGTTTTTTTTTTTTTACAGCATCAACTTATGTAGTATTTGAGTATTAACAAACATATTCTTCACCTTTTTTTTGACCATTTTGACCATGACTTTGATATGATTAACACTATTAGAGACATGTGGTTTACAATTTCCTATTTGTTGGAATGAATTCAAATTTAGGTGTCATTCACTACATGTCGGTTGTGCTGTATTTTTCAGCAAGAAATTTGTGCGCTACAAGCAAGGATTTTTGCCTTAGAAACCGAAAAAGGACTTCATGAAACGCTCCCAGTGGAAACCAGGGGTAAGATGTCCACATGTACCTCCAAAATAAAAGATGATAAAATTGTTCTAAACAATACTGTGTCTTTTCCAAGACTCTGTAAAGACACTTATAATTGACTTGGTGCCAAGCCGAAGGCAAGTCGAAATGTTATCTACGGAGATTTATCATCGCTGGAAATAAAGCTAACAAACAGATTTTTACCACTGTCAGAGCCAAAAGTGACTGTTTCTAACAAACAGAGGAAATTATCACCATGAAGTCAGCACAAAGCGGCACACAGTCAGAAAAACTGTGCCAAGTGTCAAGGTCAAAGATACTCTGGTGCTTGGAGACTGAGCCATATCTAAAATAAACATAAACAGAGTAGCTACTTCCAGCTATCCAAGTGCCACTGTCTCTAACATCACAAAACTTATACCTGAGGAACTGGCAAAACACCGAGGGGTGAAACATTTGATTGTTCATGTGGGTGCAGTGGATGTCAGAATGCAACAGTCTGAAACCTTAAAAAAAGACTTTAATGAACTATTTGAACTATTTTGTTTTAATTTCCTGTTTCCGTCTGCATTTCCTGTTTGTGCTTTGTTTGCTGGCAGCCTTATCGAGTGGCTGTTAGGCAGAGCATTGGGGCAGGTCGACGCAATCTGCAATTAGATTCATAAACTCTGCGTCCATACCAGATTATTCCTCACAATCCTTCTGTGTGACTTTTTCCCTCTTCCTTCGGCGAGTTCCTGAACTACCTTGTTGCTCCAGTTCCTAACTATTGTTTGCTTTCCAGCCTTAAGCCAAAGTAGCTGCTCTTTTGGGCAGTTTTAGTTGTTATTATTATTAAAATTCTAGATTTTTTTCCCACAGCTCTGCCTGACTATGTTTTTGTCATTTTTTATTTACCTTTGCCTTGGGTATTTTTGTATTACAACATTGACAAGTCTCGTGTCTACATCGGGGTCCAATGCAATAGAAATGTTGTTCCAAGGTTCCAAGTTCCAAGGGGGCTAATGATTTTGATCTCACCTATATACTGCAGATAACAACTAAAAAATGGACGTATGAATGTTCTGTACTACAGTTTAAGCATCTTGGTCATCTTGGAACTCTTGGCTTTACTTTAATATTTTTCAGTATGACTTCTGTTTGTGGATACAGGCCTCCAATTCCCTTTATGGGCATTGAAATTGCAAACATTCATTCTTGAAAGACACTGTCTGACCAGGTCTACAATTTAGGAGTCTCTGGTAAACCAAATCAAAACATTGTTGTACCCAAACCATTCCATTTGGATAACTTGCTGGGATGTGGATGAATAATAGACTGACTAAACTGTCGAGCCTTGTGTTTGCAGTTGCCTGTGATGGGTATGTGCCAGCTGAAATACAGCTAACATTGTGTCCTCAATACATTTCTGGAAAGACAACACAGATTGCGTGTGCGAGACGTCAGCAAGCTAATGTGAAAAATTTCCAGCGTGGCTTTGCCACACACGTCGACAGGAATACGTGCACTTGAGTCCAAATGCAGTAGATGGCAGAGAGATGAGGTGGTCCGGTCCACCGATGTGGAAATTTACCCACCTTTCCTCTTCCACTCTCCACACACACTGCTTGTGCGTGAAGGAGGGAGAGACAAACACACAGCCTGTGCTCTTCTTCCCATACTTACTGAACGCATTGTAAATGAATCATGATCACAAGCAATACAAACAGTTTGCACAGGCAGATAATGTGTCCTTTCTTTGTTCATTTCCATTGTGTGTAAAGCAAAAATTCCCTGAACTGTGAAGTATTAAATCACATTCTCCCTCACATCCCTCTGCTGTCTTTCCTGCAGAAAGATCAAGCTGTCTTACTTGGAAGGGTACTAATACATTCTAGGGATTCTGAGCAGAGCGCTTCTTCATCATCAATTTGAAGTGGAAATGAAGCGCTTCATAAATTCCTAAAATCTGACATAAATTTTCGATTCTAATATCTTCCTCTGTAAACCTGCCGTAAAGGTAATTTGAGTTCATTTCTTTTAATAAGGAGCACTCACAAGTCACAAGGCTGACCACTAAGTGGCAAGATAGATCTTATTTAACTGCTAAGTAATTTGAGATCAACACATTTGGGATAGAAATTGCAACTTTCTCTGTTGGGACTTCATGCTTAAAGATGGAAGAGAAAAAATGTTTTTTGAATTGGCAAAGTGCACACAAACAATGCCAACGCTAACAAACATAGGTTACCTCAGGAGCTATACGGATTGTATAAGTGTATATTGGTAAAATATTAATTCAATAATAATTTTAAAAACACAAATAATATACAATATTATATAAATAATTTAATAACCATAGGTAATTTTAAAGGAAAACTGCACTTTTTTGGGAATTTTATCCATCATCCTCAATCCTCATGTGAGACATGAACACACGGCTTTCTCTTTCCGGGCGTTGTAAATTGAGAAAAACTAACAATGCACATAATGGAATTCATCTAGTCCATCTATAGAGCCCTCTATTAAAACACATCGAAAAACCTCCAACAACGTTTATCATTTTATATACATGCTGTGACCATGTAGTAACAAGTACAGTACATTCATGATAGCATGTAATACTCACAGTATTTTGGTCATTTTAACCATTACCGGGACTTCTTTCCTGGGCGCTTTGATTTCACCGAGCCCATAGCAACATAGAGAGATCATTTGCTATCACTAATCGTGGCAGACTTCACAAGAGCCAGCGCCAGCGACTACTCTTTACTTTTACTCTTCCCAGGCAGACATCAACATTGCTATGTTCTAGGCAAATCCAGCTGCAGTGAAACGCTAAGCCAGTCTCGTAGCGTTATCATGTACTGTAGCACTTGCGCTAAATGTTTTATGGACAAAATAAGACCATAATAATACGGCGATAATGTCTGCTCTCACTGGGATGCTGACTGATTGGATGGCTGTATCTTTCAGCACAAGACTCACACTCCCCATTGAGCTGGTAAATTTAGCACAGTGGTCAAAAATGCTAAGAGCAAATGAGCATCTTCTCGGGCTTATGTTGCGAGCCAGTATCCACTGCGTCAGTCTGATGTTGAGGTGGTAGCTTGTGGACTCTCAAAGTTGACCAACTTTTCAGCTTATTGCCACAGCCTTCTACTAGACACGTGCAAGGCATGGTTTATAACCTAGAGTTAACTTTTCAAACTCACAGGCAATGCAGCAGCAGCAACTCCAGTAGCTAACGTCACAGGTAGTGGCCTGAGGCCTGTGAGCGAGGCACTCTGTCACGACGCGTGTTATTTAGCTCCTACAATAACAATGTCGCTGAAGCTTGGTTAATATGTAGGGCATGTTATGTAAATGGAACATTGTTGGTGTATTTTGGAGAGGTGTTTTAGAGGGCCTTATAATCAAAATAGGGGAGTCCCATTACATGAAGCGTTAGTGCCTTTTGCGAGTGTTTTTTCTCTCTTTAGAACCAACAGAGAACGGAAAGACGTGTGTTCAGGTCTCTCATAAGGATTGTGGATGATGGGCAGTTTTCCTTTAAAATACTTAAGAGTAAACACAGACATGTTCTAACCACATGCTACACTGTCCATTATATTATAGCGGCAGTAACAGTAGTAATAGTTGTTGTAGTCGTAGTAATGTATTACTATTACATTTCATTGGCATTGTGTTGAGCTCAGTATTTGTGTTAACCATTAAGACTCTTGTGTAGTTGAGAACGTATAATGCTCGATGTGTGGATGCGAATATTTGGATGCATAGCCTCCAACAAACAGATGTGTATTTTGTTTTTTTTCCACAAATAAAAGATGGCGTAAAAACATTATATATGTATTTACAGTTTATATCCATAGTTTGCATATAGAACCCCGCTCCCACCCACACACAGTATTTGTTAACCAACATTAACATTATGTACGTGAATCACAGGCTATGTCCACATGACAATGACTATACAGGTGACATAAAACAAGTTAACAGTCATTCGGAAACATGCCGTAAAGATATTTAATTGTCTTCTGCAGTCATTTCAAGCTTATCGGTGTATCTTACTACCAGAAGAGTGTTAGGTGTGTTTGTTCAGTAATTACTTACTGTGTTTGACTTACACCCACAACACCAGAGCTCAGCAAAAACACAGTGTCCTGTTCCCGCATGCACACACAGAGATGACAGACGACAGGCGACTTAAAGCCAGGCCAACAGACCTACAGAAAGGTGCCGACGGATGACTCATTGGTTGCGACAATGGCACACAAACAAACATGGTGCAGAACTCTGACTCAGATATTACAATTCACCAGGGGGACCAGTCTGCACGTGCAAACATCATCACATAGCCATACCGACCACATTATTGCGGAGATGTAAAATCACTTATTGAACTAAACAACATATACAAACATATGTCTGCAGACTGTGTTTGAAATCAGGCACAAACTGCAGTGTGCATGCCAGGCACAGGTACAGAACAAAGGCTATACAGTAATTGTTAGAATTGTATTTTAATTTGTGTTCACTTTGTGTGTGTTTGAGATCTTTAACAGACGCGGGACAGTGTGGAACCTTGGTCAATCTGGCCTAGAAGGTCCGACTCAAAACCAAATCACTAATCAAATTCATTTTTTTCCCAAAAAAAAGAAATGTAAATCCAATTAATTCGTTACAGAACGCCAAAAATGTTAATGCACAACATGTTTTTATAGTTTTACAATTGTAGTTTTACACGCAGAAAACAATTGAAAATGCATATAAATGATGAATGAAAGGGATAAATGAACATTTCAGGTGACTTTTACCATCAATGAAGACGTGATTGTTGCCAAAGACATAATGTGGCAGCAGACACCACCTTCCTGTTTTGCTATTAGTTATTTCTTGATTCAGTAGTGTTTCTCACCTCAAATCTCTGCTATTCTTTTGATCACAACTGAAAAATAACCAAAAATTGAGTCAAAGAAAGTTGCAAATGCCAGCATTTGATGAAGAAGGTGAGAAACATTACAGAATTCAAAAATAACTCACGGCAAAACAGGAAGGTGGTGTCCGTATTGCTCTTGCTGCCATATTGCGTCTTTGGCAACAAACACATCTTCAATAAATGTAAAAGTAACCCTAAATGTTAATTTATCCCTTTCATTTGTCATTTATAAGCATTTAGAAATGTTTTATCCATGTAAAGCAGGGGTGTCACAAGATCTCACAAGATTACAATGTGATACGATTGCTCATTCAGGAAAAAAAACGTCTGGCAATAATAAATACAGTAGTACCTCGCATAACGTAAACCTCCTTTTACGTAAATTCCACTGAACGTAAAGAATTTATGTAAAGTTTTTGCATCGTATTACGTAAGAAACTCCATATAACGTAAAGCGTCAAGTCGGTGCAAGTTCAGAAATTCTATCTGAATAGCTCGCGCGACAGAGACAGGGAAACATTTTCCATGACTAACAGAGTACACTTGGTGATGCCTTCTGACGCTTCACGCTCTCATTGGCTGATTATCGGGGCACCGCCTACGCTCTCATCTCATTGGCTGATTATCGTGGCTTCTCCCTTCAACCTCCCTTCCTCATCGTAGTCGCCCTTAAACTAGTTGATTGTTTTTGTTTTTCAGTTTTATTCATTTACAGTAATCTTATTTATTACCTTATTTTATATTGGAATGTTACTCTACTATGTTTATGCTAACGTTTTCTTATATTTTCCCACTTTGAATATTTTGAAGGGCCAAAGGGGTGAGTTTGGGAAGATCTTGGAACGGATTAGGCTATTTACATGTATTTTACGCTTCGTATAACGTAAAAACCCTATAACGTAAACATTCTCGGAACTGATTATTTACGTTGTAGGGGCGTCTACTGTAAATTAATTAATCAAATGATCATTGAAAATGAACTGGATAATTTTGCTGGCCTCCATATATTGCCGTGTGCATGCATGTCTGTTTTCCTCATCTCTTGCCTCCCGGCTGGAAGAGAGTTCACCGTGTGCTTTGGTTCAGCACCTACAGGCTTCATAGAACAAGAGCATTCCATAAAACAATGGAGTGAAACCTCTTGTCAGTCATACAGTCCCTTTGTCTCTGTGGAGGGAGGCAGGGCCGGTAGCATCCACACACACAGTGCAGCGAGGGAGCTTTGTGAGGAGCAATGCAAGTGTTTTTGACGCGTGACTGTATAAGTTAGCAAAGAACAACACAGTCAACTGCTGATGACATCATAGGCAGGCGACGGAGCTGACTTCCAGTTCCTGTTTCCTGCTAATGAGGATTTTAGGATAAAGATACCTTACAAACATAGTTGGACTCATGCAGTGTATTAATAACATGAGAAGATGCGCGCCATGTTGTGGGCTAACTGGAGAATGTGCGCAAACTGAGGCAACATTTTGGAGTACATTTTTTACTTTAACAAAAAAACACGGCGTACGCTAACCGTGATTCCATTGTATTATCGCAACTTCCTTGACGTTATCGCTTATTTCGAGTAATTTATTTCTACTGTGCCAGGTGACGGTCATCATTAATACCTGAGGGGGAGGAGTGATGGAATGAATTAGATGACACATACATGGCACATGGCCTTTTGAATTTGTGGACTATTTTGAGCTTTTCTATTTATGTTTACTTGGGTTATTATTTCTAACAGGCAGGGAGAGAGATCATACTAAATCCAGAAGATGTTTAGTAGATTGGTAGATTGGTTTTGTGGTGACCTTCATGTATTTCTCACTTAATGTTCCGGAAAGATGAAAATGTTCAGTGTCAGTGTTTTAAACATAGATCAATGATCTTGTTGGTCCTCCTACCTGAACAAAATACACCAGTAACTTTCACCTTTTGTTGTGATGTGGTGACACCTTCTCTGAGCTTTTTCTATTTCTGCCACAAAGCAAAACCAAAGTACATAAATAGACTTGAGATAGACTTGAGAGGAGAGGGTAGTAGAGTAAAAGAGGGTGTGCGACCAAAGAAAAGAAACACAGGAAAGTCGATAGAAGGTTAAGCACCTTTCTGATTTCTTATTTTTTTCATGTTTGTCACACTTAAATGTTTCAGATCATCCAACAAATGTAAATGTTAGTCAATGACAACACAACTGAACACAAAATGCAGTTTTTAAATGAAACTTTTTATTATTAAGGGAGATGAAAAACCAAACCTACATGGCCTTGTGTGAATAACTGATAGATCCCAATTAATTATTAATGAAATTATCAGTCTGGAAAAGGTTGTAAAGCAATTTCTAAAGCTTTGGGACTCCAGCGAACCACAGTGAGAGCCATTATCCACAAATGGCAAAAACATGGGACAATGGTGAACCTCCCCAGGAGTGGCCAGCCGACCAAAATTACCCCAAGAGCACAGCGGCGACTCATCCAAGAGGTCACAAAAGACCCCACAACAACATCCAAAGAACTGCAGGCCTCAAGACCTTTGGGGAAATACTCTGTGGTCTGACGACACAAAAGTTTAACTTTTTGGAAGGTGTGTGTTCTATTACATCTGGCGTAAAAGTAACGCCACATTTGAAAAAAAGAACATCATACCAACAGTAAAATATGGTGGTGGTAGTGTGATGGTCTGGAGCTCTTTTGCTGCTTCCAGACCTGGAAGACTTGCTGTGATAAATGGAATCATGAATTCTGCTGTCTACCAAAAATTCCTGAAGGAGAATGTCCGGCCATCTGTTTGTGACCTCAAGCTGAAACCAACGTGGGTTCTGCAGCAGGACAATGATCCAAAACACACCAGCAAGTCCACCTCTGAATGGCTGAAGAAAAACAAAATGAAGACTTTGGAGTGGCCTAGTCAAAGTCCTGACCTGAATCCTATTGAGATGCTGTGACGTGACCTTAAAAAGGCGCTTCATGCTGGAAAACCCTCCAATGTGGCTGAATTACAACAATTCTGCAAAGATGAGTGGGCCGAAATTCCTCCACAGCGCTGTGAGAGACTCATTGCAAGTTATTGCAAACGCTTGATTGTAGTTGTTGCTGCTAAGGGTGGCCCAAACAGTTATTAGGTTTAGGGGGCAATCACTTATTCACACAGGGCCATGTAGGTTTGGATTTTCTTTTCCCTCAATCATAAAAACTTTCATTTAAAAACTGCATTTTGTGTTCAGTTGTGTTGTCATTGACTAATATTTAAATTTGTTTGATGATCTCAAACATTTAAGTGTGGCAAACACGTAAAAAAAAAAAGAAATCAGGAAGGCAGCAAACACGTTTTCACACCACTATACCTGTATATACTAGGGTTACCAAACGTGCTTTTTTACCAAGAAATGTCCTGTTTTTACCGTCCCTTCCTGGCCATCATGTTTTTTTTTTTTTTTTTTTTTTTTTTTTAGAGTGATGAAAATGTTCATTTTGTTACAATCAGCTCTACAGAAAAATATAGACAACTAAAGACATACTGTAGAAAGGAGAGCTATTTTTGTTAAAGCTGGATTTGCTAATATAGTATGACTATTATTCCAGATTTTTTTTTCTTGATTTGCTCAGTAAGACTTCAAAGGACAACTACAGTCTTGTTTTCTTACAGGCCGATTTTTTTAAAACACAGAAGAAGCATTATTTCCATCATTTCATTCCAGAGATTTTTCCAGTTATTTTTGTACCATTGAAAATGGTCAGCTATATTATTTTAGTCGTAAGAAAACATGTTGAGTAACATCTGAGAATCCTATCTGAATTAGTGTCTTTGGTTGCCGATAGTATATAGTAATATAACAATTTTCTATCCATACAAAAGAGGCATGTTTTAAATGTATTGAAACTATAAGGCACCTTTGAATAAACTTTGCTTATTATTTCAGTATCTCATTGCCAAGTGTCCTGGTTTTCTGTAATCAAAATATGTTCACCATATTATATGCTGAATTATCTGGTGCGCCCATTTGCATTTTGGTTGTTTTGCTACAGCGATCATAAATTATAAGCTTGAGAGACACTGTGGACACGAGCAATGGGTCGTTCATGAATGAAACAGCTCTTAGAGATGGCTCTTTGATGTGAACGACGGGAGCCGGTTCTTTGGAGTAAAGTTTACACTTTTTTTTTTTTAATAAAGCAGAAAATTAAACCGTCTCCCTTAAAAGAACCGAAATTCCCATCACTAATGGATGCAACATTAAGTACACCTTTAGTCTACATCAAAGAATTTTGATTGATGACACCCTCGTAGTAGTGGGGGTTGGAGGTTGCGTTATGCTGACAGGTGTGTATCTTCAACAGCTCTTAGTGTGATGAGGTGCGGGTCGACCGTACACAACTTCAAACCGCAAGCACAATAACAAACCTATTGTCATTATGTAACATTCTCATTCAATTTCCAATTTCATTTCCATAAAAATCACTCATGTTTTGTCGATGCCAATTTAAATATGACTTAACAGGCTTAGAGAGGAGATTAAAATGCACGGAGCCCTTTCGAAAAGTGCCCCGGCTGATTAGAAACGGTTAGGATGAATACCTCATTTCAATCAAGTGGTTCAGTAGTGAATGTTTCCTTTCTTATTATGCGCACACATTAAAATAAAAGAATCCAATCAGTGTGTAATCACAATTGTGAGGCGTGTGTGAAGATTCAGACTGGTAAGCAACAGAATAGCAGTCTTTTCAGTAAGGGTGTCACAAGACACCCGTCTCACGAGACAAGACAATACACATCAAGTACAATGAAACAAACATGACAGGAGAAACCGAAACGAACCAAAACAAAACCGTAACCAAAACAACGCAGGTGTGTTTTGAAATGTTTATTGTCCCACAAATTGACGCTAAAAGATATTGTCAACATTTTTGAGACCAAATAAAACACTAATGTTATGATATTGTTTATAATAACATATAATAATAACATCTCATAATAATGCAATATTTTATTTAATATGTCATCTTTCACGTCATAAAGTTGAATCGCTGTTTGTAACAAGCATTTTCTCACAGGTAATTTGTACTGCCCATAAGATATTAGCAGCATTTCTTGATACTGGAAAACCCTCCAATGTGGCGGAATGACAACAATTCTGCAAAGATGAATAGGCCAAAATTCCAGTTGTTGCTGCTAAGGGTGGCCCAACCAGTTATTAGGTTTAGGGGGTAATCACTTTTTCACACAGGGCCATGTAAGTTAGCATTTTTTTCGCCCTTAATAATAAAAAGTGTCATTTAAAAACTGCATTTTATGTTCAGTTGTGTTGTCACTGACAAATATTTTGATTTTTTTTCACGGTCTGAAACATTTAAGTGTGACAAACATGCAAAAAAAAAGAAATCATACACTTTTTCACACCACTGTATGTCGTCCTTCAGTGATGTTTACTGTATGTACTTGCATCCTCATGCCTTTTAAAGATGGTATTTTTATATCTAACTACTTGAACTGCTGTAAGTTTGGACGTTTCGATTCCTCATTCAGACGAGCCCAAAGTTTCACCCCAAAAGCAGAAACAAAAAAAAATCACATTAAAACACATGTAGATGGAAAACATGTCAATGAGAAAGTGAAATTTAAGTGTGAACAAGTAAAATGTATGGTGTGAATGAATTAATATTAATAGACACGGGGAGGGGATGGTATTAAATAGAAGCTCTGCTTCTTCCTACCCGTTTTCAGATATGTTGAATTGTGCAAATGTAATCATGTGATGTTCCCTCAGGTAACTTGTTACACATGTCTGAAACAAATAAACACACCATACCACACCATACCAGGTAGTGAACAAACTACCAGTAATTGATGAGACACGGAGAAGGGGAAGGATTTAAATAAGCTCTGCTTCTTCCTACTCCTTTTCGGACATATGGAATTGTGCAAGTGTAAACGTGAAGTTCCTTAATGTAACATGTCCGAAACAAATAAGGTCCAACGTGAAACCAAGTACCGGTAGTTTTTTGTTGTTGTCTGTGTTATCCTTGTTCATGCCCCGGTGTTTTTCTTTGAATTGCTAGGTTCAAGGCAAAGCTGGGGACAGAACGTTACACGCCATAAGGAGGAACATAATTATTTACATGTGGCATGATGCAATCTACAGTCGTCTTCCATGACTACACAGGCGTTTTGTGTTATAAATGCTGAGACATCACTGATATAAAAAAACAAAATCAATAAGTTTCATGAAACTGACTTGACTTTTTGAGGGTTATGTTTTCCACCACAGTACAGCATACTAGTCCATATAACTAGTATAAATACATAAAAACATCTAATGTTGTTGTAAATAGATTTCGGAAATTAGGCTCCAATGGGGGGCATGCCAGGTCTCATGCGCATGCAAAGCCTGTTGTATAATCTATTCTATCTCTTTTTTGAGTCCTCTGATGACTCCAGACAATCAGGCTGATTGAAACGAGATCACTTTTTATACATACTTATACACTTCTTCCAATGTTTTATAATGCTGAAGATCACTTAAGGACATGACCCAGTCATACTATTAGTGCTGTTTTTGTTCCGCAGAGGCGACCCACTCTAAACTAGGGGAAATTGTGTAATAAAAGTTTGTTTTTCTCTGTTTCATATGCAAAATTGCATCTTTGGATGAAGAACTAGCATTACCTAACATTCACATGAAGTGATCTAATTTATTATGCACCATGTACAGAGTAATTATATAATAGTTGGGCGATACAGCGTGTTTTGGTATCGATCCGATGTTAAGTACATCTATACATCTGTTGTGCATTAAGAGTGTTTAAGCTTGAAGATTTTACTATTGCGGTTCCAATCACCATGAAAACCTGTCACTGTGTGTGCGTGGCTGGATCAGAGAGTGGAGGGTGACCCAAAAATGAGGCTTTATTTATCGCTGGTGCAGTTGTTCCTCGCCACTTTGCGGTTTGTATTTTGCGGCTGCACTCTATCACCCCTCCATCCATCTTCTATGCCGCTTATCCTCACGTGGGTCGCGGGTATGCTGGAGCCTATCCCAGCTGACTTTGGGCGACAGGCGGGGTACACCCTGGACTGGTCGCCAGCCAATGGCAGGGCACATATAGACAAACAACCATTCACACTCACATTCATACCTATGGACAATTTAGAGTCGCCAATTAACCTAGCATGCATGTTTTTGGAATGTGGGAGGAAACCGGAGTACCCGGAGAAAACCCACGCATGCACGGGGAGAACATGCAAACTCCACACAATGATGCCCAACAGAGATTCGAACCCAGATCTTCCCGATCTCCTGACTGGCCAACATGCTAACCACTAGGCCACCCTATCACGTTCTTTTTTAAATATACTAATTCATATATCATGCAGTTTCATGGTTGAATGCAGCCTATTATTAGTAAAAAATAAAAACATATTTCAGAAAATATTAGGTATTTTTTTGTCTAAATTAAGCATTTTAAAGCATAAAAATGGCAAAATTCATTAAAATACAAATACGGGTATAAGGCATTCCAAAGACGCATTCAAAGACATTGAAGATATGTAGTATTCTACACTGGTCGCTAGGTGTCAGTAATGTCACTGTAATGTTTGGTGAGACACAGTAGTGCCAGACTTGACTGCC
This sequence comes from Dunckerocampus dactyliophorus, assembly GCF_027744805.1. Classification (NCBI taxonomy): domain Eukaryota; kingdom Metazoa; phylum Chordata; class Actinopteri; order Syngnathiformes; family Syngnathidae; genus Dunckerocampus; species Dunckerocampus dactyliophorus. Next base: position 41,764,516 of record NC_072820.1, read on the forward strand.
GGAATAACAGGCTTTTATTATCTCCTCCAAGGAGGTTCTGTTTTTTGCTGGCATTTATCTGTTTGGGTTCAAAATAACTTGAAAAGTTCTGAATGGATTTGGATGAAATTTCCAGGAATTGTCGGGAAATGGGGTATGGAAGAACAGGTTCAATTTTCGAGGTGATCCGGATCTTTAACATTGCGAGATAGGTCAAAATGGTCAGAGCATTTGGGGAAAAAATACAGGACAAGTTTCCAACAGGTTCCACAAAATATCAAAGACCGATCCAGATAATGGAATAATTCCGGATACTATGATGAAAAAATATAGAGCATGAAAAAATAGGGGTCCTCTGCGTCTGTGTTCTCAGAGCGCTTTTCTAGTTGCAGCTTTGAATTATCCAACAACGGGCACAATAATAAAAATCCCTCATAAAAACCATGGGCTACTGTTGCATTTGTAACCCATGCCAAGCTGAAATTCAACTCGGAAGCCCTAACGCCACTTCCTGTCTGCCCCCTTCACTCAGCTCCCCAAGGGAACACATTTATAGTAACACACACAAGTCTTATTTATGTCTTAAGTGGCTTAATTACTCTTATTATGTCAACTACATTGGGTAGTACGTGTGTAAAGGTGACTATAGGGGTGCTATGTCATGTATTGAGGACTCAAATTATGTTAAAAAAACGTATTAAGAAGGTTGGAAGCATGTTTTCTACACTCTAACTAAAGGAATAAATAAGGAATCATATTTCGCTGAAAAGGCTGGGTCTTTTTTCCCCCTAAATAATTCATAAATAATATTTTTTGGGTTTATCGTGTTGGTTGAACTTCCCCCTTAAGTTTGGTATCGAAATAATATGCATGATCTAATCACGGTAGTATCGATCCGATACTGATACTACCTTTAGTATCAATATTATCAATATTTGGATGGATCTGTCAAACCCCCTATTGCAAACTAAAGATACTTATTAACAGAACAAGTGACACACATGGCGCCTTTGTGGAAGCATTAACTCAGCTTCCTTGTGTAAACAACATGGCCATCAGCAGGGCGCTCACTTGGAACGGTGGTTCTTCCAGAGCTGACCTAGTTGGCCAGATGGTTTGGCGTCCTACAACAAAAAAATACCATACAGCACATCATCTTTTTTGCAAGTAATAATGAGAAAAAAGAATGATGGCTGATTGAGTGACCATGAATGAACAAGGATGCAACAGTATACTGTATAAAACGTTGGACTTAGCTACCGACATGGTTGATATTCATGTTATTGACCAACTGGACTAAATATGCTGTGGTAGGGATGGACGCCAAAACATACTGAGAATGTTTAAGGTAATAACTTGTGTGAGAAAGTTGCAATTTTATACTGCAGTCTTGCTAAGAGCAGACTTTCTTTGGAAATTTGGTAACAATAATCCAAAGGCGTTGTGGGTGGACTCGACTGACCTGTGATGACTCCATGTTCAGTTAATGCAAGTGAAAAAGTAGTGACGGCAACGCTTTTCTTAAGAAACACTTAAATGCATGGTAGCAGAACTGTTTCTTCAGAAGCAACTACAGGACTTAATGTGCAGCTCCAAGGATTTGTTATCCATTCTAATAAGTAGAGCAGACATACTTAAATTCATACTGCGGAAAGATGAGTTTTCCTTTTATCGTTTCTGTTAAGTCAATAAAAATGCTTGAAAAATAGCAAGAAGAAATAATATCTATATCAGTGGTCACCAAGGTTTTTTTTTTGTGAGCGCTACTTTTACAAAATGAAAATGGCCAAGAGCTACTCGTTTTTGTAACGTTTATTTTAATAGCTAATTTCAACCCAAACTGAATCAGAACATTAACTAATTGTTGGTATCCACAGCTCACATTTTGGATTTCAGATTGCATTTCTTTCGAGTGTTCTCGCATTATTAACTGAAAAGCTGCATGGACAGCAGGCTTGCGGGCGCCTCATGAGGCGATGGGGGCTCTCATGTTGGTGACCCCTGATCTATATAATAATAAATAACAAATAAAATCATACAAATTACACCCATACATACATGTGGAACTCAATACTGTAAATTGGAAGGTCTTAATAATTTGGAATTTATTTCTTGATGTCTTAAGCTGATGATTACAGCAGCCAATGATAAAAAAATAAAAAATGTACTATCCCCGATAGTTTCAATATTATAGTGCAGGGGTGCCCAAAGTGCGGCCCGGGGGCCATTTACGGCATTGGCACATTCTATAAATACAATTTTTAAAAAAAGGGGGGAAAAAACAGCAGTAATTTTACAAACAAAGTTAAAATATTAAGAAAATAACGTCATAATGACAAAAAACTTGTAATTTTACAAGAATAAAGTCATAATATTATGAGGAAAAAACAATCATGCGTAATTGATTATTTCAAATAAAAATATTAATTAAATTAAAATCAAATTCATTACAATTAAAGTTGAAATATTAAAGAAAAAATGTATTCATTAATTCTTTTTCTATGCCGCTTGTCCTCAATAGAGTTGCGGGGGTATGCCGGAGCCTATTCCAGCTGACTTCGAGTGAGAGGTGGGGTACACCCTGGACTGATGGCCAGCCAATGGCAGGGCACATATAGACAAACAACCATTCACACTCACATTCATACCTATGGACAATTTAGAGTCTCCAATTAACCTAACATGCATGTTTTGGGAATGTGGGAGGAAACCGGAGTACCCGGAGAAACTCCAAACTCCAAATAGAGATGCCCAAGCGGAGATTCAAACCCAGGTCTTCCAGATCTCCTGACCGCGTGGCCAACATGCTACCCACTTGGTGTATGTACTGTATGTTATTTTCTTGAAGTTGTCAAATCATGAGAAACAAAACAAAACAAACAATAAAGTTGCAATTTTTGGAAAATTAGATTGGGAAAAAATTGTAATATTGCCACAATCACGTCAAAATATTATGGGAATAAAGTCGTAACATTATGACATGTAAATGTGGAAATGTTTATGAAACAACAGAACTGGAAAAACAAGCAACAAAAGTGTAATCAAGGAAAAAAAAGTTCTCACTGTTTTCACAAAGCTGAGCTACAGGCTGTTTTTATTTAAATATATATCAACATGAGTTGGCTTACAAAATGTAAAATAGGTGGCCCGTCCAGCCTTTGATTTTTCAGTGGCCCTCGATTGAAAAAGTTTGGACACCCCTGTGACAGTGAAAAACTCCATCCAATAAGCAAAGCCTTCCTAAGCCTAAATTGAAACGATCTCTTCGTCTAAATTGAACTCCTGAAAAAAAAACAACTTTTTCACAAGATTGTATTATATATTCCCTTCCCGATATATTTTTTACAAACTACAACCACTGAATTACGCAACTGTCATAACTGATTTATCGTTTGTGTATGTATTTTCTATATAGGACTACACCAAAAATGGCCAATACAGTACACCAGACATTTATTGTAAACCATCTTCTCAGTGAATACACGTTTCTGACAGGCAAATAACATGGCTGAATAAACACAAACAGGTGTTTGCATTGTGAAGGTACTTTACCAGTACATGGTAAATCGTTGTTATGCAAAAATGACCTGAATGGCATCTTGAGAACATAGTTCTTGTAATGATGACATCCTACAGTACTTATTTTTCACAAAAAATTCAAAAGTAAGTAAATTCAATAAAAAAAAGGAGTTGTGAGTGGCTGTGTAAAAAAGTACGAGAGCAAAACATTCACATTTCTAAAAAAAAAAACAATTTCTTCTTTTTTAATTATCTGTATATTTAATATCATTAGTACATTAAACCATGTTCCTGATTGGTTGATTTTCACTGGCTGATTCTAAACTATCACATGCATTAGTGTATGCAATTATATTTGTTATTATGTCATTTCCAGAACAACTAAAATGCATAGATGATTTTAAAACAAAGACAAAAAGGAGCACCAAAGGCCTATGTTCAAATAAATAGACCTCTTTAAATAAAAATGCAAATAAAATGATCTTATTATCTATTTGTCCAGGTTTGTGTATTGCACATCCTGCTCCGTGAATGACAGGCAACTATTGGTGACTAAATGAGCGTGTAGAAGAGTGCTTGTTGTTTGTCAAGTAGCTCATTCATGCACTTCTGCAAAAAAGATAAAATCTGTTCAAAATGAGCATATTTTAACCTATAAAAGCACATACATTTGGCATTGCATGATCAGTCTGCTCTTTTTGTTTGTGATCAAAACATGCTTCAGACTCACTGTGCCTCCTTGTGGTCAACCAAGGCCCTAGCATAGCAACTAGAGTGTTTAGCGTGTCCATTAGACATACAGTATCTTCAAGTGTACGCTTTCCTCTGTGAGCACTGGCAGCCAAATACAAGGCAATGCTGCTGGTGATGCAATCTTAATTGGATCCGGGGTGCCGGAGCTTGTAATTGAAGACGTACGGTATGTTACTTCCTTTTGCTGTCCAGGATGGCCCTCCAGTCATCAGACCAGGACTGAAGGCGCCTCTGTGAAGGCCTGACAGGAAGGTGCTTGTTGTGACAGGCGGTGAACAAAACGTGCTCCCACGTGGGTTTGGTCTCCACACCTGCACAAGAGATGTGACTGGCGTGAAATATTATATAAGAACAGAGCCGCCATGGACCACATGGTGCGGCGCCTACACAGCGGTTGCCTTAGACAGACACTAACACCATGTAGCAGCTGTCTTACAAGATGCTGGTGAATCACTTGAAAACACCCACGTCGCATTACACAAGCATGTTACGGCAGCACCCTTTTCCTTCTTTTTCATTCCCATATACTGCATACTAGGGGTGTAACGGTACACTAAAATGTCATTTTGGTTCGGTTAATTGTTGGTACAAAAAAGGAAGAAAAAAAAGACTTAAAATGCTTTTATTTTAAAAAAATGCAAAGACAACTTTTTTTTCTTAAATAAATAAAAGCGCCCAATTTAGGTGATATTTCAAATAAATTATTAAGTAATAATTAATCAGTTTTTGTAAATAGGAAAATAATAATAAAATACGATAAAAACTGTTGTATTTAAACAATTGTTTAAACATGTAATGGACAGTTACAGTTAAATAGCTCTCTGTTGATAGCTCGTTGACGACATCACTTTCAGCTTTTTCATAAAATGAGGACGTGATGTTATTTTGTAGCGAGGTTCAACAACTTTAATCATAAAAAATGATTAGACCACCCTTGTTTCTTCAGTTTATTGATCCATTTTAATGCCTGGTACAACTAAAGGTACATTTGTTTGGACAAATATAACAATGATAACAAATATAGCTCATAAGAGTTGAATTTAAGAGCTGATATCTAGCAACTTCCATGGTTTTCTTGATAATAACCAAATGGCAAAGTTCTGACATGAATAGCTATAGCACTGTACCGCCAAAAAATGGAACTCTTATGAGCTATTTTTGTTGTCATTGTTATATTTGTCCAAACAAAGGTACCTTTAGTTGTATCAGGCATTAAAATGAACAAGAAACTGAAGAAATAAGGGTGGTCTAATCATACTTTCCATGACTGTACTTAAAGCCAGCGCTCTCAAAAGCTGAATATGGACGTAAGCTCGTGGCTCTAAAAACTCCAATCCCATGTGTTACTGCTTTGGCCCGGTCAGAGTTGCTTGCTAGAGGTTGTTTATATGCTGAAGTTATCGGTGTTTGCACTAAGCTGCTTTTCTTTCTTGTAGATGTAACATTCTCTGCCGGATGATGCCGCTTTAAGTGTGCTAACATGTAAGACGTGTTTCCTGCAGCATACCCGATATCGGCACACAAGTTTGGATTTATCCGCTTGCCTTTGTCCATCCGTAAAAGCCAAGGTGTTCCCAAACAGGAGACTCTAGTGAGATTGGAGGGTCTTCCAGCTCAGGCTTCTTGCTTGCATTTGCCATGATGCCATTTGTCACGCCTGCGAGCTACTAGCGTTGCCCCCCCTCAGTCAGTAGTGTCCGACACTCGTCCGTGCGGAAACCCGCCCAGGACTTTAGTTCTGCGTGAAGCGCTTAGATCACTCCAGTAATAACTTTAATGAGAAAAATAGCATAAAATATAACCAACGGTACGAAAGTGGACCGAACCGAACATGCAGAACCGAAACGGTTCAAGACATCCATGTGAACCGTTACACCCCTACTGCATACGGAATCATTTTTACAAGTGGAACATTTACACACAAATATTTACATTATGTTACATATCTGCGACCTCAGTGAGGACAAGCAGTACAGAAAATGGTTGGATGGATGTTACATTAGTGCTTTTTCTAATGCTCATTCATGCTTGTTCTCTCCAAAAATAGGCACTTTTTTCACAGGAAACCCATCTCATTCACCATAAGTTGGAAAAGCTGCGGCAGCACTAGCTTTCAACAGTCAACTTTATTACAAGCCGGCCTAAAAACAAGATAATATATTATCGTAAGTGATTACTGGAATTACAACGGGCAAGCAGTGTAGATTATGGAGACACTGCTAGACGGGAGGACCCAGCGGCCTGCGGAGCATCAGAGCCACGTACCACAGCAAGCCACTTCAGAGGGAAAGGAAGGTGGTGCCACAGCAGACAGAAGCACAGTAGCCTGAAGACCACGCTACAGGCCAGGAGCAGGGGAGCAGAGTTGCAATTCCAATTGCAATATGAATTGCAGGAAGTAGAATTGAAATTTCATGAAATTCAGAGAAATTCATGATGCATAACTAAGGTATATATAACAATGGAGCATTACAGTATGTATTTAAAACATGAATTTTCTAAAAAATATTATTGTATGGACTTAATGTGCACAACACTTTATATTGTATATAGTTACGAATAGTATTTTTTTTATCACAAAAAAATAACATTGAAAACCTTCTCAGATACAACAGATCATTAAAGTTGTAAAAACTTTCAAATGGTTCGATAGGAGGATAGAACAGCTCTTCATCTCCCAGAATACCTTGCTGCAAGGTACAACTACAAATTCTGCTAATGCTCATGGAGGTGTTGATTGAATATCATGAAGAAGAATAAAAGTCCAGTTTTAAGGTATAAATGGTGTATTTTGAGGGTTTTACTTGCGACATTTAAGTGGTAGGGAGAAGAAACTTGGCTTGGAGGTTATACAGTACCCGCATGCAGAGCTACATAAATAACTTAGTACATCATTAGTAGTAGTATATCGTAGTATATAGTAGTCACATTGGTAGTAGATAGCAGACTTACATCACATCTGCATAACAGTATACGACGATACTGCTAGAGTTTTCTAATCTCTCCTCCCTCCTTGTAAAAGGTGCCTTTTATTATGTTTGATATGATGGAATGAAAATAATGAAATGAAATCAAACTGAGACTGATACCTAAAATGTCAGGCTTGTCGTCTATAAGGATGTCTCCACTGACCACCGTCTTGTCTCTGGTCAGGATAACCTGCTCCAGAAATTCATGTCCCAAATGCTTTTCTACCCACGCATACTGGAAAAAAAGAAAACACATTGACATGCAGTAATAGTTCCTAAAGAGAACACAACGCGTCACTGGTGAGCAAGAGAGCGTACCTTTTCATAAGGGCAGTGCTTGAAATGCTTGATAGGGCTAGTGCAGATAAAGACATCTGTACTGCGGAATGAAAGAGTAGGAAATTACACAAAACACCAATATTGTCTCATTTTCAGGATTTCAAGTGACATCAGGACTATAACGCAAGACATCACAGCAATGTGAACAGTACAGGCCAGTTTGACTGGACATTAAGTGCTGTGAGGCCATTGTGTGAAAAACCCACACTTAAAGCTCATGCAGCTAGCAGCTAGAATCTGCAAAACATCCTGCTGTTAAGTATAGCAGAAATTACTGGATTGATTCAAAAAATGTAAGAATACGATAGTATAATATGTTTGTAGCTACAGCCACAAGATGGCAGCAAATGAGCATAAGATTCAAGATTCAAGAGTTTTATTGTCATATGCATAGTAAAACAGGTAGTTATACTTGTACTATGCAATGAAATTCTTATTCTGTTCATTCAAGAAAAGAAAGAAAACACAAGAAAGAATAAGAACATAAGAAACATAAATACCAATAAATTAAGAAACAACAACAGAAGAGACATGAATACAAACAAACAAACAAACAAATAAATAAAGTGCTATGAGTGTGTGCGTGTGTTGCGTGCGGCGTGTGTGAGTGCTTCGTTGAGAAGCCTGATGGCATGTGGGTAAAAGCTGTTTGACAGCCTTGTGGTCCTGGACTTCAAACTCCTGTAGCGTCTGCCTGACGGTAGGAGTGTGACTAATGAGTGTTGTGGATGTGTGCTGTCCTTGATGAGGTTGTGTGTTCTTCGTAGGACTCTACTTTTATAAATGTCTTGCAGTGAGGGGAGGGCTGCCCCAACAATGTTCTGTGAGGTCTTCACCCGCTGGAGTGCCTTCCTATCACGTGTTGTACAGTTACCAAGGGAAAATAACATCCTGGACCAAGTCTACAGCAACATGAAAGGTGCTTTGAAGGCTGTTCCAAGACCCCACTTTGGAAAGGTCGACCACATCTCCATATTCCTTTATCCAACATACAGACAACTCCTCAAGCAAGCTCCCCCTGCAAGTATAGCAGTTAAGTTATGGAATGAAGAAACTGATCACGTACGTCAGGACTGCTTTGGCTGCACAAACTGGGATGTGTTTAAAACTGCAGCGGGGAGGGAAGATTGTACTGTTGATTTGGATGAATATGCTTCTGCTGTTACTGGCTGCATTAGCACATGCATAGAGACTGTTACCACCACCAAGTATTACAGAAAATACCCTAACCAAAAACAGTGGATGAACTGTGATGTAAGGGCTAAGCTACGTGCTCGTTCGACTGCATTTGTCATGGGCACCGCTGAGGACTACAAAAAGGCCAGATATGACCTCAGGAGGTCCATACGGGAGGCCAAAAGGCAGTACAGACAGAAGCTGGAGGGCTGCTATTCCAACTCAGACCCTACCGCATGTGGGCGGGGCTCCAGCACATCACAGACTATCGACAGCGGAGTAGCGTAGCCACGTCCAGCCAAACCACACTTCCAGATGAGCTGAATGAGTTCTATGCCCGCTTTGACACCCAAACTCCTGATGAGCAGAGAGGGTGGCTGGACTTGGGGAGCACACAGGACTCACGTCTCATGGTTAAACACAGCCTCTCAAGCCTGATCTTTCTTTTTTCAAGTTGCTGTTTTGTAGAAACTGCAAATGATACAGAATAAGGGCCCAGTCACCCCACACATGCTCTGCCTTTAGAGGTAGCAACTTCTGTTACCTTTAACACAAATCCAACCGCCGTCAGAGCCGTAACAGAAGATCTGGCATCAAGCTGCCTTCTCCAGCAAAGCGGGGAAATTGACGCATTGTCATTTTATGCAGCGACACACCATCTCGCCATCAAATAATTACATGTGTGGTGACGTCTGTGCCAGAGTTTAGGGCGAGTTAACACTTGCACTGCAGTCTGGTACTCTGGTACCAAAAATACACTGTAAATACTCGGCGTGCACTTGAGTGCAGTTTGGTTAGCATTCACACTTGCATTTTCGTCTGTGGACCAAATAATGCTCTCAGTTAAGCACATGCACAAGGTCGCACCTCAATAGGACCGTGTACAGTACATGACGTGTCCATTGTCTGACAACCTCATGCACCCAGGTATGTGTAACTACTGTATTTACACTTCTAGGCTGACATTTAACTCTTATTGTTTGTTGATTTTCAATCGGCTTTCTGTTGAGTTTTGCAAACCATTGCCTTCTGACATCATTGCCGATGTTTTTGTCTGTTGGTGCGGTCGATGTTCACACTTGCCTCACTCTGCACTAGACTCCACTTGCAAGATGATCTCGGTCCGGTTCTGGGTTTAGGTGGACTGCGTTCGCACTTGTCCAAGCGAAACATACTAGAACAGCAAACGAACTAGAGTTGGTTTTAAACGGACCAAAAAGTGTGACTGCACCCTTGTGTGACTGGTCAGGCGGGAGAAGTCAGTGTATGTATGCAACACACCTGTGCTGCCGTTCAAGCAGCTACACGGCTGATACTAGCTCCATTAGGTTGCCTAGGTCCCCCTACTGATTTTAGAAATTTAAAAAAAGGGGAAAATCACAGAAGTATCAACCTCTAACTAACTAACCAATAAACAAACCAAAACATGGACTATTGTATACATACAGTGTATAAGTGAAGGATGCTTGTGTACCTACTTGTCCATGTTGGACATCTGCTTAACAGCTTCCACTCCACCTGGGAGGGGCTCCAGCTCTTTGAAGAAATCCTTGGACTCCCATATACTTATGGCTTTCTCCTGGAGATAAAGAACACGTGCATGCTGTTTATCACCAAGAGGGACAAACTCTGCGTAGGTGTGTGCACACATCATGAACAGAGGACCTGACTGTTACATTCTTAATATGAAACATTCCAAAGATAATGTAAGACACACTGTTGAGCTCACAATCTGGCATATTTGCACAAATGATTACCATTTGTTTTAATACAGTATATTAAGGCAGGGGTAGTCGGTTTTCTTATTGGCCCATGGAAAAAAACAGGTAAAAAAAAAAAAGAGCAAAAAGGCACAATACAGAAAAAGCTAAAATGTTGGTACGAATAACTAATAACACAAAGGTTGGTCTTCTAATATACTGGCTATAATTATTTTGCCTTTTCACAGAATAAAATCTATACTGTACTATAACCAGTGTTGCCACAGTTACCTTGAAAAAGTAATCTCATTACTGATTTTAAAAAGTAATTTTGTTCATTTACTCATCATTTACCTTATTGATTACTTTAAAAGTAACTAAGTTTGATTACAAGTGACTTTTTTAGTTACATTTACAGCTGTCGTCAACACCCCCTGCAGCCCCAACATGAAAATGACAACTGGTTAGATTATCTCACAACAGGCACAATAATAAAGACATTATAATTATAATTATAATAATCATAACATTAATCACGCAGGCTACTGTTGCAGCTGTAACCCACAGCAAGCTAAAACTCAACTCGGAACCCCCAACATCACTTCCTATCCTCCACACATCCAGAACATACTGCGACACGCACAAGTTTTATTTATGTCTTAAATGGCTTATTTTCTCTGATTATATCTACTACATTGGGTAATATGAATGCAAAGGTGACTATATGTGCGTTGCTTCATGTCCAGATGGCTCTAATAATGTTATGTAATGTAACAAACTGTATATAGAAGATTGTAAACAGGTTTTCTATGCCATAATAACAAAAATATCCCATTTATAAAGAAGGAATCCTACTTTGCGGAAATTCACTTATCACGGACGGGTCTGGAACCTATTAACCGAGATAAACGAGGGATTACTGTCCTTAGTTTATTGGCAGTGCTCTTTTAACACTAATGTCAATGTCTTTCCTTACAATTAAAGTTGAACTTAAAAACTATTTCCTGAAATAAACAGGTTTTTTTTTTCTAAACTGGGGGAAAAATGATCTTGAATATCTTTCCTGATAATAAGTGGGTGATGTATTAGTAACAAAATGATGCCACATAATTTGATATAAATGAAAGTGATCACCCTATAGAGGGGGGAAATCAAAGACACCCCAAAAATGAATGTGAAAAAATGATGCATCAGACTGGTCCATTTTGCCAAAATGTCATTGTAGCAACTCAAAATGATTCTCAGTAGTTTGTGTGGCCCCCACATGCTTATCCGCTTATCCTTCTCCCGGTTGGGCATACCCGGAACACCTCACCAGGGAGGCGTCCGGGAGGCATCCGGACTAGATGCCCGAGCCACCTCAACTGGCTCCTCTCGATGTGAAGGAGCAGCGGCTCTACTCTGAGCTCTTCCCGGATGACCGAGCTCCTCATCCTGTCTCTTGGGGTGAGTGCAGCCACCCTACAGAGGAAACTCATTTCGGCCGCTTGTATCCGCAATCTCGTTCTTTCGGTCACAACCCAAAGCTGAGGCATGACCATAGGTATGACCATGACCAAAGCATGAACATAGGCGAGGGTGAGAACATAGATCCATCGGTAAATTGACAGCATTGCCTTCCGGCTCAGCGACCGCATTACTGCAGACGATGCGCCGACCCGCCTATCGACCTCACGCTCCAACCTTCCCTCACTCGTGAACAAGACCCTGAGATACTTGAACTCCTCCACCTGGGGCAGGACCTCATTCCCAACCCGGAGGGAGCAATCCACCATTTTCCGACTGAGAACCATGGCCTCGAATTTGCAGGTGCTGAGAAACTGCCCCAGTAAACGCTGAAGGTCACAGCCCGATGAGGCCATCAGGACCACATCGTCTGCAAATAGCAGAGACGAGATCCGAAGGCCACCAAACTGGACTCCCTCGACGCCTTGGCTGCGCCTAGAAATTCTGTCATAATCATGTCAACATTTACATGTTTAAATAATAATATTGTATATGTTCTTTCTCTGTTATATTGTTGTGCAAAAACTACTCAAACATTGAACAGTTGAACATTCAAGCGTTTATAGAAGGTCAAACTAAGTCCATCTGTAAATGTTATAGTGCATCTTAGGTTCGTCCTGATATTTGTGTACTGTACAAACTTTGTTTACATGCAAACAGCTGAATGGTAGAGTACTGTACTTACGCAAAGGTCACTCCTGAGGTGTCCATACTGCGTGGACACCCAGAACCCTCTCCTGTCCTTCAGAGTGATGTAGGGCTCATCCGGATACCTAGCCCGGTACTTCATCGAGAACCCGCCCTCAAAGTCGGCCAGAACGCCGTCCATGTCAACCAGAATTCGCAGTCTCTTACCAGAAGGAGAATGGAAGGTCATGTTAAATATGTCACGGAGGAAAGTGTGTCTCCTTCGTAGTAGGCGGCTTGTGGTCGACAGGAACATGGCGGACTTGGGCGGCACCAATTAACTCTCTCCACAAAAAAAGATGAAAGTGTTTTCCTCCACCACGTACGTTACATGGATCGTATTCGTCTTCTGTTGACGTTTTGTGTCACTGTGAACGTTGTCATTCGCGCCGCTCCAATGCTAACTTGACGTTAGCTTTGAAGCTAATTGCTAGCTAACAGCTAGCTGAGTGTACTCCAGAGGACAGGTCAAATGTGACGGGCTTTTCACCATAGTGTACCAGGGTATGACAGAGCCATTTGTTGGCGTGTTTTAAAAAAACATCCTTTCTAAATCCGGCAACCTTTGAAAAAATATATTTTTTGATTTGTCAGAGGAAAAAGTACACAGTAGACACTACTGTGGTCCCAAAGGTAAACAACACCATAGCTCATCTGAACTCGGAGGAACAAACTGTACTGTGCTCCAGAGGTGGGTAGGTCGATACAAATATCGACTATTTTTACGTTGTAGTAGCTGTATCGGGTCGATTCTAGCGTGGTGAGTTCAATATTTTTCCGTTCTACTGTATGTTTGTTTCCACAAATATGCGTTTTTTTAGTCATGACCGTGTTGTTACATTGTCGATATTTCAACCCTAGCTATATAGTTTACAAACTCTGGACAGAAGTTTTTGGACACAGGAGGACTCTGTCGGCAAAAAGCCAACGGATTGAAACGGAAGTCTAGTAGTTTTTGCATTGGTTAGTTATATTTGCACCACAGTATTGGCTTTTTTATTTACAACAATTGCATACAATAAAACAATTTTGTTGAGTGTTAAAATCGTCTTGTATTTTATTTACATATTGTTGTTACAATGTTCACAGATATGTTTGTTGATATATTTTTTGGTTTGTCTAAAGTCTTTGTCCTGTGCTTTATTGTGATTATAATTATGACCAACAAAATAAAATTCCAAACTCATTCAATAATATAGAAAATCCCGTATCGGTATTACAGTCCCTGTATTGGCATCGAGTCGATAGCAACATTTTCAGTATTGCCCACCCCAGAGCTCTACAAGAGAAACAAGATGACTCACTACGTTTTGTTCTCTTTAAAAAAACAAACGTGGATTGGCAGTCACTGTTTGTTTCTTTTCGTAATAATTTATTTGGTATTACCTTCTTAATATACACAAATATTGTATAACCACGTTTTCCCACGCTATACAATTATGTACAATTAAAATGTATCATTCAAATGATGTAAACAGACGTGTACACTGTAAACAGTTTGCTTTGTTGTTATAAAATGTAATTATTGGATAGGTGAATTATGTTAATACTAGTACATTGTGTTTGGTTTCGCACACAAACCAATGTAAGAGTGAGTAGTTACTTAAATTTGTTAAACAGGATCGCAAAAGGTCTCAACGATCTTTGTTTAAAACCGCTATATGCTGCGTCAGTTCCTGTTTTTCATAATTCTTAAGGGGAAAGTGGACACTCTGCCTATCATGGTGTTTTGTGGTTCCGTAGAAATGCATAAACATTGAATAAATAAATATATAATTTTAAAACATTTTGTTTTGACAACTAAAGTAACTAGTGATACTGGTAAATTGCACGCTGGACGCATCATAAAGCCTGCTGCAAACGATGGTTCTTTAAAATGCCATGCTTCACAGGTCTCGTTGCAGTCCGTGAACTTCATATGATATCGCGAGAATTGTACCTCAGTGGCGGCTGTGTGGCCCCTGTCTCAGTACGGACGGAGTTGTTTCTGACGTTTGAATGAAAAACAGTGCAAATTACTTCCACATTGGACCCGTGATATAATGGCTTCAGCCTTGGAGCAGTTTGTGAACAATGTGCGACAGCTTTCCGCTCAAGGTAGGGTTGCTAAACCTTTTCGTATGGGAAGTACTGGCTAGTTAGCCTGCATATGCTACCCTATGCGATAGCTAAGTCAGACCCTTCTTTTTGCCTCATCATGTAAACACATAGCAAAAGGTCCTTTCGGTGACAGTAAGACTGCCGTGAAGCGTAACCCCAATACGTATTGGCACACATGAGCAACATGGGTGTTTATGGAACAAATAGTTATCCAAACTAAATGTCAAAATCCTACTTTTCTTTTTGAGCTGAAAAATATTTTCTGAGCACTGGTCTAGCGGAAGTCCCGCCTTGGCCTCGCGTGATTGGCTGGCGAATGGAATTAACTAATACGACTGGATCAAGTGACCTATCAATCACTTTCATTTGCCTGTTTGCAAGGCCTTGACAGGACAGTAGAGATGGGATTTGTTTGAAGGGAGCCAGATGTTGAGTAGCCGTTCCTTTCAAAGAGCTATTCAAAAGACTGGGTCGTTGTTATATTTGTTAATTTTTTAGAAGTTACTCGTTTTTAATCAAGGAACCAATCACTAGCAGCAGTTATAAGATATCCGAATATTTTGAAGTTACTTATCTCGCCAATATGTATACTCTAGAGTATTGTTTATCTATTCGAATAAGTTACATTAACCCCATCAAACATTTGCCAGTCCGAAAAGGAGTAGGAAGAAGCAGAGCTTATGTAATTCTACCACTTCTCCATGTCTGCTCATTCACACCATATCGTTTACGCTTACAATATTACGTTTGCTTACATATTGTCATTAACATTTTATTCAAGTCCTAAAAAGAAGTAAAGAAGGAAAGGAAAAAAATAAAACATCAACAACCAAATAGGATTTTATTATAGATTGTGCAGTGTGGAAGGAATAACATGTTTTTGTATTTTTTTTAAAGGCATAAAACAAACATAAAAAGTGTAACAAAAAAAGAATAAATTGCTAATAATGAATAGAAAATAAACAGGTTAGAATAAGTGAAGACATTTAAATACAAACAAGCAAAGCAAAGGAAAAAAAACAGTGAGAGTAAACATATGAACACTGGAGCAAAAAAAATTGAACTGCACAATTCATGAGCAATTTGTGAATGTCTATTAAGTAATAACTTATTTGTTACATTCAGCAAACAAAATGCATTGCTTAATATTGTTGAATTTGGCATAATCTATGTTATTGTTATGTTAATGTTATATTGATTGTTGCTGACTTCACGCTGCATCATTCAACATCATCATTATCTCCCATAGTCTAACTGGTGTCTGGCTGTTTTTACAGTACGTCATCGTCCTTTTCTTTGGAGGCAACAAAAGCCCATTGTGACTGTTGATAGTCAACATCTTTGAAGTTGGAACATAAGCGATAATTGGCTTGTCTTGTAGTCAAGCCAGCAGTGCGGGCAAACAAATCTGTAATCCTGGTCGAGATCTGTGTACGGGAAAAGTGCCAAACTAGTCTTTAAAATTAGAAATCAGTGCAGAGAAAAAAAAATGGGGGAAGTATTTTGAAGTATTCATTTTATTTGGCATGTGGTTTCACTGTAAATATTCCATAAGGTGGTGCTATATCTCCATGCTGTGACAGTGAGATCACTATTTTGAAATATCCCTCACCTGCAAAATTTTGTGACAGAATAAAAAGTATGCAGTATCCAATACAGGAAAAAAATACAAAATACTACTAATAAGTATGTATATAAAAAAAAAATATAAATAAATTTACAATAAAAATTGGGACATGATCAGAATGTCAATGCAAAACTGGTCTGAACTATTTTATCTGAAATATTTTACAAACAGGCGCCTTGAATCAACATACGTACTTAGGCTATACAGTCGTCCCTCACCACTTTTGCGACTTCACTCTATAATGGTTTTTCAAAACAAATTAATCGTGGTTTTGTGGATGACTATTGCCTATAATTAGTTGTTTTTTTTAAAAAAGCACTTTTAAGCAAATTTTACATATTCTTGGCCTAAAATAAGCATTTTCAAGCATAACAACGGCTAAATTAACTAAATACAAATACAGTATAAGGCAGGGGTCACCAACATTTTTTCTTGCGAGAGCTACTTTTAGAAAATGAAAATGGCCACGAGCTACTCATTTTTGTAGAAATGATTTTCATACATTATTTCAACCCAAACAGATCAAATATGCTTGTTTTACCAAAACATTCAAAAAATGCTGGTATCCACAACTCACATTTTATGTTTCAGAATACTTTTCTTTCTAGTGTTCTCACATTATTAACTGAAAACCTGAAATGAAAAGCAGGCTTGCGGGCACCTCGTGTGGTCGTGGAGGGCAACCTGGTGCCTGCGGGCAACACGTTGGTGACCCCTGGTATAAGGCATTCAGAAGACTCATTTAAAGACGTGATATGTAGTATTCTACACTGGTCACTAGGTGTCAGTAATGTTACATTGATGAGACAATAGCAGCCACAGGAAACATGCTGAAAAAATGCACACAACTCTCCTAATGCTAATGTGTGAGTTTGTTATGCAGTTTTTCTCTGCTTAGAATTCTTAGTTCAAATAATTAATTGTATGGTAATTACTTTTTATTTAGCTGAATGAAAAGAGCTATCAAGACTATTATGTAAAGTCTCAACATGGGTTGATTTTTCTTAATTTATTGTTATTATTCGCTGTAATTTCCCCTCACAGGCCAGATGACTCAGCTTTGCGAGTTGATCAACAAGAGTGGGGAGCTGCTGGCCAAGAACCTGTCCCACCTGGACACAGTGCTGGGGGCGTTGGACATTCAGGAGCACTCCCTCGGTGTGCTGGCTGTGCTGTAAGTGCAGACGTTCACTATAACTCCAGCAACAGTATGTTTGTCACTCATCAAGTCACCACTGACTGTGCTTGTACTAGTAGTATAGAATGGTAGAAGACTAAAGCGGCCTAAAGTATTACTCTTCCCATTTTCATCCCTATTTGTTTGTATAATTGTTAAATGTCTATTGAAATATGGCTCATTTTTACAAGTTGGTACTTTAAAATGACCGAAGAATGATCGGAGCTAGTTGTATTGTTTAATATTATTGTGAAGTAAGATTTATTTATATAACAATGGTCATGAGGTGCAGTACAGAACAAAATTATAAGAGTAAAAACATTTTACATTTGTCAGAGTTGCTCCTTCTACTTAACGTGTTTTACAGTTTGTTTTTCTCCTGACCGTTCCCTCCCTTCTTATTCCAGATTTGTAAAGTTCTCCATGCCTAACATCCCTGACTTTGAGACACTCTTTTCCCAAGTCCAGCTCTTCATCAGTACCTGTAATGGCGAGCACATTAGATATGCAACAGACACTTGTAAGTCGATATTTTTCTGTCATCATTGCACCATTCTTGTCTAAATAACTGGAACACCCACG
Organism: Dunckerocampus dactyliophorus; assembly: GCF_027744805.1. Taxonomy (NCBI): domain Eukaryota; kingdom Metazoa; phylum Chordata; class Actinopteri; order Syngnathiformes; family Syngnathidae; genus Dunckerocampus; species Dunckerocampus dactyliophorus. Next base: position 41,782,630 of record NC_072820.1, read on the forward strand.
AGTTCAGCTCATAGTGAACATATGCCCATGGTGTCAATATTTAGTGCGGTGGTTCGCAATTCTTTTCTCACTGGGAGACAGAAATGTTTTCAGCTATGTTTTCATACATGTTGGCAGGTCTGCACTAATATTGAAAGTCCTCCCTGCCTCTCACCCCCCCAAGACAATTCACCCCCCTCCAGCCCCACTACTTGAGAAGCACTGATTTAGTGTGAGCACCATTGTTATCTCGCTCTGCCTTAATCATCTTGGGCATGAATATGAATAGCTCAAGAGGTTGTTACTGGAATCCTCTTCCCTCATGACATTACTGGAGCTGGAGGGTGTTAGACACCTTCACTCCACCTTGACGATGCTCCACAGAGGGTCAATTTTGTTCTGGTCTGGAGACATACTTGGCCAGACCATCACCAGGTGTGTTTGTGAGTTGTTGTCATTTCCAAAGAGAGGGAATCATGCTCTCTTTCAGAATGTCAAAGTACATTACAAAGTACAGTACTTAAGTAAAGTACAGTACAGTACATGCAAAGTACATGCTTGACTGTAAGCAAGACACATTTATCTTTAGTCCTGATTAATGTTGTCAATTATTTAGACAATAAAGGCTATGTATTGAGTAATTTTCAGTAGATTGTCAGTCTATATTGCTATACAAGCTGTCAACTCTCCAGTAATGTATATCCAACTTTCATTTCTACAGTAGTGTCCCTTGAAAAGATACTGTTGTAAAAATGGTGTAATAAGTAAGCACACAGCCGACTGATCAGTGCCGATTTCCTTAGTTTTGGCGGATCAGCGATTGGCCGATCCTTACATATGAAACCCATCTTATCTACCGCCGTAAAGGTCTGCCCCCTTCTGCTCTGCCAGGCTGACAGCTACAGTAGCAATCGAGCTAAGGCTAAAGCTAGCAGGAGCAAAGAGCAAGGCAGCGGCCCACTGTTAGTGCTTAAGAGCAGTGAAAAGAGCAAAGCTACTGTAACAGAGGGTTGCAGGATGCCCGCAGATGTTGTGCAACTTTGGTGTAAATAAAGGCCTGGGGTCACGGCTGCAGGAGAAACCTTTATTCATGGAAATAGCTTGTCTCTTTAGCAACAGTTAAGAAGTCTTCTCAACACACATAACACACTGCCGGCCTCTGACCTCTCTGTGTGGAGTTTGCATGTTGTCTCAGCACCCAGTACTGCGGTTTCCTCCCATCGCTCCAAAACATGCATGCTATGTTAACTGGACACTCCAAGTTGCCCAGAGATGTGAATGTGAGTGAGAATGGTTGTCTGCATATGCCCTGTGAGTTGCTCACCTACAGTCAACTGGGATAGGCTCCATTGCTCCCATGACCCTGAACATGAATGAATGTTTTGTTAAATATTGCCATTGAATATAATATTTTTAATGCAAAGTTTCCATATTTTAAGCAACCGATTTATACAGCTTGAATGTGGATTTGACTTTCTGTGTACTCAGATGGGAATTTCATATAAATTTCATATATGGTCTGTATTTACATTTTTCCTGCTTTTTGTTTCCCTCCAGTTGCTGGTCTCTGCCACCAGTTGACAAACGCCCTTGTTGAACGGAAACAGGTAAGACTCTGGATTTGCATGGTCGACTCAGTGATTGTGTGTGGACGGGTAAAACGGAGCTCTTTGGGTTGTGTCATAAGAAATGTGCGACATTATCATGTTTTTAGACATTCGTTAACAAGATAATGTACAGTTCATATCTTACTATATTGATGAACTGATGTCTTACAACGCACGAGCAGGTCGATTGGTATGTGCACATGAGGTGTGTTAAGTTACGATGCAATCTGCATTCATTCATTTTCTATGCTGCTGAATGATTACTAGGATTGAGCTTATCCCAGCTGATGAGAGGTGAGGTTAATCGCAGGGCAAATACTGTATATACAACCATTCACACTCACACTCCTATGGACAAATTAGAGTCACCAATGAACCAAACATGCATATTTTCGGAATGTGGGAGGAAGCCGGAGAACCTGGAGAAAACCCACACACCGGGAGAACATACAGTGATGCACAACAGAACCCAGATCTTCCGGATCTCCTGACTGTGTGGCCAACATGCTAATCACATGGCCACCGTCCGAGCCGCTACACAAACAGTCCCGTTATAATGTGTTTATTTGTGAGTACCAAGGGGGAAAAAAAACGATAATGCCAGATATCTCTGGCGGTCCAAATGTATTTGTGGCGTTGGCAACATCGGTGACGTGTTTTTGTCCAACTGAGTCATCCCATTGCATAACACCACCTGGCTTCCACGTGTGGCTCATTTTATTTTATATTTTCCTTCTTAAGGTTATTAAAACAAATAAAGTGTGGTTCTTATTTGCTCACATTTGGAGTATTTAATTAGTCTTCTGAACCTTTCCTTTCTCTCTCCATAACAGCCATTGAGGGGTGTGGTCATACTAAAACAGGCAATAGACAAAATGCAGATGAACACAAACCAACTTACCTCAGTTCATGCAGACCTGTGTCAGGTGAGTCACTGCGCCTCTTACATCCTTCACAAGTAAGGTCACAATCACAAAAAAAAAATCTAAATTTTTCAACATAATGTGAATTTTTGTAGTTTTTTTTTTTTTTTTGCATCTAATTAATTTGCCTTCTGATTTCTGATCCCACTGTGCTTCATATTATTTCCCTGTCTTCTCCAGCTGTGCTTGTTAGCAAAGTGTTTTAAGCCCGCCCTGCCCTTCTTGGAGCTTGACATGATGGACATCTGTAAGGAGAACGGAGCTTATGACGCAAAGCACTTTTTATGTTACTACTACTATGGTGGCATGATCTACATGGGCCTCAAAAACTTCGATAGAGCACTGTATTTTTATGAACAGGTAAGTCTTCTGTTATTTGCTTCACAGCTCTGTGCTGATGTTTTTTTTTCTATGGTTTGGCTATTTTCCCACAGACACAATGGGGAAGAATAAATATCAGTGTCCAAATATCCAGGGTCAAACTGTTGCCATCATAAAACTTTTATTAACTGTATAGGCAATTGTTTGAGTATCATTTTAATATTCTTTACTTGTACAAGTGTCATGCAAGTCACAGAAATGTAAAAATGTATATTGGGACGAAAAAAAAAATAAGACTCAGTTTAAACTTCAATGACTATTATAAAGGTGTATTGCGAAGGTGATTTTGTTTGTAAATGTACCTCACATGTCATTCTTACCACTCACACAAGTGTAAAAGGAAGTTAACCACTTTGAAACAATAAAGCCAATAAAACAATCTCCATTACATTTGACAACAAGTGGTGACATGCAGGGTATCGCTGCTTTGAATGACTTCTTTTAACAACCCTTGTTGAGGTTGACCCATTTGGGGAAGAAAAGCCAAAGAAAAAGTTCATAAGAGTTAATCCTTTTGAGTTCTTGAGAGGTAGGCGATATGATGACATGCATGCCATCATGGCACGTTTATTCACAGAAAAATGTGGGTCACAATTACAATTTGTATGACCTTGCAAGCATTTAATTTAATTTAATTTAAGACAGGGGTGTCCAGAATTTTTCCACAGAGGCCTGCATACTGAAAAATCAAATGATGCAGTGGCCATCCATCCATCCATCCATCCATCCATCCATCCATCCATCCATCCATCCATCTTCTTCCACTTATCTGAGGTTGAGTTGTGGAGGCAGCAGCCTAAGCAGGGAAGCCCAGACTTCCCTCTCCCAAGCTACTTTGTCCACCTACTACCGGCGGATACGTTGCCAGGCCAGTTGAGAGACATAGTCTCTCTAACGTGTTCTGGGTCTTCCCCGAGGCCTCCTACCGGTGGGACGTGCCCTGAACACCTCCCCAGGGAGGCGTCCGGGAGGCATCCTGACCATATGCCCAAGCAAGCTCATCTGGCTCCTCTCAATGTGGAGGAGCAGCGGTTCTACTACAAGTTTCACCTGGATGACAGTGCTTCTCATCTTAGGATGCGGGGGCCACCTTTACATTTTTTTAAACCATCCCATGTAGATATGATGAGAGATTTTTTTTATATTGAAGGTAAAAACTGTTTGCATCTCAGCTTTTGGTTATCAGTGACAAAGCATATTATTAGTATTTTTACAAGTATTTCAAATTTATTCTTGTACTTTTTTTTTTCTCCTAATGTTATGACTTTATTCTTTTTTACATTGTTTTTTTTCTACTAAGATTTTATTCATAGCATTTTGACATTATAATCGTAAAGTTTCCTGACTTAATTTTCCAAAAAGTGTAACTTTTTTATTTTTTATTTTTGTGTGTTTCTAATATTATGACTTTTTTCCTTTCATATTTCAACTTGATCTTTGTCATTGTTATTTCTATTAATACTATGGTTTTACTCTGTCTCTCACTCACCGCTGACTGAAGGGTTTCTACAGTATTTGTGGAATTTTATTCTCTAATTTTTTTTTATTTTTTTTTTTTTTTGCCCCTTCAGGCAATAACCACTCCAGCCATGGCAGTGAGCCACATCATGTTGGAGGCCTATAAGAAATACATCCTGGTCTCGCTCATTCTCCATGGCAAAGTGCAGCAGCTGCCCAAATACACCTCACAAATCGTAGGAAGGTTTATCAAGGTGAGGAGGACTTAGAATCTCCACGAAGCAGTAGTGATTAAAATCCAAGCATAAGCAATCATCCACTGTTACACTGCCAACATACGGTATACTTGAGCTCTTTTACTGTATTTCCTCATTGTGTTTCAGCATAGTTTTTGCTTATGCTTCCTTCCTCTTCCTCAGCCCCTGAGCAACGCGTACCATGAGCTTGCGCAAGTTTACACCACCAACAACCCGGCCGAATTGTGCAACACAGTCAACAAACACAGCGAGACTTTCACGCGAGACAACAACACAGGCCTGGTTAAACAGTGCCTCTCCTCCCTGTACAAAAAGAACATCCAGAGGCTAACAAAGGTGAGTAACAGCATGTTGCTGAGGTTGTCTTATATTTACAATAGCACTCACAGAAAGTGAGTAAAGTCATTCCTGCCTGAGAGCAAAAAAAATAAACTGTTCAAACTAGAATGTCCCTCAGTAGAAAGCAGACGTCAGCCGAGGTTGTAGATTCCTAAACATGTTTCCCTGGCTTGTTTGAACGAAAAATCATACAATCATGAAAAATCATGATGCTGTTTAACCACAGTCCTTCTGGTGGCAGTAATCATACACACACAGCGGGTGCCGGCTGCCACACATCCTTTTTTTCAACATTTTATTCTTCTAAGCCTCACTTTTATCCAGATCTGCACAACATTTTAAGATTTTTTTTCTCTTAAATTGTGCTCTAGCTCTTCAGGTATACAAAGTTGTGGAAATGTGTAGTTTTTCATGATAACAAACCAAGCAGCCAGCCCACAAATGTCATTTACACGGACATGAAAACCTTCAAAAAATTGTAAGTCCTCAAAGCCTGAAGCCAATGATCATTCATGATCAGTGTCTCAGACAGCAGCTTCTGGCAACATCATGGTATCCAAGGTTGCCATGTTCAACTTGGAGGAAGTCCCAGAGCTGTCAATTTGACAGGGTGGGGGCAGTGCAAATGCTGAGAAAATCACAAATTAAAAAAACTCTCTGGGCTTGGCAGATATTGGAACAATTTTGATCTTTGTTTATATGGGTTGCTGTCTTATGTCCCCCCTTGCAGACTTTCCTGACACTGTCTTTGCAAGACATGGCAAGTCGGGTACAGCTCTCAGGCCCTCAGGAGGCAGAGAAATATGTCTTACACATGGTGAGGGGTTCAACACGCATACGTTATCAATACGTGTTTTTGTCGGCATTTTTTTATGTCTGTTTTGTTTTCATGGGTTTTCTGTGCAGATTGAGGACGGTGAGATCTACGCTAGCATTAACCAAAAGGATGGCATGGTGTGCTTCCATGACAACCCGGAAAAATACAACAATCCAGCGATGCTCCACAAAATTGACCAAGAGGTGAGGGTTTAGTCTCGCTATGCATTTACACTTCACTTAAAAAAAAAAAAAAAAATTAAAAAAAAAAAAAAAAAGAATGACCTCATACAGTAACTATGGCTTTTTCTTTCAGATGTTGAAATGTATAGAACTGGATGAGAAACTAAAGTCTATGGATCAAGAGATCACAGTAAATCCACAATTTGTGCAGAAGGTGAGACAATATTTGTATATGTTGCACTTTTGTGCATGATTTGCAATGTGTACTGTATAAGACAAATGGAAAACAAAAGTAGAGTGTAATGGAAGGACTAGTAAGGCCTTTCATAATGTTCTTCCTTTTTTGCATGTACTGTTATACATTATGGTCATTATGGCATTGAAAACAAGTATAATACTGATGACTGACTCTTGGTGCATTTTGATTCCCCTATATTTATTATTAAACCAGTTCGGGGGGAGTCTACAAGACATTTGCAGAATAACGAGAATTGACATAACAATCCATCTTTGCATATGGTGGTGTAAAATGAAGAAGTTTAACAGGCCACACACATTTCTAATGTCTGACTTTTATTTTACAGAGTATGGGATCGCAGGAGGATGATGTTGGCAGCAAAACATCAAGTTATTCTTGAGGGGCCTCGGATTGCTAGAGAATGCTGCAGCCTCCCCAGCACATTCTTCCGTGGATGCGTTGGATTTTTTTAAAAGAGGAAAACAAATATTCTATTGCATAAGGACATTGGTTAAGGAAAATCGAATTGTGTGGAATGCTGTTGAATTTGGCTATTGTTTTGTCACAGAAGGATAACAAACGGTCTTATAAAAAGATTCAGATTTTGTCAGTGTTTTATTTATCAATTTATCAGGTTGGAGTGACACTGCTACATTATCACAAAATACAGTAATAAAGAAAACTGGACTTATTTGCTCCAAGCATATTTGTGAATAATCTCACCATTTTTGCTGCATGATGGCTGTAACTAGAAGGTATTACATACAAGGTAATACGTATATGGTTGACAAGGAATAAATCTGAATATAATCTACATTTGTAACGACTGCAATGATCGTTTCCCTCTTGTTCCTTTGGTTAGAATGTAGATATCACTAGCCAATATGCCCACTTGAACGTTCCCTTGACCAAAGTGGGTGAAAAAAGTCACGATTTGGTGCACTGTTTTGTTTTATGTTGGGTTTTTTTTTCGTTTTCATTTTTTAGGTCAGATCCACTAGAGGTCACTACAGCACTGTACAGAAAATGTTGTGACAGCTTGTTATTACAAGTGGTGAAGTCAACAGACAACCAAACTATCTTGTCATTTGGGGGCTGTGCGATTGTGGATCTGTAATAAATTGTTTAAGAATGTGTCGCTTGAATGTGTCGCTTGGTTTCATACGTTCAGTTTTTTATACTATAAATTGTACTTGGTAACATTCTTCATTGATACTGCGAAGGTGAATTTACAACCAATGAGTTCACTCATAAAGGCGGACGTCGCCTCGAGGACAATTGGACCAATCCTGATGCAGCATCCGCTTTAAAGAGGTGGGACTTAAGCACTGAAAGAGTTGGCATTCGCCAATCCTGAGTAGTGTTCGATTGTGATTGGTCCACTGTTTATGAACGAGGTGGGTCTACATTTACTGTGTAAGCTACGGTTGAAATTCCTACGCTAACCAACTTTAGCCAGGTTGCTAACATGTAATTAAGCGAGTGTGGTTAAACTGCATCCATGGTGCTATTATGGATTTGAATTGACAAGGGCTATGCTGATTCCGACACTGGAATACCGAAATAATTGGTGTTTTCCTGTGCGTCTCGCCGTAACTACAACCAGAACATGTCCAGTTAGCTAGAACGCGCCGATTGGTGGATAACGAACCTGGCAAGCTAGCCACTCTACCCGGGTTTGGACTGGGTCGAGGGGGTTTTGAACAGGTTTCATCGCCGAGTGGACAACCGAGTCGGATGCTGTGATTACCATGAGTCCCGCAGGCTGCCCCCATGTCAACTGCTTCAAAGTGGACAACTGGAAGCAGAACCTGAGGGTTATTTATCAGTGTTTCGTATGGAGCGGTTCAGCCGAGACCAGGAAACGCAAGGTAATAAGAGACTGGGAAACGTCGTGGGCTCGCCTAACGGAAGATGGTGTGTATGTGAGTGGGTGGCTTGAATGTGAAAGGTCGCTCGCGCGCGCGCGTGTGCGTTTGTGGGCAGTTCCCCTTCCAAGAAAAACATCACTCCGCTCGACATACCGGTGTCGAACGTCAGCGCTCAAACGGACCAGAAAGTCAACAGCACCTCCCTCAAAAGGGTGGGACTACAATAAAAATCGGTACCGTGTTTCAAAGAGAACATCTATTTCCCTGGGTACCCTGCCTTCAAGTCATTTGTTTCCTGCACCAGCATGAGCTGATAGGTCATCCCTCGCTTTGCTGGCCCATTAATTGTCTAACATGCAATGAGTCATCATCACCTTCTACAACATTATCTTAACTACAATGATCAGTCAACATCATGTTTTCCTTCGCGTGGCTACAGCACTCTCTGCACTGACCCATTTTTTTGTGTCTGACTTTTGATAATCGTCATGTATCTGTGCACAATGAGTGCTTGCATCTCCAATCGGTGTGTGTGTATCTGCATGCACCCTACATCCAAGGTGCTCATGGGCAAACACCATCCTTGGTTGCTCATCTGGCTGGAACAGTGTAGGGAACTGAAATAAGCAGTGCGGATAGATAGATACTTACTACTATACTATTAATATGCAAGAGAAATATTTTCCCCCATCTCACGATTGCCCATTTCTTTATTTGTGTGCCCCCAGAGCAGATTGTACAAAAACGTCTCATTTTGTCACAATAACAAGTTAAACTGAAGAAAAATTGTAAAATAAAATAACTGGCATTCATGGCTATCACTCATGGCTGCCTGGTATTCACGTACACGTCGTAGCGTGTGCACATACACAAAAGCAGTCTTTAACAGGTAACATTCATGTTGCTGTTATGGTGTACAGTACACGCAATGATAGCTAATGTGAGTAGCTAATCTTTGCCAAATTGCTATTAGCTGACAACAGGGCCACACAGTCTGAAGGAAGACCCGGGTTTGAATCTCCGCTTGTGTGGAGTTTGCGTGTTTCCCCTGGTAGTCCGTTTTCCTCCCACATTCCAAAAACATGCATGTTAGGTATGAATATGTACTGTATGAATGTGAGTGTGAATGATTGTTTGTCTGTGTGTGCTCTCCGATTGACTGACATTGACAGTCAAGGGTGTACACCGCCCAAAGTCAGCAGGGATAGGCTCCAGCATACTCCCGCGACCCTAGTGACGATAAGCGACATTGAAAATGGATGGGTGGATAGCTGACAACAAACATGACTGATGTGCGTGTGTGTTCCCTCCACGAAGTAGCCAACTATATATTTTTTACAATTATTATTATACATATTATAATATGTTGTAAGGCTATAAAACCCCTCATTTATTTCTTCACTTTTCTCAGACAGGCAGTAACATTTTCTTACATTTCTCTCGTTTAAACATTCTCAAAGTTCAAATTTAGTTTGAATTTTAATGATCAACCCATGGTAGCCATGACCAGAACAAGAGACGGCACGATGGAGATTGATTGGCAAGGGTCTCCAGCCAATCAGGATGCAGAATACAATGGACGGTGCAGACAGAAGAGAGAGAATAGAGAGAGAGGCTGCTGTCTGTGCTAAAGCACAGAACTACAACAGTCAAGTTCCCACAATGTGATTCTTAAAGGGCTAAGCTCGACTTGTACAGCCTTCATACGCTGTATAAAAAAAAAAAAAAAAAAAAAAAGCACTAAAATTACACTAAAAAATCTGCAAAACAGCAAGTCAGCGAAAGGTGAACCGCAATGGAGCGAGAGAACACTGTGCTCAAAGCAGGAAGAGGATGGGAACGTGTTACATACCGTCCCTTTAAGTGTGTTTATTCCAACATCTTAGGTCAGAGGTGTCCATATAGAAAAACTGAAGGATGCAGGGGCCACTTTGATACATATTGTATAATAAAAGATGCGAAAACCAGTCTAAAACATCCATCTCTTACCTTCCTGTTATTTAAGAGACAAAGCAAACAGTTATTTGTGTAATATCTAGTAATGTAGCTTATTAATAATTAATTTTAGCATTACAATATGCTGAAGGACAATAAAAAAAAACAGCTGTGAGACAAAAATGGCCTCCGGAATGCAATTTGGACCTCCCTGCCTTGGGTGCATGCTTTCCCTCAGCAATCAAATTTAAATCATTTCAGTGCATTACAAATGCCAAAATAAAAGCAGATCAGCTAAACATTTATAATGAAAAGAAATGCAGTCATCCCTCACCACTTTGCATTTTGTGACTTCCCTCTATCACAAAAATTAGATCCAGTAGTGGTTGCTGGCTGTTTCATGGTTGACTACAGCCTATTAGTTAAAAATAGACATATTTAAGCACATTCTGTGTGTTTTTGGCATGAATTAAGCATTTCAAGTATAAAAATAGCTAAATGAACTACTCATTTAACTCACTCATCATCATCAAACAAGTTGCAATATTTTCACAGGTTAGTGGTTTATATGTGTGCGTGTGTATTTATAACGTACAAGTACTAAGTGTTCTTACTGACGTAATTTCCGGTGTATAAGCAGCTGCTTTTTTTTAATAAACTGTGAATACTGCGGCTTTTACATCGGCGCGGTTAATTTAGGGCAAAATGTTAATCTAGTGACATTTACTTTACTTCAGGACTATTGTCCTGAATTGTTTAAATACTGTGCCGCTCGCGATTCAGTGAGGAAACGGTTTTCTTTGGCAGGAGCCAATGATGAGCTATCAGTACACTCACAACAAGCTTGTCAACCCATTGGACAATGAAGGGGTCATTATATATGCCAGCATAACAACCGAACAATCTGACACACGGTGTCATCTTTTAAAGAACACTTTGACTACACTAAATTCATCACACAGCAACTTAACACTCAAAAGGTGTTCCTGACAAATATACACATGTAATAAACATGTCCCAATTTGATTTTAATACAAAAAACCCCCCAACATTTGTAAGTTTTCCCATAAGGTATTGCGTCTGAGCAAGGGGCGCTGCAATGACGTCAGCTTCCGTGTGGGCTTTTGGCTTTGTGTCCTCTGGCTCCCTCTGGTGGACAGAGGCAGCATTTCAGCACCATACACCATTTTTTATGCTTTCTATGCTTCTCCAGTGAAATGGTGTTCCCAAACAAAATGCATTATGGGTTTTTTTTTCATATTGAACCCACATTGGAACATGTTTCTATACTTCTGAGGTATAGATTTTGAGTGTTAAGTTGCTGTGTGATGAGTTTAATGTAAGATGAAACCATGAGTCAGTCTATTATATTGAGTAGTCACCTTCTGCAATTTCCAGTGGGCTGACAAAGCTTGTCATGAGTTTTTTCATAGCTCTTTTCATTCACACAGAAAAAAATCCATTTCAAAATCTTTATTTGCCATTTCTTGCTAGCATTCTTTTTCACCCCTCCATTATCAGCATACATCCATTTGCTCATTTGTTGTCTCTAATCTCTAATTCTTTTCGGGTCCATGTAGAGACACGTTGCGCATTTTGTTCTAGATGCTCCACTGCACCATTATGCGCCTACTACACGTCAGCTTTACAGATGCCATTTCTGCTAAGCAGACACATGGTGACAACATCAGTCGCAGTGAAGCGACCTAGTGGCACCACCTGCAACTCTTATTAAAGCCTTATTTGTTGGTGGTGTGAAACCATAGATTTGACATTGAAATCAACATTGAGCTTCCTCCCTTGTCCTTCTTCTATATTCCCCCATCTCATTTGTATGCTTTAAACACTTTCTGCTCTCCATCCACTGCCATGCCTATCATGTCTTGTATCTGCAACATGGCTACAGCATGTAAATCAGTCAGAGCCGCACTCGGTCACATACTGCACTGACGACATGACTCCTACAAGACGATAGCTGCCGCGCTGTCCTCCATGTTGTGCATTTTTTCATATCCATTTTTCTCACTCATGTATGTCACATCCCCAAAAAACAAACTGCAAAGGGTTACTCTAAACCAGCCATCACCAAATGGCGGACCTCGGTCCGGATCCGGACCAAGTCATGGCCCTGTACGGGCCCGTGATCAATTAAAGTGAATGGGAAATCTCATAACATATAATCATTCTCCCGGAAATCGTTTGTTTAGTTGCCGAGCGAATGAGAACCATCCATTTTCTATGCCACTTAATCTTTGAATGAGAACCATGGCTTGTTCAAAAGTAAGAACAATTGACAGAGAAAAGCGAACATTTAAAAGTGATAGGACGGACCAATATATGTTCATTCTTCCACAATCCAGAGCCGCTGTGTCTCATGTGCTCTGAAAATGTAGAGCCCAGTACGAAAAATCTATGAGAGTCATAGCACATTAATTTACAGCACAGCAACGTGCAAATGAGTCTTCACTAAGGATAGTATGGATATTGGACCAAAACAAAACATCTTTTGCTGACGGGAGAGTTGTGGAGTACTTCTGCTGCAGAGATCTTACTCAGAGGTAAACAATGTACTGTTGCAGCTTCTCTATTAAAAAAACACTTATTAAATTGTTATTATTAAAAAAAAATTGTTTTCAGAGAAACCGGTGAGGTTTTTGTTTAACTTAAAAATAAGCCCCTTGTATTAATTCATTGTTTGTACAGTCAAACTTTTTATTATTTGTGTGAAAATGATTAGTATCTCATTATGTTGACGTTTGACCTGAAGGCACTAACCTTGTGATTAATTGATCAACATGTAGAGTGCACCGGTATTGAAGCCGCACCCAATAAATGTATGGTTTCATTTATTTTGAACAAGTTACATTGGAATACATCACATAGTACAATTCACAATTCCGGACGGTCAGCGTTGTGAAATCCCATGGCGCCTCAGTAGGTGGTTGGAGAGATTTGTCATATTGCCGTGGTATTTTTCTTGACTTTTACATATCCTACAAACAGGAAGCGACTTACTTAGAACATCTCCTACTTTGCAAAAGCCAAAATGTTTGCACACACTGGACCGCAAAGGTGGCTTACCGTAAAGCACCGTGTATAAACCGCACTTTTTTTCCACCTCTAAGAAGCAAAAAATCGGGGTGCGGTTTATACACGATGACAGGTCTGTGACCAGACTCGGACTGAAAAATAATATCAGACAACGCTTCTACAACGCTTCAGCGGAAGATCACTTGTACTACAAGCCCAGTCACACCGCCTGAACTTTGCTGTAGCGTTCCTGGAGCGGTGAAAAAAATGAATCACTGCTCGTTCACCACCGTTTAACAGAAGTTGGACCTCGTTAAGGCAACGCCGTATCCGCTGGGCCACCGCTGATGGTCCCTCCTACGGCTCTGAAAGTTTTGAGCTGCACAAAATATTACGAGCGGCCAATTTTCCGCCACGGCAAAGTTCATCACCGCTCTAACAACGCCCAGTCAAAGTTTGGCGCCGGTAGACGCAAGTTCGTGGACGCTTGGGTCCGCTAGGCCAGAATTTGACTATAAATACAGGGAGAAATTGACCAGAAGCGCATTTGGGAAGCCGTCTGTGGGTCAGACAGTTGCTTTGACTTTAGCGCTCTCTGCTGTACAGTTGCTGAAAATGCTTGTGTATGCTTGAATAAACGTTGGAGTTTATTCAAATTCACACTGAAGCAATGCAGCATTATGTAATTCCATTGCAGATGAATTGATGGACGGCAGATTTCTCCTTTATTCTTCTTTTTGAAATTGCTTAGGACCTTTACGCATGTTGATTTCAGATGAAAGAGTTGGCAAGCATTTATGAACTAAAAAAAAATGTTTCCCCCGCCGTGAGCCTGAAAATGGGGGTGTGGTTAATACACGGGTGCGGTTTATACACGGTGCTTTACGGTAATTATTTCTCGCTTGCCAGCTTGTCCTCTGCCATCTGCCATGCTACGTTTTGTTGTGTGCTGGCGTATGGCAGGCAATATGGCAGGCAGTAACATAAATCGATACATCAATCTAGATGAATCGTTACACCAGTAGTAAAAGCAATGTTACACTACAAGTCCAAAAAAATGAAGCATTAGTAGTTAAGTGCAAAAGTGGTTAGACATAGCATTGTATGTACACAGGTTCAGGACTCTTCTCCCTTGTACTTTGTAAACATCAACTGCTTGTACTGTTTTTTGAAATCGCTCATTTTAGTGCATTGTTTGAGTTCTTTACTCAGTCGTTACATAATGTGATTCCATGCTGAAGGTTTGTAGTGTTGTTCTTGCGTAAAAGTGTTTTTAAGATTAATTTTTCCCGCATGTAGGTCATATTTCTGCTCTCTTGTTGAGAAGGATTGTATTACTTTTTTGGGGAGCAGGTTGTTTGCTTTATGCACGTTTTAAGATGTTTAAAGACAAAATAGATTTGTACACTTACAGGCTGCACCAATCTATAAGCCACAGGTGTCCACTTTGTAACATGGGATATTTAGCGCACAGGAAGCTGTTACACGGATTTTTACAACTTTCACTTAAATAAAAGCTTTTTTCCAACCAGTGCCGAACAGTGCGTGTAATACGGCTAAGCAGTAGCCGACCAGAAAAGTCATTCATCACTGTCCTCGCCCTCCTCTTGGGAACTAAAGCCACTAAAGTCGTCCTCTTCAAGTGTTTCAACTGAACATCCCCACAATTCCCTCAGCAGACACGCCACCGGACTCTCACCTTCTTTCATAGTCGCTACCAGCATCACACTTGCACCGAGGCAAAGCCTACAAGCCTGTACTGTCCTTTCCACCTGCCAGCGACAGTGGACCTCCCGACACCGCTCCACGCTGCCAAGATCCACCGGCAGGCCCGAGCCGCTACATTGATTTGATCGCCTTCAACTTGAAAGCCGCGTCACATGTACCTCGCCACGTGTTCACCATGATGAGTAGTGATGTGCGGATTGATACTGAAATATTGATACCTCCGATACCAGATCTTTAAGCTCTAAAATCGATTCTCAAATCAAAATATTGACACTTCAGTCATTTGAGGTAATTTATATAATTAATGGAATTAACTAAGTTATTGACACCTTGTCTAAATGTTATGCAGTTGTTTAAAATACATGAATAAATGACCTTATCTTATATTATTTATTTTATGATCTATGCTATGATTTGAAATATGCTACTTTTGAAAATTTACCCAACATGTTAGGTATATTTGCACAAAGTATCGGTTTCAGCTCGGTATCGCTGATACCAGCCTGAATTTTCCTCAGTATCGAATTGGAAAAGAAATCAGTGGTATTGCACATCACTAATGATGAGGGCGACTGAAAGCAGAACTATTATCTTTGTGTTGTAGGCAAAACAAGATATTCACACACATCAGCTTTGACTTTGGAAAACATTGCTGGAAATTTTTGCTGCTTTTTTTTTTATATATGTTGCGGACCAAACCACTAACTGTTCGTGTTTACTTTATATTGATTTGGTCCTTCTAGGGCCTAATCGATTACTCAATTCTAAACAAGCTTCAGATTAATTAAAAGAAAATAAGAAAATAATTGTTAGTTGCAGCCGTAATTTTGACAAATGCAAGCCAGCATTACATTTTAAGGTTCATATTCATAAAACAACTCGAGGGGAGCTGGAATGTAATTGACCAAGGTTGCTATACCCCCACACACACGAGGTCCACCACCCTTACAGCATTGGTATTTTATGTTTAGTAAATTGGATGAGCTAGTAGATTAGTTTTAATCATGCTGTCTGTCCAAAAGCATGTTTTTAAGTCACACATGGAGATGGCAACATGTACAGAAATTGATGGCACTGTGTATCTGTTGTTTTTACCCCACCTCTAATACAGGCCAAGTCATGCATCTGCCACATGTGCGGCGCTCACCTGAGCAGACTCCACTCCTGCCTGTACTGTGTCTTCTTCGCCTGCTTTGCCAAAAAACACATCCACGAGCATGCCAAGAGCAAAAGGCATAACCTAGGTATGGTTAGAACACTCACATACACAACACACACATCAGCTATGTTTGCACACAGTCTCCATCCTAGCATCCAAGCATGCAATTTACCCCCTTTATTTTAATTAGGTGATAACCTGTCCTGATGAGACATACAGTACTGTACACAAGGGTCCATATGCCACACACTACTGTACAAACACACATATTGCTTCCAATATTGCCACTTCCCTCAAACACAAAACCAAAACGTTCTAATTGCACCATCTCTGCAACTTGTGTGTGGTTTTCCTGATGTTTATAATTAAGGGATGATGCAAAGGAGAACAACATAATAGTAAAACTTGGCCAGAGCCACAGCTATATTTCATTTTCAAAGAAACAATAGTCCTTGGTTTTATTTGTTTCATATACTTGGACATTGACGCTTGAGTCGGAAGCATTTGTTACATTCTAACTCAATATCCAGATTGCAAAATCACTTATCTCCCTTGTGCAGGACTAAGCTCCGCCCTGTTGTCAAGAACAGGGGCTCCTTTTGGAGATGCTTTTTTATATCTGTCTAAAAGCTCTAAAAGGATGAAGAAAGGAGACAGAAAGTCAGTTGTTCATCGTCTGGTGTGGGTTTTAAGAACAAATAAACCACCCACCCACACACACATAATAAAGATGATTAAAGGATTCCATGGCCCGAGTGTGTCTATAGTGTCCCAACACTATTCTTCTTCACAGAGACTGGGTCACGAACGCATGGGTGCTTTGTTTGGCGCAATGTTAGGCGCACTGTTTGTTCGTATAATAAGCGAGACAGTGTATGAAAACCAGGACATATTTTTGGCAAAAATTTGGATGGAAACCAAATTCTACAACAACTGTGACGTACAAAAACACTTTAGCACTGTGGGACTCTATGGCACATCAACATTGTTCTTTGCATCTATCACTAAACATTAAGCAAATAAAACCTCTACAGTGGAACCTCTAAAGCCAAATGTGTTCCAAATCTGAATTCAACGACAATATTAGGAAAGTCACACAAACGTTTGGATTTTTTTCAGTCACCATGATGCAACTATTAAAATTGCATGGTTTTTTTTTGCTTTGACTTTTGTGGACTTATCTGTTGGAAATGGAACATTGTCATGCACGATGCATGATGTATGTGTATTTACCTGTATTATTAATATAAAGCAATTGTATAAATTACAAGTAAGATGACTTGCATTCAAAGCAGCGGCATCACCACAGGTGTTAGCGTTGAAGTATTGTGCTGTTTTCTGCTTTATGGTGGTTAACTTTTTTTTTACACTTGTGTGACCATCAAGAACATAAATTAAAAAATGGATGCATGAGGCCCATCTGCAATGCAAATTGCCTTTGTATTCTGCTCATGCCATTTATTGTTAAAGTTCAAAAGAATATTTTTTTCGTTTTTACATCTTAATATTAGGGGTGTCACGAGACACCCAACTCACGAGACGAGACGATGCACGGGATTGGGTCCACGGAGACGAGACGAGATTTTAACATTCATTTTAAGAAAAGTACAGTGAAACAATATGACTGGACAATCAAACGTTTTTATTTAACTGTGTCACAAAACAATGCAGATGTGTTTCGAAATGTTTGTTGTCCCACAAATTGACGCTAAGACACTTATGATATTATGTAATAATAATAAATAATGTAATAATACACAATTTCCTGTAATATGTCATCTTTCACTCTTTAAAGTTGCGGAATTGGAGTTTGTGACATGTATTTTCTCACAGGCAATTCATACCGTCTGTCAAACCTTTGCAGCTTTTCTTGAAATGCTGGCTTTTCAGCTGTATTAAAGAGCAGCATTTCTTTTGCGCTGACTTTCTGTGAACGCGCACCATTTTGCACTTTTCCGTTTTTATTTACTTTGCCGACCAAACGTCTCAGTGAGTGTTGACTGTCGGCGGGAAGGCTCTGCAACTTGTTACCACCTTTTGAATAAATTCGGCATACTTATATATATGGAGGCTGGCAAAATGATCAAGTTCATTTTCATTTACCGTGTGATTAATGTATTTATTTATCGTAAGACATTTTTTTTCTGAACGAGAAATTTTGCAAGATCTCTCTACTAACACTGGTTCGTCTCAATGTTAACAGTGGTTAGCTTACGTTCACCAAAAAATGTTGAGGTGGTTGGCTTTTAATGCAGCAGCGTATCAAACTTTATCCTGCGCAACAGCACTCACAATGATGTCACGCTGCTTGCTTGAATGCAGCATCCCCAGCCTGCGAACTCTGTTCACACTCCCCACATAATGGAATTAGGCCGTTTGAGCTGGAAGTTAAGAACCTCATACTGCAGTATTGGAGAGAGTGGGGGGGGGGGTTGCTGCAGAGACACCTTGGGTGTGCATGACAAAGCGCCACTTTGGCAGATGTTCACAATCGTTTGTGCTTTTTGGAAGCCTCCTTTTCTCTGCTTTTATCCTTTTTGGCTCAGGAACACGCCCCCTCCGGTGTGTGTTTGCGCATCCATTTCCCCAGTGTGTAATTGGGTAAATGTAATTGTAGGCCTAATTAGGTTAGCTGCCGCTGCAAAAATAACAGAAGAGAAAATGGAAGAAAGGCAGAGCTCTACAGACTGTTGAAGAGGTAATTAAGTCGTCTTTAATAAACCCCTGTGGAATTAGTCTCTATTAAATCAAGCCCCTCCCCTGCAATCATATGCCTTTTTCTTTTTTGCTGTTTTTGCTCTTTCAAGGAGCCGATCTTTCTCTGTCCTCTATGTCTTCTATTGTGCCCTCCACTTTTTCCTTCCACTACCTGACAGTGCATCACAGCATTATTGGCCTACTTTGTCGAAGGGCTGGAAACACTTTTTACCAGACCTTTTTGAGATGGAATCATTGCAGGCTTCACTCGTGTCCCATAACTGTCATCTTTACTGTTTTCCACATTCACTTTCAGTGAAATTCATGTAACAACATGCTTATTATTGGTGGTTGTGTGTTAGCATGATGCAGTGCAGTTCTACATCAACAACATGATGCATTAAGTATTATTCATTTTGTGTTACAGTCGCTATTGTATTGAATCAAGACTGCAGATACAGAATCCGTAACAATGTGGGATATTCTATACTTCTTGTCCTCCCTGCATTCATCCTTGGCTTTCCCTCCATACCTGCAGAGGATTACAATGTCAGCCAAGGGAACCTGAAGGCCAAGTTGTCATGGTGACAGCAAACAGGTAGCCGCAAGCCCATTGTTGGAAAGATGGGTGGTTCGTTTCAGCATGTGTGTAGAATTTGAAGATTGCCTTCTCCCCCCTTTACTCCTCACTTTTTGACTCTCGCCACCTCTCTCGGGTGCCTCTCCACCATTACCGGAGGATGTTAACAGATAGCAGACATGTCTGCCGATAAGCCCTGCTACTTGGCATTGCAGCACCATGGCAACGTGGTCTGAATAGGAAAAGACTGCGAGATGAATCATCTAGCGGCGCATACAGCTTGTTGTGACTCATAGCCCTCCATTACCCTCTGACAAACAAAATACTTTGTAGATAAACTATGTGAACATCCCTGCATTTCAATGAAACATCTCCCAAGTGCATTACTGTTTTTTTGGCATGCTGTCCTCACCCTCTCCTCGTCTTGACTTTCCAGCTATTGACTTGCTGTATGGGGGAATTTACTGCTTCATGTGCCAAGACTACATATACGACAAAGACATGGAACAGATTGCCAAAGAGGAACAAAGGAAAGCCTGGAAAATGCAAGGTGTGATAGCATTTGAACTCACTGCAGCAGTACTACACTGCTAAACAAGAAACCATTTTTGTCACAATGATCCATTACCAGGCATAGGTGAGAAGTACTCGACGTGGGAGCCCACCAAGAGAGAGCTGGAACTTCTTCGGCACAACCCCAAGAGGAGGAGAATCACATCCAACTGTACTATTGGTTAGTGACTCTCAAAGGGGTGGATAAGAAATCCTCCTACCTCACAGACAAAACACATGATATAATAATTAGGTGAGGATTCCACCATGCGCTCTAAAGTTAATCATACCTATGCAAAAACAATGTTTTTTTTTTTAATTACTTCTTTCCATTGGCATTGCAATCTATCACCGGAAAATCACAGCACTTACTAAATATCCAATCAGATTTCTCGGGTGTCATCCGTGTCACCATACTACTCAAAGATACTAGGGTGCATACTAGGGAACTGTGAATCTGTCTCGGACAGCAGACTCAAACGGCAGGCAGCAGCCAGAAATAGCAGCCTCAGGGTAGCAAGCAGTGAATACACTGCAACTCTGGCAAATTAGAAAATCCAACAAGCCATATGTAACCCACCTCCCCAAGCCATCTCTTTGAGTTGTCTTTGGCAGGAGGGTACTATAATGCACAAGAGCTGCTGTCAGCAACTGTCATGAATTTTGCAGAACAGTCAGTGTTGCGACCCAGGGGAACATAATATATTAAATGAGGACACAGGAGGCAGGGAAATCAAGTCACCCAAGTTTATTAATGAATAAACTAAAATGAGATGGAAAAAAACCCTCCCGTGCCCAAAGAAAAGGTCCTGATGCGTCGGCCCAAACAAACAAAAGGCCAGTGAGGTGAACAGGCCAACCATATGCAGAGCACAACTAAAACCCTAAACAAACAAAAAAAAAGGACAGCCGGTCACAGCAGGACAAACTAGAAACTAACAGAAGAAAAAACCCCGGCTGCTGCTCAGTGTCACGCCAGCAGTTAGCAAGAAGCAGCTGAATGACCCTGGAGCATGACAAGGAAGTGGAGACAAGCCTGCAGTGGACGAAGGCAGCACGAGCAGAGTAGGGAGCATAGAGCGAGCAAAGCACACATTTTTATGCTCCAGAAAGGGCGGGGTCAATCAGCTGGTTCCTGCAAGAAATACAAACACAAAAAACGGTCAAAACATAAAAAAAACATCCACCTAAAGGTATCCGCTGGATAGTTGAATCTCAGACTCAGGAGGAGCAGTGTGGTTTTCATCCTGGTCTTGGAACTGTGGACCAACTCTACACTCTCGGCAGGGTCCTTGAGGATACATGGGAGTTTGCCCAATCACTGAATGGATGAAAATTACCACCTCCAATGCGAATCCATGGTTCTCACCCGGAAAAGGGTGGAGTGCCATCTCTGGGTTGGGGATGAGATCCTGCCCCAAGTAGAGTAGAGTTAAAGTATCTCAGGGTATTGTTCATGAGTGAGGGAAGGATGGAACAATAGATGGACAGGCGGATTGGTGCAGCATCTGCAGTCATACTGACTCTGCATTGGTCTGTTGTGGTGAAGAGGGAGCTGAGCCGAAAGGCAAAACTCTGAATTTACCGGTCGAGCTTCGTTCCTACCCTCACCTATGGTCATGATCTTTGGGTAGTTACCGAAAGGACAAGATCGTGTGTACAAGTGGCCAAAATGAGTTTTCTCCGTTGGGTGGTTGGGCTCTCCCTTCAAGATAAGATGAGAAGCATGTCATTTGGGAGAAGCTCAGAGTAGAATCGCTGCTCCTCCACATTGAGAGGAGCCAGATGAGGTTACTCGGGCATCTGGTCAGGATGCCTCCCGGACGCCTCCCTGGTGAGGTGTCGAGGGCATGTCCGACTGGTAGCAGGCCTTGGGGAAGACCCAGAGACAACGTCTCTTACCTGGCCTGGGAACACCTCTGGATCCACCGGGAGGAGTTGGGCAAAGTAGCCTAGGGGAGGGAAGTCTGGGCTTCCCTGCTTAGGCTGCTGCCCCCGAGGCCTGACCTTGGATAAGCGGTAGAAGATGGATGGATAACAAAACAGTGCTCAAACATAACAGTCAGGCTATCCCTTCTATCAGATTAGAGCACCATTTAAGCTTATGATAGATCCCTCTTATATGGCTGCTGTTTAGTTTTGTGTTATCAGAAGAGTATGAGTCTATGCCATCTTAAAATACTGTAAAGTAGAACCTCCAAAGTCAAACGCATTGTGTGTCCCCTAGGTTTATAGCTTTGGAGCGGGGAGGAGGTGATGGGATGGGCATTTCTTATGAACACCGACACAAGTGTTCGTCATTGTGCAACAGCAAAACTATTTTAAGGACTGTTTATAAATGTAAACTATACTGTAAAATGATCTTTGAGACTGTGTATGTGTAAGTGCGCTGTTCTTTGAAACCACATTCGGTGGTGTTTTTTTATGTTTTTATATTTTTTTGATTGAAAAAAGTGTAATTTGGAGCTAAGGAGGGATAGCACCTTTAATATCTTCTTGGTAATATTGATTTGTGTATGTAATTAATTGCCTTATATTAATTGCATGACTTACTGAATATTGTACTGAGCAGCCAGACCTTTTCCACATACCAGTAAGTTCCATTTCTCACAGGCAATTCATACTGTCTGTCAAACCTTTGCAGCATTTCAGCAAAGGTGCATGCTGGCACCTTTTTGGCACCTTATTGTGGTAGACTCACATAAAAGCGACAATGAAACGCTCACAATTTTCCAAGGACACCCTTATAATCCTCATGCTAATTAAAAAGATACAATTAAAAAGTTTATTGCAAAAAAAAAAGAAAAAGCAAAACTTTGTTTTTCAGTTAACGTTAATGATCATAGCCATTGAACAGCGATTCTAGCCTTATTTTTAAGGATTTGCACTTTTTATTTAATGGCAGGGGATATGTTCTTGATTTTGCAGCATCATAGCACAAGCATAGCATAGCATATAAACACAAATAATACAAATATTACATAAACAGGAGGTTTGAAAGTGTGAGTTGGGCCTACCTTGTGAGGTGTCAGAAGATGTCAGGGTAAGCATGTATTTGGAGCCTGCTCATCTAACGTCTGTTATACATTATGAAAGGTAAAGAATGAGAATGAGCGAGCAAACACAGTTTGAGATGAGCAGAAAATGCCACACAATATACTCCAGAAAATGAATTTTTCGATGAGTAGGGGAGACCTCAGCCATATTACATTCACTGAAGAAAGGCACACTGTGCCACAAACTAACATAGAATATAAAAGGGGAGCTAGCTGATGATGTATAGAGGAAAATCAACAGCATCCAATGGAATTGTGTGTGATTTGTTGGAGCTCTGCAAGCCTTGATGCGGTTCTCTTTCCGCTCTGCTCCCCAGGCCTACGCGGGCTTATCAACCTCGGCAACACATGCTTCATGAACTGCATCGTCCAGGCACTAACGCACACGCCGCTATTGCGTGACTTCTTCCTGTCTGACCGACACAAATGTGAAATGCAGAGCAACTCCTGCTTAGTGTGTGAGATGTCACAACTCTTCCAGGAGGTAACATTTTTATGTATTGTCACTTAAGAAGGCATTTGGAGCTGTGAGTGTCAACGTTCCTAGCACTAAACATGGTCTGTCATTAGTTTTACTCAGGCCACCGTTCACCACACATCCCGTTCCGCCTCCTCCACCTGGTGTGGACTCACGCCCGTCACCTGGCCGGGTACGAGCAGCAGGACGCACACGAGTTCCTCATTGCTGCACTGGATGTCCTACACAGACACTGCAAAGGTCCGCCAAATTCTTTGTGTTGTCCATGAACAGTAACGTGTGTGAATAAGAGGTGGTGCCCGATATTTGTTGAACCCTGTTTTATATATTGTAAATTGGATCTACACAAACAAGAATTTTGTTGCGTTCTGCAGCAGTATACATCAAATCAATCCTGTAATTCTAAAAGGATGAGAAAACACACAGCTAGGAAACTTGGGTGACTAAAAATTGTAATGACAAACATGTCAGTGAAGAAGACGATGCAGAACAAGTGAGAGAATATAATAAGTGTGGGAAAAAAGTAATTTTATTTTTTTAAGCAGCATGTTAGTGACTATGCATGTGTGTGTGTGTGTGTGTATATGCGTGTCTGCACAGATGACAACGGGAAGAAAGCCAACAACCCAAACCATTGCAACTGCATTATTGACCAAATCTTCACAGGGGGCCTGCAATCCGATGTCACCTGTCAAGTCTGCCAGTAAGTCTGAGTATAGTGTACCTGTTTCACCGTTCCTCCTTAGTTCTACCTTATTCACATGTTGCACCATCAAATGCAGCATCCAGAGCAAAACCCTAGAATGCCCAGTCTGTAAGCTGATCTGCAGCTCCATCTGGTGGTTATAAATGGCACAGACGCACCACACTGATGGATATTTTTCATTCATTTTCATTTACTATACTAAAACAACATCATAATAAGCTATTAGCTTATGGACTGGAATCCAGACACATTCCTGTGATGGGATCAAGTCAAGATTTTCTGTGGTGCATTTTTCTTCTGTAAATCTAAGAAACCTGTGAGTCTGAGCTAAAACCGCAACAAACCAGTCTATCTAGTAAAGCAAGCCCTTATTGTACAACGTCACAAAATCCAGCTCCAAATGTGATCTAATCATCTTAAAATGCAGCATAAAATCGTGTAAATAAATGCTCTTTGTGACATCCCACGGTGTCCAGGCTGTGGCTCAATTTTTTATAATATAATATTTTCTAATAATAATGTTCTGTACTTGAAGGAAAACTGCACTTTTTTGGAATTTTGCCCATCATCCACAATCCTTATGTGAAACATGAACACATATGTCTTTCTCTTTTCTGTGCGTTGTAAAGACATAAAAACATCTAAAAAAAGACGCAGTTAAGAATGCACATCATGGAAACTCTTATTCTACCTAAAAAGGCTTCTGAAAAAAACTATAAAAAGCACCAGCAACGCTGCATTTACATATAATGTGACGTTCATATTCACCAAGTTATAGCAACATTATTATTATTATTATTAACACTGTTACGCCGATCGGACTATGTTACTGGCGTATTGTCACCTTGCCGCACCACACCGGCTCGCTCCTAGCCGCCTAGCGACTTGCTTCAACCACACACTCGCTCATAGCGCATCTGGCCTGTACCAAAAGGTAAGGCTACATATTGGAGCTGCCGCTACTGCTGTTGTGTTTTTGGTTTTGAGTTTGGAAAAGTTAACGCTAGGTGTAGGCGTTCGTTTCTATGTTGCTATGTGAAATCAATGCGCCCAGGAAGGAAATTCCGGTAATTCCGGTAAAAGGACCAAAATACAGCAAAATACTGTAAGTATTACATGTTATCATGAATGTGCCTGTTGCTACATGGTTACAGCATGGATATAAAACCTTGTTGGAGGTTTTTGGAGGTGTTTTAATAGCGGCCTTTGGAGGCGGCGTATTATGTGCAGTAATGAGCTGTCTC
Organism: Dunckerocampus dactyliophorus; assembly: GCF_027744805.1. Classification (NCBI taxonomy): domain Eukaryota; kingdom Metazoa; phylum Chordata; class Actinopteri; order Syngnathiformes; family Syngnathidae; genus Dunckerocampus; species Dunckerocampus dactyliophorus. The sequence continues at coordinate 41,807,847 of NC_072820.1, forward strand.
TTCTTATCTGTTTTTATTTCTTTAGAGTGCCCAGAAAAGAGAAAGATGTGTGTTCATGTCTCACATAAAGATTGTGGATGATGGGCAAAATTCCAAAAAGAGAGCAGTTTTCCTTTAAAAATAAAATCATGAGACACATTGAAGGGAATTTGGGCCATACTGAAAAGAGAATAACTTGAACTGTTGAATGTTTGAGCGACATATCACACTAACAATAGTAAATATTGAAATATATTTAATAGTTCAGCATATCTGGGCCTACACAATAGTGGCTTTATCTTCTTGAGTAGAAAATAAAATAAAGAAAAGTGAATGTGATGCAAATTGGATGAAGGTGAATACCTGTTGTTACTACTACTTCTATAAATGCATTTGAGGTGATATCTAAATAAGAAGTCATCATAAAAACGATGCCTTTGAGAATTACCATTAGTACCTTTGCATCTTTATTCCATCTTGAGTGTTTTGTTTTGTTTCTCCTTCAACAGATGGACAATATTAAAAAAACAATAGCGATTGTGTAGATAGATACATTGAGCTATTGAAATCATGTTGTTGTTTTTTATTTATTGTAAACTACTCCAAGGTTATCAACTTTGCAAAGAAATAATAAACAGAAAATGAATTTACAATGATGGTTGAATCATTTTGTGTGCAATTGTTTGTCTCTATCTTCCTCTCAGCGGTGTCTCAACAACCATCGACCCGTTCTGGGACATCAGCCTGGACCTGCCGGGTTCCTCCACCCCGTTCTGGCCGTTAAGTCCCGGCGGAGATGGATCGACACTAAACGGAGAGAGTCACACCAATGGGGCCACAACACTGACAGACTGCCTACGAAGGTAGCCTCACTGAAATATGATATCTCGCAGGGGTAGCACGTTAAAAAGCTTTAATTTAATACGGCATTTGAAGAACAAACACTTGCCGGCGTATGGTGAGTTTTCGAGGATCACGGTGTGATCATCACTGTTCACTTCTTTTGACATTCGCTCTACCTGAGGGCTTGTGGTTTGAATTGTCTTTTGTTTTCCTAAAAATCTGTTTGTTAAGCCTTTAGCTGCCGTTTTGTGATTAGTTACCATAGCAACACAGACTCAACCCAGCAGAGGAGAACTGATATTGTGATAATACTGTATCATGATTCCCAGTCACCTAATGCCTACTGTATACCTGAATTATGCTGTTATCCATGCACTATCTACATGACATCCGATCTGGAGCCACATTATAATGAAATGCTGAGGTCTTATTCCACGCTCCACTCCACAGTGGACTAGTTTCACTGTAATCCTGCCCACAAACTAGCAAAGCAACTGCCACTAAAACATCACCACCTCTTTGGCAAAGATAAGAAAAGGCACATTTTTTGAAAGAGATGAGCAACACGCTTATACTAAGCATCACTTCTTCCCGTTCAGGTTCACTCGACCAGAGCACCTCGGCAGCAGCGCGAAGATCAAGTGCAGCGGTTGCCACAGTTACCAGGAGTCTACCAAGCAACTGACCATGAAAAAGTTGCCCATTGTGGCCTGCTTTCACCTTAAAGTAAGAGTTTAGCTTCAAGGTGGCGCTCAGCTATCATTTCCTGTTTTAATGTGTGTGTATGTGTGTGTGTTGCCAGAGGTTTGAGCATTCAGCCAAACTACGGAGGAAGATCACAACATACGTCTCTTTTCCTTTGGAGCTTGACATGACACCTTTCATGGCCTCAAGGTGCGAACAGTCCAAAGTAGACCAGCGGAAATGACACGCAGTAGCGTGCAAAACAAATGTTATTGTCAGCAAATGAGGAAAAGACTGAAAAATTGAACTGGATTGTGTAATCCTGCTGATTTTTCCATTGTGCGTTTCAGTAAGGAGAGCAGGATGAACGGCCAGTACCAGCAGACTGTGGAACCCTTCAACAACGACAACAAGTACGCTAATCTGTGACTCATATCATAGCAAAAAAGTCAGATACAGACATTCACTGCATCCACTTTCTCAATTATTATTATTTTTTGTCACATTTCACAAAATGGTGTCCTTCAATCTCTCATTCCTGATGTTGTCTCAATCAGATACAGCCTGTTTGCAGTAGTCAACCACCAGGGGACACTAGAGAGCGGCCATTACACCACCTTCATCAGGCAGCATAAAGACCACTGGTTCAAATGTGATGATGCCATCATCACTAAGGCCAGCATCGAGGCAGTGCTAGACAGCGAAGGGTGAGACACCTCTATCAACACTTTTGCTCCATTTGAATATTACTGGCTAAACCGGCTGTCTAGAAGTCACCATGACTCATCTATACTCAAAAATGCATTTTGTTAAGCTCATTTTGAAGACAAAATGGCGCATTCTGTTATTTTCGTTCAAACATCTGCCAGAATAACATTGTAGCAGTGATTATTATTGTCATGCAATTGCAAGCAGGTGAGACATACAAAACAATGATGAGGGCATCCGCTGGGTCGTAAAGGTTTAAAAATCAAATAATTTGAATTTAAGGTCTTAAATTGTCAGAATTTCTCTTAAAATCTCATAAAATGTTTTGAAATATGAATTTGAAAGGTCATTAACATTATTTTAATTTAAAACAAGTGCATAAACTTCAGTCTCGCTTTTAAGTGTTTACATTTTTCAGGACGCTATAACACAACAAGACAGAACAAAAGTACCTGTGCAGCCCTTGAGCAAAGCAAACAGTCATTAAATAACTGTACAATAATTTAGGGGAGTCAGTGTAGAGCTCGCACAGCAGTATAGGGGTCTCAAACTCAAAATACCTGGGGGCCGCTGGAGTCGGGGTGAGGCTGGGGCCCATCAAGTAGTCACTCAGGAATTACAAGGCACGCTGGGAGCCTGCATCACTCCCAGCATGCTTTGCGGTAGTAAAGTTGCAAAAGTTACATGTTTAGAGTTAACATAGTTGTTTTTATTCCCAATGATTCCCAAAAATGCTAGTAGTCCTATTTGTTTACTTACCTGTTACATGTTGTGCTGCCATTTTCGGAACCGTGTGCACTTACTTTGATGAGATGAGTGCATACATGGTTGTTAGCAGATTCTGCAGAATCATCATCATTTGCTTTTCTCCCTTAGGTACCTTTTATTTTACCATAAACAGTTCCTGGAGTACGAATAGTGCACCCGAAACCCATCACACATGAGCCCTGAAGCACTACTGCAACTTGTACAACATTTCCACTGGACTTCAAGACGCACAGGACGATCTGCTCAAAGCAGTGTGGATTGTGAACATCCTAGCATGATCATGTTCGGTCTGTGAGAAATGGAAGGTTTGAACCCCCAGTTTATGTTGGGGGATGGTTTACTTGATCACAAATGCTGTTCTTTGCCGATGTACTGCTCCGAGCACGCGAACATCAACACTGCGACAAGCTGCTTCTATTCAGAATTAAGGCTCTTTGTTTTTTTCTTAATGCAAAGGAAATCACAAGCACACCATGTGTCACGTACAGAGGTGTGGAAAAAAGTGTTTGCCCCCTTCCTGAGTTTTTTTTTTTTTTTTTTTTGCATGTCTGACACGCTTACCGTAAATGTTTCAGATCATCAAACAATTTTAAATACTAATCACTGACAAAACAACTGAATACAAAGCGCTGTTTTTAAATGAAGCTTTTTATTATTAAGGGAGAAAAAAATCCAAAGCTCCATGGCCCTGTGTGAAAAAGTGATATCCTCCTGTTAAAACATAACATAACTGAGATTAATTGAGATCTATCAGTCTGGAAAAGGTTATAAAGCCATTTCTAAAGCTTTGGGACTCCAGCAAACCACAGTGAGAGCCATTATCCACAAATGGCCAAAACATGGATCAGTGGTGAACCTTCCCAGGAGTGGCCGGCCAACCAAAATTACCCCAAGTGCGCAGCGACGACTCATCCAAGAGGTCACAAAAGACCCCACAACAACATCCAAAGAACTGCAGGCCTCACTTGCCTCAGTTCAGGTCAGTGTTCAGGACTCCACCATAAGAAAGACACTTGGCAAAAATGGCCTGCATGGCAGAGTTCCAAGATGAAAGCCACTGCTGAACAAAAAGAACATTAAGACTCGTCTCAATTTTGCCAGAAAACATCTTGATGATCCTCAAGACCTTTGGGAAAATACTGGAAGGTGTGTGTCCCATTATGTCTGGCGTAAAGGTAACACCACATTTCAGAAAAAGAACATCACACCAACAGTAAAATATGGTGGTGGTAGTGTGATGATCTGGGGCTGTTTTGCTGCTTCAGGACCTGGAAGACTTGCTGTGATTAAATGGAACCATGAATTCTGCCATGTACTAAAAAAAATCCTGAAGGAGAATGTTCGGCCATCTGTTGGCGACCTCAAGCTGAAACAAACTTGGGCTCTGCAGCGAGACAATGATCTAAAACACACCAGCAAGTCCACCAAAAAAACAAAATGAAGACTTCGGAGTGGCCTAGTCAAAGTCCTGACCTGAACCCTATTGAGATGCTGTGGCATGACCTTAAAAAGGCGCTTGGTGTTGGAAAACCCTCCGATGTGGCTGAATTACAACAATTCTGCAAAGATGATTGGGCCAAAATTCCTCCACAGCGCTGGAAGAGACTCATTGCAAGTTATCACAAACCCACATTTTAACACGAGGCAGTCACTTTTTCACACAGGGCCATGTGGGGTTGGATTTTTGTCTCCCTTCATAATAAAAGGTTTCATTTAAAAACTGCATTTTGTGTTCAGGTGTATTGTCATTGACTAATATTTCAATATGTTTGATGAAACATTTACCTACATGTGACAAACATGCAAAAAATAAAAATAAAATAAAATCCACACCACTGTATATACTGTACACACTCTCTCAAATGACCAAATATTGCATTATGCATTTTTCGCTGCACTGCAAAAAAAAAAAAAAAATCAACATCTCATGATAAACATTTTCAGAGAAGTTGTTAATGTGTGTCGCTACTTGTGAGTTTGTCGTCAGTCAACGACGTGGGAAGCTTCGGCTACACTTTTCCCGAGTGTGTCGGATGTTTCCGCCTCTATTGCTGCTTCCAACTGTCGCAGGGGCGGACATTACTCAGTAAATACTATATTTTTATAAATACTGTAATTATAAAGGTTGGTTTACAGTTTTGCATTCACTCTCACATTGTCCGTCTGTGTTACATTGTGCTGTGCTGTTTTCTACACGCTAAAGAGCTAACCACACCCACTCTGGAAAATGCTGCTACGGCGGCTTACTTAATGTTTAGTTAGATTAACTGTTTTTTTTTATTATTGTTCTTATTCTTTTGTGTGTGTGTGTGTGTGCGTGTGTGGGGTTTTCTTTTTGTTTTGTTTTTTAAATATGTACAGGTCTTGGACAGTTTTAGAGTCATATATTTTTCATGTTCATGGTATGTGGTTGTAATGTTGGTGCAGGTCAATGCGAAAAGTAAAACAGGATATGGGAAGTATCGTCCTCAGAATCATGTGCAAAGGATCCTACAGTGTTAATCTATGGCCGCATGCTGCTTGATTTTAGTGTGTGTTTGTGTATGTGCACAAGAAAGAGACGGGGTGCGGGGGGAAAAAGGTTCATCGTCGGCGTGGTTGTTAAAAAAGTGGTTTTGCGTATATAAAAACTAAGCGTGTGTGTTAAGGTTTGTATGCACGTGTGGTGCGCGTGCGTATGCCGTGTGTGTTTGTGTACTGAATCAGTACTTGCGTTCAGCATGCCGCCCGAGCTGAATATTACTTTTTTTTTCACATGTTGAAGATGTAAAGTATATATATACACACACACACACACACACATATATATATACATATATATATATGGTGAAAACCTCAATATTGATTTTGTTCTTCTATATTGCTGGATTCTGCCCTGGGAGTGCATAATCGTGTCTTGTCCCATGACGTCATTCCACACATTCAACATGACTGCTGCAAAGACTGGACACAGTGATGGCAAGACACTTCAATAAAGAAAAAAATCTATATCTGTAATGCACTTTGTCTTACTTTGTATGACTTATTTACTGTTAACACACAATGCTAATGGTGTTTTTAAACCCCCGTGGTTAACAATAAAGAACTACAAAGCCATTTTTTGCTGTGCATCGAATTGATACAATTAGACGGTCAGTAAATGGGAGGAAATAAAAGGCCAAATTGCAAGCTTGAAAACAGGTATCCTCCGCTCGTCCTCAAAACGACTAACAATGATGGTAATGTAACAGCAGTTTTATCAGAACAGGTTGCACGTCTTTTATTTGCTTGCTTGTTGATGCCATAGGCCCATGACGAACATGACAGATGATAAATTATTCCAATCACCTTTTGGGTCTTTTGAGAGGATGCACTCTTTTCTAAATAGTTTATTCAGTGGAGAAAAAAAAAAGTTTAACAGGTAATGCAGGGAGGGGTGTCCAAAGTGCGGCCTGCGGCACATTCTAAAAATATAATTTAACAAGAAAACTAAAGAAAAATAATGACTATGGACAAATCTGCAGAATAAAGTCAAAATATTAAGAGAAAAAAAGAATGATTAATTTTACGAGAATAATCTAATATTATGAGGAAAAATAATGTCATTTTAGTTGCATACATTTAAATATTAAAGTTTTTTTTTAAAGCTGTAATATTATGAGAAATAAACAAAACAACAAATAAAGTTGCAATTTTTGCCAAATTTGGTTGTGGAAAAGTTATAATATGGGAATAAAGTCATAATATTACCAAAACCACCAGGATTTGTAAAATATATACTGTATATTTTTAAAAGCAGAAATGGAAAAAAAATGTAATTTTATGTCAAAAATATTAAGAGAAAAAAAATCTACATTTTCTAAGAATAAACCTGTAATTGTCATGAGCTGTGGTGCTGCTTTGCTGCCCTCTGTTGGCCATCTGTTGCAACACACTGCCTACTGGCTGGGAGAGGAGCTTGTTACACACCTGCAATCAATTACTCACCTGGACTACTTATGCCCTACTGTTTCACCTACCTGTTCCCAGATTGCCTTCCGATCCACACCTGATTCCCGCTCCTCCCAGCCTTGTATGCTTACCTGTTACTTAGCTTTCTGGTCCTCCCTACCTGCTTTTGTAAGTATGTATCGTTCCCTGCCTGCTGGTTTGCAGCAGTGGCTTTTTTGTTGTACTTTTGTTTGTGATATCCCGCTTGCTTTTCAGCAGCGCCTTTAGTTCTTGTAGCTTTCTCCTTCTCAGCATTGTTTTTTGTTAACGTAGCATTTTTTTTCCTCCCTGCCATCCCCTTGTCGAGCAGCGTTTTGTGTTCAGTTATTTTTTTGTATTTTTGGTTTGTGCTGGACTTTTGCATTTTTACGTTTCTTCTTTTTTAATAAACATTAGTTATATGAACACTGTCTTTTCTCTGCATTTTAGGATCCGAATTACTGGCTTCACGCCACCGATGACGGTAACGTTATGAGGAAAAAATGTAATTTTAGTAGCAGAGTTGGAATACAAAAGTGTGTGTGTGTTTTTTTTTTTTTTAAGTGGTAATATTATGACAAATAAAAATATAATACTAATAAAGTTGTGATTTTTGGGAAATTTGGTTAAGAAAAAAGTTATATTATGGGAATATAGTCATAATATTCCAAAAATAAAGTTGAAATAGTTGGAAAATAAATAGAAAATGGAGCAAAAACAAAAGTTGATCCTAATACACTTTTGCACCGTTTATCACCAAAGCTGAGATATTGTTTTTTTCTTGATTAAATTTTTCAGTATGCGGCCCGTGCTGAAAAAAGTTTGGACACCTCTGAGGTAACGTATGCATCAGTCTATCAGAAACACACAGATTTTAGATATTTTCTGGATATTGTTTTATTCCAATTGGTTACTTATGCTCAAAGTGTGTATTTTAGTATATTATTAGGGAAACAATGGTTTATCACTGGGTTGCAACCCTCTTCTGTACCTTTTAACACATGACTTGGCCCTGAAAAGGTTATTGGTAGTTACTTCAAAGTCCAATCATTAGCGCTTTAGTGTAGATTATACCTTGAGGGACACATTGATTTCTACAAATAAGTAATGTAAATATAAGCTTCATCCCACCATCAACCCCTCATGCACCTCCAGTGTGGGCGTATGAGACCTTCCCTGTGCCCGGGGAGGACACTGATGTTGCATCCGGGCGTGGTTCAGGACATCTTGCTGGTAGTGCATCAAAGGTGCTCTGTGAGGCTTCTTGTTGTCGCTGCCAACTGCTGTGAAATCGGGGAAGCAGTGGACACACACCGACGTCTCAGTGGGGATTGATTCATCTGCAGCTCCACTTGGATGTGCAACACAATCTGTTGTAAAGAGTTGAAAAGGCATTAAAAATCCAGCTGGACTTCACTTGTAATGTCACGCTGCACCTTTTGGTCCTCGCTGACCGACGCCCTGGCCCCGCTTGGCGACGAGCTCTCGGTGGAGTATTGTTCTGGCTCTGCTTCCTCTCAGGAAAACCACCAAGGCAAAAGACAGGCTGGACAGCAGAAGCCCCAAGCACACAACCAGGAGGGAGTAGATGAGGACGGTGGAGTCTTCCGCCGAGAGCCCTTTGGAATTTGGCAGGTGTGAGGTCACTTTAACCAGGAAGTTTTTAGTGGTAACTGGAACAGATAAATCTAAAGAGCAAGAATGGGGACAAACTTTAGTATTAAAGATTCCTAATTGATGCCAAAGGTGCTACAATATGTACGGAGCATGGGCTGTGAATACTTATGTACATTCACTGTTTCCTTCTTCTTTTTTTTTATTATTACTTTGCAAAAAATGTCAAATGTTTTTCATGTTGAAATTGTATGGATTTTGAGGAGAAAATGTTTGTATTTATTCCAATTTGGAATATGACTGACATAAAATGTGGAAAAGTGATGCGCTGTGAATACTTATACCATACAGTATATTTTGTTATATTGCACAGCAACAGTCTAGGACGGTGGTTTAGAATTCTTTTCGGTCATACCCCGCCAATTTGAAATGCTTTTGAGAAGCTGATAATATGTATTTATATATTTATTTCAAATGACCTGAATTTGTAGGTCAACTCAGTACTCACTGTTACAGTGTTGGGAGCACTCTGCCGGATGTCTGCCGCAAACATCAGCGCACGTCACGCATTTCCTCAGGAGCCCATCATAGTAGTGGCCAGGCAGTGTTTTACAATCCGCTAACACTTAACACAGAGCAAACATGGGAGGACAGAGCACCTTTTCATATGATCCACATAAACCAATAGCTCTTGATCTGCTTACCACAGTAGTTGGAGCATCTGGTAATGACCAGTGGTTGCTGGCACATTATCTTGCAGGGAACGCATTTTTTAACCAAGCTATCCCAGTACTGGCCTGTGGGGCAAGTAGCACCCATTGGTGCTGAAACCTGTCATAATATTGACAAACACAGAAACACAACATGTAACGTTTAAAAAAACAGCCTAATAGGAAATATATGACTTATTATACAGTATATGACTATCACTGTCTAGTTAGTGGTGATGTGCGGTCAGGGGAGGCATGTCATGGTAATAAAAATAAATAAAATAAATATTTTCAAATTGTTTTCAGATACTTCTTAGTCCGATGTATTTATTTTATTAACTGAAAGAAGAGCAACGTGACCTGCTTGAATGACTATCGCCCTACAGCACTCACTCCTATTGTAATGAAGTGCTTTGAAAGAATAGTCATGACCCACATCAAAAAGAGCATCCCGGCAACTGTGGACCCCCTACAGTTTGCATATCGCCAGAACCGGTCCACGGATGATGCAGTCAACACTGCCATCCACACAGCCCTTTCTCACCTACAGGGCCAGGACACATATGTCAGAATGCTATTTATAGACTATAGCTCTGCATTTAATACAGTCAGCCCCCACAAACTCACAAATAAGCTCCTCACACTTGGCCTGTCACCCTCCCTCTGTAACTGGGTGTTTAACTTTCTCACAGGCAGGCCCCAATCAGTCAGAGTCCACAATCGCACATCCAGCTCAAGAATTGTGAGCACTGGGACCCCACAGGGGTGTGTGCTGAGTCCACTCCTCTACACGCTCTTCACCTACGATTGCGTGGCCTCCCAGAACAACACCAGCATCATTAAATTTGCAGATGACACTACAGTCATCGGACTGATCACTGGTGGTGTTGAAACATCATACAGAAGAGAGGTGGCGGACCTCATAGCTTGGTGTCGTGATAACAATCTCCTCCTCAATACAGATAAGACTAAAGAGATGATCATTGACCCAAGAACAAGGGAAAAGGAGCCACATAGACCCCTGTTTATTGATGAGACTGAGGTGGAGAGGGTGAAAACCTTCAAGTTCCTTGGCACACACATCAGCGAGGACCTCACCTGGTCTCACAACACCCAACAAATTATGAAGAAGTCCCAAAGAAGACTGTACTTCCTGAGAAGACTGAGGAAATTTGGCATGTCCACCACAATCCTGAGTTGCTTCTACAGATGCACTATGGAAAGCGTCCTTACCGCCTCCATCACTGTTTGGTACGGTAACTGTACAACACGTGATAGGAAGGCACTCCAGCGGGTGATCAAGACCTCACAGAACATTGTTGGGGCAGCCCTCCCCTCACTGCAAGACATTTATAAAACTAGAGTCCTACGCAGAACACACAACATAGCAGAACCATCTGTTTTACTGTGCATATGACAATAAAACTCTTGAATCTTGAAAAACCTTTGTATGTTTACCTTTTACTGTATGCCTGTATGAAGTACATGCACCCTAACCTGGAGGATACTTTGTTGTAAAAGTCTGCTCATGTCCTGATGAGGTTGCGTATGCCGTATAATCCTCCGTCTTGGCATTCAAACGCATGCATTCATTCGGCACGGCGTCAAAGTATCTTGAATTTGACCTGTTTGTAAACCTAGCTCTATCCCAGGGGTGTCCAAAGTGCTGCCCGGGGGCCATTTTCTTTGTTTTTTTATTGGCCCGTGGCACATTCTAAAAATACAATTAAACAAGAAAATGAAAAAAAAGCAGTAATTCCACAAGAATAAAGTCATAATGTTATAAACAAAAATTAATCATTTTACAGGAATAACGACATATTTAATTAGTTATGAGGGGAAAAGAGAATGTAATTATTAAATACATTTAACTAAAATCAAAGTCATTGCTATTAAAGTTGAAAAAAATACTTTTTTTTCCTAAAATTGTCAATTGTGAGAAACAAAACAAGAAATAAAGTTGTTTTGGAAAATTAGGATGCAAAAATGTTTAAATAATGTTACCACAATCAAGTCAAAGAATTATGGGAATAAAGTCGTAACATTGTGAGAAAAAGAACATGTAAATTAGGGCTAGATCTTTCTTTTAAGCACATATCCAAAACAAACACATCGCTCATATCGATAGACTGGATGTGTTTACTGCCCTTCACTTTTGTATTTTGATCATTTGCTGTATTTCTATGCACCGTAGGGCCCAAAACAGGGACAAAAAAAATCAAAGTGTTCTCAAACAGTGTTCTCTCCGCTCTGGTGACCACTGAGTCAGCCAGCTGTGAACGATCCATCCCAAACCGCCCCCACCGCCTTCTCTCTTGCGTTCTGTCTCGTAAACCCAATTTAATCTTGTGCATATTAGTCACGACCTGAGAAGGAACACAACCCCTTTTTGGTTTTCATGTCTAATTAGAGATGACAACCAAAAAGTGAGGATATTATCACTATTTACTTGCAATCTTTAGTTTAATATTTTTATAATAGTTAGGTTAGTATTAAATATATTTGTATATATTATTTTCCTAATATAATTGTCATACTTTTTCTTTACTGAAGCTTTGTTAAGTCTATAGCCTGTATTGATGTATATATTGAACAATGTTTGTCAGTTTCTTACTCATTTAGTTATTCATGTACAGTATCATCAATCTTTTATTAACTTATTTATATGCATAACATTATTTCTTTCCTTATTCAAAAATGATCATGTAAACGGTCTCTGTCCTGCATGGGTTTTTTTACTTTGGTATTTATTTATGCATTTCTTTTTTATGTTTGACTTTTACATTTTTTTTTTTGTTTGCATGTTTTTCCATTTTATTTTATATGTTATTTATTTTGTTCAAAATAAGCTACCAACTATTGCTACTCACTTTTTTATTACATTTTCTTTATTAAAAAAATGGTAACACGAACGTTTTTGGGATGGGGGGGGGGTATCTTTTTTTTTCGGCAGCTTTGCAGCATTGCTTATTTATTTTTTATATATTTTTTTTTTACATTATGTCATTTTAACTTTACTTGTGTTATTTTGTCTTTATTATTATTATTATTTTTACTTTACTTTTGTTGCTTTCTTCTTTCTTTTTCCCCATCACTGAATAAGCTACCATCCATTCTTATATAAGACCTGCTTCTTCCTACTCCCTTGCCGACATGTCGCCCTGTGTTGGATACCCATGTTTGAAACAAATAAAGCATTACCACTGCTTTCATGTTATAAGGCATTTGTACAAAATGTCGGTTTGTGGTCCTAAATACCGTCGAAAAATACACAATGCAGGTGTGTCAGCTTAATCGACAACCTAATATATCGGGCAAACATGGGCAACTGCGTTTACATGATGGAATAAATCTAGAGTAACGTATATTTGAATGTTTTATGCTTAAAAGTTGAGTGTACCTGTTGCATCCTGCAATTGGACCATATTGTACTTGGCACTTTAGTCATTGTGGCGTAACAACTGCTTATCATTTATTCCAAATGTATTTTTAAAAAGGAAAGCAAGCTTCCTTGACTGTATTTGATCTGCATTGTCCTTGTGTGACGATTTGAGAGGGACAAGCAACACCAAATGTAAATCTATAGCATATGAACGTGTTTGCTCTTACCTGGTGAGATGAAGAAGGTGGTGAGGTCCTTGTTTGCAGATGAGGGTGAGACTCGCGTCTTTTACCCTGGAACCTCATTTGGGTATGAACTCTCAGTGTGGTCTGGGACTTCCCGTGTGTGTGTGTGTGTGTGTGTGTGTGTGTGCGTGTGTCACTACGACACAGAATACCGTAATTGCTCAGTTTAGTTGTCTGTCATACAACTTATTTGGGATATGCCTCTCCAGACACATTTACCTCCGAAATGTTCTCCATTGAAGGTTCATAAATAGTGTTGGGAAAACTGTACTGTTTAAAACGCTACAATGTCGTTGCAGTTACAATGAAATGTGACACTTTATTATGCACAGATGGTGAACAGCTGTTAAACGCTCAGCCAGCGTGCAGGACAGGAGCTGCAAATGAAAGGTGTTTGATTCTGATTGACCTGCCGTGGCGAGAGGGAACTCGATGCAACAATGGCAAGTCTGAAGCGGTCTGTCGAGTTAAAACAGTGGTGTTCAGGATGGAAGTGGCCGGTCTACGTGCAAAAAAACGCAAGAAACGCATGGAGGGCGAGCATGTGACGTGCTCATTTTCGAGCCGTAGACAGGCCGCAGAGGTTCTTTGTCATGTCAAACAAACTCTACGGGCGCTTATGTTTTTTTCCAGTTGCAAGGCAAACCTGCGGGTCTTTTGTACGTTTTGCTGAGCAAATACGTAATTAGTGTGGCCAACGCACATCCAGATATTTCGTACATCCTCCATGCCTGTTCGCCAAAAAAAATTGCACATCCGCTTGTAACCTAGGCTATAACGCTACGACAAAGATAAATCCAAATTTTTCGAAATATTTGAAGGTTTGTCAAAAAAAGTAATGAAATAATTATACTTTCCCTGGTAACTAATTACATTTATGAAGGCGTAATTACATTACTAATCCACTCACCTTTTTTTTTTTTTGGTCTCTTTATTCTTAAGCATGCAAGTTCTTTGTCTTCCTCATCCAAAAACTAATGACAAATCCCCTCTAAGACGAGTAATGACTGACTCACTGGTATCGTACCAGGAATGGTGACTGAGACCTGAAGAAAAATGTGGCTCAAGATGACTAATATAGTAAAGAAGAGCATAAAATAAGAAGTTCCAGTTTCAGTTATGATTTGCACATACTGTAGCCCCTTACTGTGCAGCTGGTTCGCAGATACTGGAAAGCATGCGGTGACAAATCACTGAATAGCTGACTGGGAATGGCAGGAAAGGTCACATAATTGTAGTCGTTAATAAATAAAACCACAGCGTAATATTGGGGGACGTTCTCTGAATTCAAAAAGCACCTTTTTATTTATTTGAAAACAAACAAGCAGCAAACTGACTTGTAGCAAAATAACAGACAAATATTGTTCCTAATATTTTAGTTATTACAATATTGTATCTTGTTACATTATCACTCATTTTTAAAGGGGGTGTAGCCATACATACAGTGGTGTGAAAAAGTGTTTGCTCCCTTCCTGAGTTCTTATTTTTGTCACACTTAAATGTTCCAGATCATCAAACAAATTTAAATGTTAGTCAATTATAACACGAGTGAACACAAAATGCACTTTTTAAATGAAACTTTTTATTATTAAGGGAGAAAAAAAAATTGAAACCTACATGGCCCTGTGTGGAAAAGTGATTGCCCCCTAAACCTAATAACTAACCCTTAGCAGCAACAACTGCAGTCAAGCGTGATAACTTGCAATGAGTCTCTTACAGCGCTGTGGAGGAATTTTGGCCCACTCATCTTTGCAGAATTGTTGTAATTCAGCCACAATGGAGGGTTTTCCAGCATGAAGCGCCTTTTTAAGGTCATGCCACAGCATCTCAATAGGATTCAGGTCAGGACTTTGACTAGGCCACTCCAAAGTCTTCATTTGTTTTTCTTCAGCCATTCAGAGGTGGACTTGCTGGTGTGTTTTGGATCATTGTCCTGCTGCAGAACCCAAGTTGGTTTCAGCTTGACGTCAGGAACAGATGGCCGGACATTCTCCTTCAGGATTTTTGGTGGACAGCAGAATTCATGGTTCCATTTATCACAGCAAGTCTTCCAGGTCCTGAAGCAGCAAAACAGCCCCAGACCATCACACTACCACCACCATAATTTACTGTTGGTGTTCTGTATGATGTTCTTTTTCTGAAATGCAGCGTTACTTTTACGCCAGATGTAATGGGACACACACCCTCCAAAAAGTTCAGCTTTTGTCTCGTCAGACCACAGAGCACTTTGCCCCAGTGTCTTTCTTATGGTGGAGTCATGAACACTGACCTGAACTGAGGCAAGTGAGGCGTGCAGTTCTTTGGATGTTGTTGTGGGGTCTTTTGTGACCTCTTGGATGATTCGTCGCTGCACTCTTGGGGGAATTTTGGTTGGCCGGCCACTCCTGGGAAGGTTCACCACTGTTCCATGTTTTCACATTTGTGGGTAATGGCTCTCGCTGTGATTTGCTGGAGTCCCAAAGCTTTAGAATTGGCTTTGTAACCTTTTCCAGACTGATAGATCTCAATTAATGTCAGCTAAGTTGTGTTTTAATATGGATGGCAATCACTTTTTCACACAGGGCCATGGAGCTTTGGATTTTTTTTTCTCCCTTAATAATAAAAAGTTTCATTTAAAAGCTGCATTTTGTGTTCAGTTGTGTTTATCGCTGACTAATATTTCAATTTGTTTGATGATCTGAAACATTTAAGTGTGACAAACATGCAAAAATTAAGAAATCAGGAAGGGGGCAAACACTTTTTCACACCACTGTAACTCATGTGAGTCCAAATGTCAGATAACGTATTTTTTTTTAATTTTGTGACTTTAATGAGGAACCCTGATCATGATGGTAAAGAATGCAAAAAAAAAACTAAAAGTACAAATCTGTCAATAATAAATGGCCAATGTCTCACTTTCTCCAGCAGATGGTGACACCCTGCAATGTTTGCAAGAACCTGCACACTGGAGAGACCGACATTTCTACAGTATGTAGTCTGTGCTAGTATAAGTCTCTATATTTTACCAGCATTTGGATGTACATGTGGTTACACTTGTGGGCTTATTATTTCATGTCAGACATGTCAAAACATATACTGCAGTATTAATGGTGACGCAGAAACTTTTAACCTACTGTTGACACTTTAACATAAAAAGGATGGCGCTTAAATCGATCCTGTCACACAGATGCTTATTTATAGGGGCTTAAAACAGCACATTTGATCATGATACACTATAACCAATGTTCATTCATTCATTCTCTATGCCGCTTAATTCTCATTAGGGTCGGGGGGTATGCTGCAGCCTATCCCATCTGATTTAGGGCGGGAGGCAGAGTACGCCAGCCAATCATATAGACAAACATAACATAATATAAATTATATTTTATGTATATATACGTACATATACACATCAAGTTATATATCTGTTACACCAAATACAGTTTAAAAGTACGTCATGTACCAACTGACAACCTGAAGCAACAATAAGCAGTCGTTTTGGCTTGAAATTCTTTTTGATGGTCCATTGGATGTTATTGCCATGGCGACCCTTCATCAGTTTCTTAAACGGTGGACCAGCTTGGACACCTTGTGTTAGTGATCGTCAACTAGTATGCAATCATCATGTTTACAGTCAAACTACAAGTATAGTGTATGGCGAGGAGGTTATGTCAAGAAATGGGTCGTAAATGAGGCCTTTTGGGGATGAAACGCGTCCCGGGAGGAGGAAAAGCACGTCCTGCCATCAAGTACATGTGCATCTGAGATCAAAGCATGCGAAACCATGCTGAGCATCTCCTCTTGATCACGCCGCATCATTTCTCACAAGAGCACCTCAGCTGGATCAAACAGACTGTTGTGTGCATCCACATGCTCATCTTTGGACGGACACAAAATCATCTCTTTGGACTAACCTGTTTCTTATCAGTTTGCCAGCATACAGGCACACTTGCGAGAGTAGCAAAGGGTGGGTGGAGGGTGGGTTGGAATTAATTCCAAAAAGGGGAATGTAACACAGTCATTTTTATTTTGTTTCTTTCCAGGAGAGCCGATTACAATTTGGCTATTAAACATTACGTTAAGTAAGTAAGTGCATTTTTTTGAAAGTGTAGCCATGACAACCATGCAACGACAGCTAACACATTCTTTTCCCATCTGCCTGAGCCTAACAGTGAGAAACTAAAGTGGGCGATATCTAATAAGTATACTTACTATACACAAACGTTTCCATACACAGTCCTTTCTTCAGTGCTGTCCAATGAAAAGTAGGGCTGTCTAATTATTACAAATTTTAATTATATTCATCACAATTTTCCAATTAATTAATCATGATTAATCACCATTTGCAATTATGTGTGAAAGGTGAATGATTTTTCTGAGAAAAAAAACAAAACAAATAAATTGAAGAAAAATCAGTCCATTTGCAGGCCGTGAATGCTGAATTGCTAATGTGTGTATTCACTATATACTGTATACTGTACAATCATGGCAATCAAGCTATCTATGCATGCGTCAGTCATTTACTTATAGCTTAAAGTAGAAGTAAAAAGTATTGGAGCAAAAGTATTGTAGCTACTACAGAAGCAGCCAGTGTTAGGCAAGCTGATTTGTACTAAGCATGTGTCATCAATTTTACGGCAGTTACAGATCCTAAAAGTCAGGAAACACAATTTCTACTACGCATGTGCAACATACGCCACACCCCCTCCACTCCCAATAAACGTTTTTACAACATAATCGCTCTTTTCTCCTTATGTCATTTCAATGGTGCGAGAAGATCATTTACAAGACCTCTTTTCTTGGTTCCATAAATTACTTTAAATAATTCTTGACCAGAAGTGACCGGTTGCCTGAAAGCACAACATAATATCGGAATATTTTGATTAGCATGACCCCCACTCGACATACAGTCATTCCTCACTCTATTGTGTTTTTCCAGGAAATAATTGATTATTTAATTATCACTGTTTCGTTGTTGATTATGGCCTATTATTAGTGAAAATATACTGAAAGACAAGTGATATGTAGTATTCTGGTCACTAGCGTCAGTAATGACAGAAAACATTGATGAGACATGACATTATATTACATTACCTTCACGTTCAATGTAGTCAGTCATGGCATGTCCGACATGATGACTAAAAAAAAACCTTAAACTTGCGCGTGGAAGTGCTAAGTTTTGGCTTCTTTGTCCTTCTTCCCCACTCAATTTCAAACCCTTTCTTAAGTTTAGAATAAATAAATTGGAGGCTAACTGGTTAGCTCGCTAGCATGCTGTGCTTAAGCCGTGTATTGTTTCCCTGCAGTGATCCTGTAGCCTGCAATGTGGTGTAAAAAAAAGAATAATAGGAGTGTGACGGCTACCCTTATTTTGTAGCTACTTCCGGTGTTGGTCCTTTCTGTTTGCATTCGTCTTTACGCTACTAATTACTCGCACCTGCCGCAAGTTTAAGTTCCCTTTCTATTTAGTTAAGCCGTGTGCGACCTTGTTTGTCAGATGCCGGATGTGCTTCTGTTGTGCTTGTTCGCCCGCTGCTGAATTCCTGTCGCTGCAGTGCAGCCATTATTAAAAACATTCTCTTACCTGCACTTGGGTCCTGCTCATCTCTGCATTCCGGGGACGTTGCCAAAACGCCACAAAGCCAGATTGTGACAATAAACAGGTTTTCTATGCTGTACATACGAAAATATTCAATTTATTAACATTGGATACTTCTTTGCAGAAATTCCCTTATCGTGGTCGGGCTCCATCATGACTCAGAAGTAATTCCACTTCGTCGTCAGTCTCGACAAACGGAAGACGACAGACCTTTTGCACATGCGTTTGTTCTTCTTCTACAGTTTGAGTGTGTCACAAGGTCCAGCTCCACATGTAGGTAAGTATTACCTTGTTTTCACTCAGTAATCCGTTACCATTTGGATGTGACCATTTATTGATCCCACACCCCGCCAAAAAAAACCCACAAAAAACCCCAAGCGTTCCCATGCATGCATGCATGCATGCATGCATGTAAACATAGTCACTGTGTGTTGCGGTCAGGCCTGACCACGACTATACAGTATGTTCACACATGTGTCTCTCGTAGTATACTACTGTTTGTAGTTTTGCAATAAACGTCTGTAGAAACAATTAAATTAATCTCATCACAGCCAGAAAGCGGTGAAGGGTGACGTATGTAATGAGAATCAAGTGGTGTCCCATTTCTCAGTGGCTTCTTCACCTTGGCCCTAGGTTTTAAGAGGTAGGGGAAAGGGTAAGACGAAGCGCTAGAATTGGGATTCAGCCTTAAAGTTGGAGTGATGACACTTAGTCAAAAACTAAAACATCAAACATGTTCCAGGAGTTCCCCCTGGTGGGGCAGTGGTACACGCTGCTGCCTTCCATGCAGATAACAGACGTTTGTTTCCCAGCCATTGGAGATGCCCGCTGCTGGTCTTAAGCCCAGATAAATTAGAATGCAGGAAAGGCATCCGGTGTAAAAAAAACAAATCAAATCATGCATTTGACTTGCTGGTGCAGACAAAAACATGTTTTGAGAGTTTGTTTTCTAGAAATTTTACCAGGTTTTTGTACATGAGAATCCACTTAAGTACTAACTCAACATGTCACAACTATTTAGCGCTTAAAATTGAATTGATCCCCACACATTCTTTCCTAACAGGCACTCATCTCATCACCATTATCCTTGCAATGTGCCAATTAATTGATCTGACTTTTCTTTTAATATCCAGATTTGTTTTTTGTAAATAAGAGCAATGCTCCTCCTTCGCCACGGAGCTGCTTCTCTGATGAGCCGAACTTCAATGTCTGCTTGCAGATGACTTGCTTTCTTGAGACAAAAGTACATGAACAAGGTCCCTGACATGAATAAATGAAATGGAAATGCTTTTAAAAGAATCTAAGTATCAGAGTACATGTTGAAAAGCATTTGCGAGCCTTATTCATATTGTAGTCAGCTAAAATAGTGCATGGTAACGCACTTACTGGGGGTACTTGGGGGGGGATAAAAAAAATACACAACGAGAGCAGGAAGTGGCCTGTGTTTTAATCACAGAGATAAAGAAACTAGATTGTCTTATACAATCAATGATCGTATTAGATTCTACGTCGACAGTAGTCACAAATTCTGCACCGCACATGAAAACACCAACATAAGCAACATAACCCAGGTTTTTGGTCATCGACATGACTACAGTATAGTACAAAGGCCTTTGAGAAACATGGACATGGTGTTGCTTGCTGTACACTTGTTTAGTTACAAGGCACATTGAGTAAATACACTGAATGGAAAAGTACTTCATCCATAATTCATGATTTGGTAGGATGAGAACGATATCAAGCTACATTGTTGTACCAAAACGTGTATGTGTGTGTGACTGTGATGGGTGTACTGACACACAGGGTGTGACATGCAACCCCTTTCCAAGATGAATCTCCAGTTAGTAGTAAATACACAGACTTGATAGTGAACGGTGCACGTTCTAGCCCTTCACAAATAAGCTTTAATAGAAAACACGAGAAGGCAAGGAGCTTCTTGCTTATTTTTTACACTCTACAGTGGCTGCCAGACATACAGCATAGACAAACGAGCTTTACGCACGCGGTGTGGAGCTGAGCTACATGGCAACCCAAATGATTAAATGCATGGAAAACTCTTTAATTATCTGATCTCATTTCACAAGATATGTAGGTCCTCTTTGCACCCTCTTTGGGCGTCTACATGTGACATATCATTACGCTACATTTACATTAGTTTTGGTTCAAACCGTCTTGTCAACATGGATTAAACATCAGAACGGCTCATTTACTACGTTAGGTCTGAACAGCCGACGGCACTGAAAGTCTTGCCTTTCAGGATGTTTCACTTCATGTCAGTCCAATGCGCCGACAAGACGTTTATCTGTTCATATTATTTTGTGCATGCGAGATAAAGGAGGGGGTGGACGTACAGTGGGAGTACACAGTGAGGGGTTGAGAATGAGAGTATGACAGGAGACACGGGGATTTGTTTTTATCTACAGAGGGGCATGCGAGTGAAAAATTGTTTTATACGCAGCCTTTGGCCAGTTGAATGGTGTCGTTGAGCCTTTCTGTTGAAGAGCACCACAGAGACAAGGGTGCGAGGAGTTTACGTCTGTGCAATGCATCAGAGGGAGGAACTCATCTCCTCTTTATATGCAGACATCATTATGCAAACACACGAGTGTGTGTGGTCTATTGTGTAAAACCACTTACTATTCAGGCCATGCCAATGCTGCTCAAATGTATCCTTGCAGTGTGCAAACAAGAACGAAATGTGCCGAATTCCAAAAATACTTCACGATATCATACTCATTCATTATTCAGATATCTTGTGTTCAAAGCTCCAGCGTCTTTGTGAACATGCAAATGTGTGGTAAAATGTAATTTGGGGGACTTGGGCTTTGAATTGTTGTCGTTCGCTGCTGTAACGGTTTCTCTGCCAAATTTCTTATAGGTACACATAATACAGGACTATAAAAAATAGTGCATGCAGTGTAAAGTATTATAATTGTCTGTCAATCTGTATCACTGCTTGTTGGTTCGTGACCGAAGCAGCAGCGTGCTTCAAAGTCAACCTGACACTGCAGGATGACCTCATTTCTACCACAGAGCCTTAGCAAACCTCCAGATCTACATGGAATAAAAGGTCACTGTGCACAAATTGTTTGATATAACCGAAAAGGGCAATGGTATCTCTCCCGCTTAACGGATAATTAAATCTGCAAAATGGGAATCATATAAGAAATGGGTCCCCCCCGCCCCCCAGGGGTTGTTGTGGGGTTACGCATGCTGAACAAATTCTCTATAAACTCTAATTGGTAATCACTAGTCAATGCTGCAGCTTTCCAACTAAGTTATTCTTTATGAAAAAAATACCTTTTGTGTTGGTGCTAAGGACAAAGATGAATCAAAAAGAGATTTAGTGAGGAATTGTGCTAATTGGACTACATTTTAACACGTATCACAAGGTCTGCACAAACACAAACGTTGTGGACATGCGTTGATGGAAAAAACACTGTGCTTGTTCATCATTCAAAAGCTGATAGAGGGGTATATTGTTGAAAAAATATTTGCACAAAAGCTCAGTAAATTTCATCATCATTGCTGGTGTGCCGACTGTGCCAGAATTTAGTGATGGCAAAGCTTTAATAGAAATATTTTTATATATGACACGTTCTCCGAACCAAGGATCTTCTACTGTGTATGTTTTGAAACTGTTAGCTGTAGGTCAAATGGAAATGGTTGTAATTGTTACGTTATTGAGGTATAGTGATGATCAAATTAATTCAGGGTAACATTCGGTCGCTCCTTGATTGCTGATTTAATCCTGGATATTGTGGGTGGGGGGCAGGACAAAATACCCGACACGAAGATTGTGGTTTTATTGAGTGGCGCTGATATTAACTGTAATTGCATCCTGTAAATAATTTGCAGTGCAAGTCATTATTGATGTGCTGTTTTGTAAAAAAAAAAAAAAAAAAAAAAAAAAAATCCTATTACACAGATAATATTGAAGTACAGCAATTTTGAAAATGACAAACGTTACCTCTCGTTTACGCCGCCATCATTAACGGTATGGGGACAAATTACTCCTGTTTTAATAATTAGGGGTGTCACAAGATGTGACAAGATTTCTTGTTCAGAGAAAAACTGTCTTGTGATAAGTAAATTAATGACAAATTAAATCAACTAGGTCATTTTTGCTGGCCTCCATATATTGCCATGTGCGTGTGTAGGAGGCTGGAAATGCTACATGCAGAATTGTAAATTAAACAGGCACCCCCACACAGTTTTTGTTAATAACTGAACCTTACTATTTTCTATGTACTGTATTTCATTTTGACAGTGTAATGACATGTTTACGCCAGCAGAGGGCGCATCATGGGGCTGAGTGATTCAGACTTCTGTCTTGCCTGCAAACAGGCAGGGGAGTTCACTCTGTGCATTGGTTTCAGCTACCGAGACAGAAATGGTGTGCATTGACAGAGAGTGTAGTTTAATACAGAAATGCTGCTCTTTAATAGTTAAAAACAGCATTTCCAGAAATGCTCCTAACGTTTTATAGACAATACTTATTGCCTGTGAGAAAATACATGTCACAAACGGCAATTCCACTTTACAGACTGAAAGATGATTAAAGGAATTCATTAAAGGAAATATTCCCATCAGTGCTTTATTTAGTCTTTAAAAAATGCTGACAAGAATTCATTCAGCATCAATCATTTAGCATCACTTTGTTGGACAATAAACATTTCAAAACGCACTAGCAATGTTTTGTGACTCGGTTAAATAAAAAAGTTTGTTGGTCCAGTTATATTTTGTCATTGTGCTTTAAAAACGACAATCTTGTCTCGTCTTGTAGACCCAATCTTGTCTCTTGTGAGTTGGGTGTCTCGTGACACCCCAATTATGTATTGATATCTAAAAGTCATGTCGTGTCCATATCAACACGATTGTTTTAGCACAAGGTTTTATTGGACAATTATCTTTTTACATGTTTTTTATGATATGGCGGTAATTGAACACTGCAAAAAATAAGTTTTCAGGGCAGCTCAACTTTAAATGTTGACTCCCTTTTTAGTCGGCATGTTCGGAGAACGTGTCACAGAGATAGAGAAGGGGGAATGGGTCCTTTGCTCCTTCATTTAAATCAAATTATACAGCAATATATGAAAGAAAATGAGTCTTTGAGTGCAGAAAAAAAAATATTTAGTTCAAAGGAGCTGATGGTCATTTTCACTTTAATGGGCTTTTTTGCAAGGCTAAATCTGCTAAAAAGCTGAGAATGTTGACCCTGTGTTAGCGTAATCATAGTTAAACCGTATGAAAAGTGTGCCGTGCATGATAAGCCTGTACACTGATGAGATACATTGTGAGACGTTCCATGTGCCACAGCCGGACACAATTTTCCTGACCTTAAATGGTCGGCCAACCCGTGTGTTTGTTTACACATGCGCCAGGTTGGCGAAAAGCACGTCCCTATTTACATGACCAAACTGTTTTGAATCAAGCGAGGTCACCTCGGCTGCCAATTTGTTTCGCCACCGGGCCATTGAAGAGTTAGGGATCAGTGCGGCATCCCTCGGCTAGCCGCCAGCGTTTTTCATTATTGGGAAATAACATGGTGTCGTGAGGAGTTTGCCATTTGTTGCTCTGGTGATCTTCTAAAGGCTCGGCTGGTGTAACAGATCATTACCACAAAGCATTATTTATTTATTTTTTTTGTGGTTTTCAGTTTTATCTTTGGAGAGTTGCTGGCTGTCTTCCGCTAAAATGTTTGGCTTTCTCAGCATGTCTCCCATTTAACCATAACAGTGCCTAATGACTTTTGGGTTTCCAAACATCTCCCCCCTCGGACACACACACACACACACACACACACCATTAAGCAGTATAGTCGCCCATCTATCAGCAAAACCACAGAGAACAACTCAATACAAGCCGGACTGGGTCTAGTTTCCACTGTGGCACCAAGTTAGTGACGTAAGCATTGGTCCAACTAATGTTTGATGTCAGTCAACAGGCTTGCTGTGTGTTATTTTGTGCTCGGGGTCAACCAGATCATGTTGCCTCATCTGCTCAAACAGTCATGAGCTGGGGTCAGTGTACTTTCTCTGGCCTCTGTTGTGAAATTGTTTAGATTTCTGTTATTTCATGTGCCGGAGTCCATAAGGTCCATTACATCACTCCCTGCAGTAGTATTCGGTGGCAGACTATCTCAAGCTGTTCCAAGTGCCCTCAAATGCTGGTTTGCAGCTCGCCATTGAGGAGCGCTGCATTGTGAGCCTCCAAGTTGGCGTTGATGATTAATGCGTTGTTAACCATCCGGCTCCTGTCAGCTCTGCTGTCGCTGCGCTCAATCTCATCCAAGCCCGCCACCTTTTTCAGGCACAGGACCTTCTGGAAACTCTTCTTGAAGTTGTCTGACAAGAAGGCGTAGAGGATGGGGTTGGCGCAGCTATTGGCGTAGCCGAGCACCACCACAAAATCAAAGGTGCTCTTCACGGCAGACGTGGGGTTAATGGAGCTGGTGACCGAGGTGACGTTGAAAATGTAGAAGGGCAGCCAGCAGAGGACAAAGACGGCGACAACAATGGAGACCATCCGTGTCACCTTGCGCTCTGAACGCTTGCGCTTGGTTGAACCCACGCGCATGCCTGATGATTTCACCTGGTAACGGGGAACACGTCAGTCAGTTCCAGTTGACAGGAGTCAATGTTTAGTTTTGAAATGAGAGTTTTAGCTACTGGAAGATAAGTGTAATAGTCTTTGAAAGGCTAATCCAAATTCAAATTTAATTCAGTTATACAGTCAAACCCATTTACGTTGTTTACGTCGATAACCCATCTCGGTCGACCAACCAACTTTGCATGAACAATCAACATATATGACAACATTTGTTGTTGTATTAACTTAAGCAGCATGAAATGACAACAGCGACATAACCACGGTCAGACTAGTTACACAGCAGTTACACAGTGACTTCCTGCCCAGTACAAGGTAAGCTTCAAAATAAAAACCTTGCAGTCCAGTCAAACCTGGGTTTTTTTATGATTCCGTTTTTGTAAACTACTGGATGTATTGCACGTAACAAGACCTGTAGTGTATTGTTCTGTATGTGTTGCTAACTCACTGAACAGGAAGTCTGTGTCAACAAGTTTTATCCATCTATCCATCCTCCCGGCGGATCCTGAAGCGTTCCCAGGCCAGTTGAGAGACTTCATCTACGTGTCCTGGGTCTTCCTCAAGGCCTCCTACTGGTCGGATGTGCCCTGAACAATGAGGAGGCCCGAGCTACCCCATCTGACTCTTCTCAATGCAAAGTGGAACGGTTCTACTCCGAGTGTCTCCTAGAGAACAGTGCTTCTCACCTTTTCTCTAAGGGAGAGCCCAGTCACCCACCGAAGAAAACTAACTTTGAAAACTAGAAAACTAATAATACCCGTGATCTTGTCCTTTCGGCCACTACCCAAAGCTCGTGACCATAGGTGAGGGCATGAAAAATTGAGAGCATTGTCTTTCAGCTCAGCTCCCCCTTTGCAATGGGCAGAGCCCGCATCACTGCAGACGCCGCACCAATCCGCCTGTCGATCTTGCGTTCCATCCTTCTCTCAGTCGTGAACAAGACCCAGAGGAACTTAAACTCCTCCACCTGGGGACAGGATCTCATTCATGACCTGGAGATGGCACTCTGCCCTTTTCCGGGCGAGAACCACGTACTCGGACTTGGAGGTGCTGATTCTCATCCCAGACACTTCACACTCGGCTGCGAACCGATCCAGTGAGAGCTGAAGTTCCATCCATCGTCATTGGTCAAATATCCTTCTTTTTTGTCCAGTCTCCTTATGTTTCTGTCAAAAGTTCCAAGTAAATGTGCAAGCAATGGCTATATTCAGTTATCAATCCGAGGGCTGTCGACTTAAACGAGTTAGACTGTATAACATTTGCACCTAACCAGACAATATACTGTAACTGCTGAGACAGTGAGTAGGATTAAATAAGCTCTGCTTCTTCCTACCCCTTTTCGAATATTGTCATTGTGTCGTGAATTTGCACTGTGCTAAATGTAAGTGCATACTTTTGCAATAAGCATGTTCTTACCTTGACTATAATGAGGAGGTAACACAAACAGATGACAGCCAGGGGCAGGAAGAATCCAATGAAGAAGGTGTAAAATATGAAGGCGGTGTAATAGACATCCTGGGGCTCGGGCCAAATGATGCCGCATACCGGCACCTTGTCCAGACCGCTGAAGATCATTGTAGGTAGGATGACTAACAGCGACACACCCCACACTGTCAGGTTGATTAACTTGGCGACGCGGGGCTTGCGCCATTTTGTCGACCTAATAGGGTGTACCACGGCCAAGTATCGATCGATGCTCATCACCATGAGGCAAAAGATGCTGGTGAACTGATTGAGCGAGTCTGGAGAGAAAGAGAAGGAGAAATAGTCAGTAGCCATCGGTGCATTTAATAAAATGAGAAATAATTCAATGCGATTGAGGTTCAAAGTAGGACAGTGAAGATAACGGAGTTGGAACTCAAGTGATGATATTCATAATTGAACTGGAAGGAATCAATCATTCTAGGAAAATGATCAAAATTTTGCCAAGCACACTCTGCGATATGCAAAATTAATAGGCAACAGATTTGGCGTTACAGTAGTAGTAGTAGTTGTAGTAGCAGTAAGGATTTTTTTCAAAATCTGCAGCTCCTCCTACAGGTATGAAGCGACTATTTTACCAAATGCTCGCAGAATCATCTGTGTTCTGAAATAAATATTTTCTTATTTTGTACAGCAATGTTTGTACAAGCGCTACACAATGTCTAACAGTGTGAGCGCTAGCACAACACGGCAGGTGTCTGTGCAATAGTAAAGTGAGCGGTTGTCAGGGGTTGCCGTGGTATTGACTAAGATGCAACTCTCCGGATTACAAACCAATTTGCAGATTCAGGTTGAGGGTACTGCTTAACTAATGGTGTCAGAAGTGGGATCAGTAGCTGTTAGACCTTGCCCAGTTGGGATTTTTGGATTTTGGACTTTGGATTTCCTCAGAAATGTGCCTGCCTCCAGAAGGGGGGATTTATTGTAGTGGTTGTCTACCCAATCTGGCTACCATGTCAAAAAGCCTGGTTCTGTGGTGTCAGAAGTGGGATGGTTAGCTGTAAGAGTAGTTGTGGTGGGCCAAGGTGGAAGGACCCTTGTGACAGTTGACCACTATGGACTTTTGTATCAATCAGCCAAAAAATATCTGGGCCACTTAGAGTCCTGTGATGATTAGAAGCAGTTACAGATGCAAATGTGGACAGATTTGCAAATGGATGCAAATGGGTATTATTCACTGATAAGATACCTTTTTATGCACAGATTATGCAGTTTATTGTGCAGAAGGACATGCCTAGTATAATGTTATGTTGGGATTAGTCCATAATAGATGCGGTCCCCTAGTTTTAGAACGTGTCGGCCCTTTTTATGAATAATTAATTTTTCTGCCACATGCACCAACTGGAGGACTCTAAATCTGAACAGTTTCAGATAATGGTTTTTGGATCATTTTCCTCTTGTGGAGCCATAAAGTGCTTATTTGCTCGGATAAAGCACTGCTGCGTTGTGAAGCGTGCACCGCTCTCCACCTACCCACGGTCATGATCACCCTGCACAACACCTCGCCAAAGGGCCAGTGCACCAACGCCAGCTGCAAGGCGATGAACGGCAGGCTCATCATGCACAGCACGTCTGCCACTGCAAGGTTAAGGATGTATATGTTGGTCACCGTCTTCATTTTGGCATAGCGCAGGATAACGTAGATGACCAGGGCGTTGCCGCAGAGCCCCACGGCGCACACTATGAAGTAGATGAAGGTGATCACGACTGAGCTGGTCTTGTCCTGGTGAGGCTCCCTCATCTCGCCTGTCATGTTTAGGTCCAGGCTTGACTCGTTCCCCTGGAGGAAGCTGTCGTACAAGAGGGGTTCAGGGATGGTCATGTTGGGTGGAGGTGAAAGGAAGGACCATTGATCCAGTGCCATAACTGCTGAGAGGGCGTGTAAGTTTGCAAAAATATGGCCAATGGCAGGTGCAGTGTGCGAGGAAGTATCACATCTCAGCTGAAGGGGGACATCTACGAGGAAATTAGAAAGGAATACTGGTAGTGAGAGCAATATCACATCCATAGCATCAGTTGCAAGGTGACATAAGTAACGACTGCCACTGTCAGATTTTCATTATGTCAGCTTTCTGCAAGAGTCATCAACATATGATCACATGTGTGGTTTGCACATGCACACCAGAGATTACCGTTGCTGTCTACCCAAACCGTTAACCCACCAATGTGGGTCAAAATCATCCAGTGCATTGTGTGTGTGTGCGTGTATACAGTACATGCAAAAAGGCTGTTTTGAGAGAGGGAACGGGGAGGGCACTGTGTTGTTTGCAACCAAAGACAAATGTTTATGCAATCGATCATGGGGACAAACACCTCTGACGCTGCGGCACCCCATGCTGTAAGTGGAGTCTGTCTTGCTTCCATCCACTGAATGATTGAATCATTTTTAGGATTTCATATCATCTGACATACGACTTGGCGAATTACGGTAAATTAAACAATCATTGGAGACTCTAAAGAGTGCATTGGTTTGAATGCGAGTGTATAGAAAATGGATGGACTGAAAAAAATTGAAATCACTATTTGTCAGCACTTCTTTGCATACGCTTTCCAGTTGCAAGGACATATCTTGTGCTTGGATTTTAGTTGGACTTAGGTCTGGGCTCTGGCTGGGCCACTCCAAAATTAAAAATTTCTTGTAAGATTCTGAGCCATACTTGAGGAAGCCCTTTTTTCTAGTATTTGCATATTTATTCCATTTCAATTTAGCGTCATTTTCATTTGATTTTTTTTTTACATGTGAAAATATTCTAAATAAAATGGTATATATCAATAGTATACATCGTATAACATCACATTCTTTGAATGAAAATGATATATTAATACTCTAAGAGGCGTGTTCACTCTATATAGCCACTGTATATCAAAGTGGATGTGGATGTGGTGAATGACATTTAGAGCTGGCGTCTAATGAAATGAATTTATTCTTCAGAGAGCCAATTAGGAGGAGATTGAATTATGGCTCTTTCCACCACCCTTTTAAGATTGTATATTAATGCTTGTATATCCAAGCGTACATTTCTAATATCCTCAAAAAAACAGCCTCTGAAGGGGTTATTAATACGCGTGAGCTGCCAGGGAAAGCCGATGTACATAATACAATTTATCAAAATCCCAGAGGCTTTATTAGTATGATGGCATCAGTGTTAATTGGCGCAGTGCTATCTTTGAATTATAGCAGACATTTGATATTTAATTAAGACTTCACAGTTGATGATAACACTGGTAAGGTTTCATGTCAACTACATTTCCAAGAACTTAAAACTGAGCTTGGCAATAACATGAACGTTTATGCTGTGTCAGTTACAATATTTGTGATTATTGATTCATTGAAAACACTTACTTTTGGAAAAAATAGTGTCCTTTTCATATCAAGTCCATCATTGGAAAAGCAGCCATCCGTCCATCAATCCAGCCATCCACCTGCGCCTCTCTGTTAAGCTCTCGCCGGCGTTTTCGCACCCACTTGCCGCCAACGTCACAGCCCGTGATGGATGTCTCTCAGGTCATTTTTACCGGGAAGCGGCATTTCTTTGCAAGAATGTCTGGTGAAATGACGGCGAAAGAGTGAAAGTGTTGGTGGCCAATCCAAGCGGAGAGTGCATCACAGTGACAAGCGCGCTCAGCAGACTGAGACCACCAAGAGTGAGAGAGTGCGAGAGCGAGAGAGAGAGACTGGGGGTGGATGAGTGCAACACTGATGATCATGCAGAGGATTGCTGGGTAGGATGCATGCGTGTATGTCAGGGGTGTCCAAACCTTTTCCAGTGAGGGCCACACACTTTTTCTAATATATCTGAAGACAAAACAGCTTTGTGATGCATCTGAAAAAGCTTTTTCCCATTTTTGGTGCTGTTTTTTTCTTTTAAATGTTCAACTTTTAATAAAAAAAAAACAACTAAAAAAATTAATAATAAAGACTTTTAAATATTTCAACTTTGTTCTTAAATAATCTTCATTTTTCATAATATTATAACTTTATTCCCATATTGTAACTTTGTACCCATCTGAATTTTCCAAAACTTGATTTAGTTTTTCCTCATATTACAACTTTTTTAAAAAATGACATATTTCTTCTTTATTATTGCAACTCTATGCCGCTAAAATGTTTTCTCATATTACAAGTTTATTCTTGCATAGCTGTGACTTATTTTTGTTTAAGTGCGACTTTTTCTCTTAATAGTTTGACTTTACTGTTGTAAATTACAGCTGTTTTTTTTTTTATTTCTAATGTTGATTTTAATATCCAACAATTTCAACCTTCTGTAAATTTTTTGTGTGATTATTCTTATATTTTGACTTTATTCTCATAACGTTAAACTTTTCTCACAACCTAATTTTCCAAAAATGACTTTATTCATTGTTTCGTTTGTTTTTCATAGTATTACCACTTCAAAAAAATACATAACATCTTTTTTTTTATATTTCTTCTACTCATAATAAAAATATGTGTTTTTTTTCGTTAGATTACAACTTTTTTCTCTTAATATTTTGACTATATTCTTGTAAAAGGTCCTAGCCCGCACTTAGGACACCCCTGATGTGTAAAGAAATGTACGACTACATGGACTTCATGACTGTTTGCAATGCCTTACCCTGCTCAGGGTGACGTGGGAAGATGCAGTCTATGGATGGCTTGATCACATGTCACTCACAGGGATGACAAAGCTATTCACACTCGCAGTCACACTCGGGCAGGGCTGTCTAACATGCGGCCTAGGGGGGTCATTTGAGGACTGTAGCTTGTTTTTTAATGGCTCGCGACATAGACAAATCTACAGAAAAAAATTCAACACGGCACATTTTATAACATTACACAGAAACCAAAGAAAAACAAAATGATTCATTATCAGAATCAGCGATACTGGCTCTGAGTTTATTTGGTATCGGATCGATATCAAAATTTGCGGTATCACCCACCCCTGCTGTGCATCTTGCGGTATACTCGAATGGTCTGATTACTTTCGTGCGCCCTGTCATGATGAACAAGTGAACAATTTTCAGGATACAGCATACTGTTTATTACAACGGAGAATAACGTCGGAAATTTTCGAGAAAAAAAGTTGCAATATTACCAGAATGAAGTCCTAAATTTACGAGAATAAAGTGGTGATGTGTGTCATCGTGTCAGAGGGAAAATGGAGCACAGCTCTTCAGGAAGAAAGGAAACTTTGCTCTTGCTTATGGAGCAGTTGAGCACAAACAGACTAGCATGTCTAGCCTTCGATGCTTGTAACATAAAGTATTATGAGTATTTTCTCATAAATTTACAACTTTATTCTCGTAATATTTGGAGTTTTTTCTCGTAAATGTATTATTTTGTTCTCGTAACATTACAAGTTTTTTCTTGTAAATTTACGATTTTATTCTCGTAACATTACAAATGTTTTCTTGTAAATTTACGATGGTATTCTCGGAACATTACAAGTTTTCTCTCGTAAATTCACGATTTCATACTTGTTATATTACGACTATTCTCTTGTAAATGTACTACTTTATTCTCGTAAATTTATGACTATTTTCAAAATCTCAGATTATTTTAAATACTCCGTTGTAACAGGCATTGCCTGAGACAGCTATGAAAAGGGGGGACTGTTGTGACCTTTGGCCTTGGGCATGTGAGTTTATGCTCAACTGCTCTGTTTTGCTGCCACGTTATAAATAAAATAATAATAAAATCGTAATATTCCGATTTTTTTTCTCTGAAATTTACGACTACAGTCTCGGAAATGTATGACTTTATGAAATGTTTGAGAATAAAATAAATGGAAATGTTTTTCTTGTAAAATTCCGACTTTATTCTCGTAACATTGCGACTTTTTTTCTCCTAAATGTACGACTTTTTTTCTCGTATGATTACAACTTTATTCTCATAAATTGACGGCTTTTTTGTTCTTGTGAATTTACGACTTTATTCTCGTAAATTTTTATGACTTTATTCAGGTAATCTCAGATTATCATGTTTTCCAACGTGGTCCGAATACTCTGTTGTAGTTTGGAGAGCACATACATACATACAGTATATACATACAGTACAGGCCCGCGGTCCGCCAGGGATCGAACCAGCTTCCGCAGAGAGTTGAGAGCACTTGGCATCGAGCTAAACATGTCAACTCGACGTCCAGCACGAGGTTTACCAACATACTTAACACAGCTGCACCATCTGTTCCATATATTTAGTATTCCATTGTTCCATTGTATTCCATTGTACATACAATGGAACCTGTATGGGACAACACAATTCATTCCATGTTGACTGGCCGACTTCTGATTTTGTAGGATTTGGGAATAATTAGTTGTCATAGCAAATAATAACCAAAATAATCTATTCTGGGGGTCACACTGTCACTATCATGAAATCAATAGTTGGCTAAAGGTCACTGATGGTCTCGTAGTGATTTCCACTGAGCACCACATGTTGAAAAATCAAAGAATGTGCACCCCTGGTCTAGTGGCTGACTTGCTTGACTTCTGTGCAGGTAGCATGGATTCAGTCAACCCCCCACCCCCCACCCTCCCACTTCCCCTCACCTGCACCTGCACAACATAGCCAAATCATAGAATGACTGTACAGTTGTCCCTCGTTTATCGCTGTTAATTGGTTCCAGACCCGACCGCGATGAATTTCCATGGAATAGGATTCAACATCAATAAATTGAGCATTTTCGTAGTTAGAGCACAGAAAACCTGTTTATGACCTTCTAAAAACTTTTTTTTAACATTATTAGAGCCCTGTAGACATTAAATAACACCCCTATAGTCACCTTTATACTCATATTACCTAATATACTGTAGTAGACATGATAAGCAAAAATAACTCACTGCTAGCATTGGAAAAGTTCCTTGCTGTTGTCTAACGTAATGTGGGTCGATCACATGGCATTAAAAAAAAAGATCGACATCAGCCTATCATCCATCCTCACTATGACGTTTGTCACTTGATGGCTATACAGGACTGCCAGTCTAACATTAATCTGCCATACATAAACGTACAGTCTGACAATACTGCTAGCTTTGTTTACATCACATTGCGCACTGCTTACGCACACGCTACGTTATCCCTGAAGTGACACAAGAGACGGCTGCCGCTGCCGCTGCCGAGCTAACTAGTTGGTCTCCAATTTATTTATCCTAAACTTACAAATACATTTGAAACTGAGTGGGGAAGAAGGACAAAGTAAGAAGCCAAAAATGTACCACTTCCACATGGAATGGGAGGAGAACTTTTTTTCCATTATGTCATGTCGGACTCTTCATCCGTGGCTGACTCAATGCAGGTAATGTCTCATCAGTGTAATGTTACTGATGCCTACTGTAGTGACTGGAATACTACATTGTACTTGTTTCTCCAATATTCTTTGGCTAATAATAGACCATAGTTAACCACGAAACTGCGATCATTTATTAATTAATTTGTGAAAAAACGTGATTGAGCGAGTAGCAATAAATATTATGACTTTATTACCATAATATTATAACTTTTTTCACTAACCTAATTCCTCAAAAAATTTAATTATTTTGTTTTGTTTGTTTCTCATATTATGACTTTAAAAAAATGACGTCCGCTTTCTTTAATATTTCATCTTTATGCTACTGAAATAACATTTTTCTTCATAATATTACATTGTTCTCGTAAAAATTACTACTTTTTCTTGCTAGCCTACAGCTTTGTTCACTTAATATTTTGACGTTTTTTTTGTAAAATTACTGTTGATTTTTCCAATTTTGCAGTTGTGTTTTTTTTTTTTCGTTTTCTTGTTATGCGTTAATTACGCTAAAAAATGTAACGTAATTAATGGAAGAAATGAGTTATCGTTGTTAACACGGTGTTGTTGACAAAATACTGAGAAAATAAATACAGAGAATCATCCATCTTCTACCGCTTATCCGACATCGAGTCGCGGGGGCAGCAGCCCAAACAGGGAGGCCCAGATTTTCCTCTCCCCGGCCACTTCGTCCAGCTCCTCCCGGCGGATCCCGGGGCGTTCCCAGGCCAGACTCGATAATCCCCAAAGTCAAAACCGATGTTAACATTCATGTGTGAAATACATACGTGGCATTTAATTCATTTAACAGTAGAAATACATGGGACAACTTGAAATAAGACACAAAATAACCCATAAAGTCAGGTAAAGTACAATAATATGGCGGTACAGAAGTGATGGGACAAGGAAGCATGAATGCTCAGTGTGAGCGCAGGGCAGAGGGAAAGGGGTACCTACGAATGACCGAGTAGTCACATAAGAATAAAAGTTAACCACCGTAAAACATTGAAACAAGTCACTTGTTATGGTTGCTTCTTGTGGCATAAGCGTCTCAAAAAAGCCAAAAGAAAAGCTGTGGACTGTCGTGATTGATTTATCAGTTATTTAAAAGCAGTTAAGTGACTTCTGAAGGATTCATTCATTCATTTCCTCCCGATCACGTGTTTGCTGGAGCCTCCCCTAGCTGACTTTAGTTGAAAGGTGAGGGCACCCATGCCCTTACATGCATGCTCTGTGTGTAATTTGCCAGCTCCACATGGAGATTTGAGCCGGATATGAACTCACAACCACCTTGCGGTGAGGCAGGCGTGCTCACCACATGCTTTACCGTGCTGCTCCAAAAATTGTAGACTTTGAGGGTCATTAGTGCACCACTGTGCAGACAACAATGACAGTAATGGCACGGAGAGTACACCTAATATTGCTGACACGATGTCTGCATGACTGTTCTAATAGATATGCAGCGACTGCTGTCACCGACATGAAATACCGAGTCATATTACTAAAGTGAGTTGATGATTATGAAGCTGGGTGTATGCAGTATAACACCATGCCAGTATGTCCCCTAGGGGCTGTAAGCATCATAGGTACGTATAATGGGGAAACAATCTGATTGGATGCCTGGGAACATGCTTCAGCATCGCGACCACAATATTGCTTTTCCATCAATAATCTTGCTTTATGGTAAAATCCAATATTTGTAGTCCAATAAACGTAGCTGGCCAAGTGAACAAGCTCGTTCTTGGAGCTTGAGCAATGTTATTCCGCACAATAAAAACAAGATGACAATAAGAAGAAAAGATGATTTATTCGCACAATAGCATTAGCGTGAATGCTTTACTTAATGGATGTAAAAATATTCTGATACTCCAGTCTCAAGGAGAAATGAATGTTATTCAACGCGTGAACATCATGTCAGTTGACTCTCCTGAAGGAACATTTTATTCGTCTGTATCCGACCCAAAGAGTGCATATGGTGTGCGTCTACCACGACCTGTGATAAAGCTGCATGAGAAAATTCCTCCCCAATTTCCCTCTCAAGTGCTGCTATTTTTAATGCTACACCATCCAAGGTCCATGTCTTATTTATGTCCAATAATGAATTTATTTCATCGCCAGGGACGGAGGGTAGTTCAAGTCCAATACAATAGGGGATTAGATATTAAATGGTTCATGATATTGACTGCAGAAGCTGCAATATTGTAAGTCAGCACTCAGTTGGCCGTGATATTGGCTTAGACTGTGGTTGGATGTCACACGAGGTCACTGCAACACGAGCAGCTCATTTTGTCTTTAAATTGCGTTGCTCGAAAAGCCATGCCATCAGATTTGGTGCTTAATAATGCAAAATGTGACAATGAGTATGCAGTTTGTCAGAAACAGGGGTTGAGAATCACTGATGAGCTAAAGCCAATCTTATTATTTAAAATGTGTACTTTCAATGATGAGTAGAATCATAAAAAATTCAAAATGAAGTGACGTACGACCACATCCAACACAGTCATGTTGTGTTGTTGTAAAAATAAACATCCATCCATCCATCCATCCATTTTCTATACCGCTTCTTCCTCATTAGGGTCGCGGGGGCATGCTGGAGCCTATCCCAGCTGACTTCGGGCGACAGGCGGGGTACACCCTGGACTGGTCGCCAGCCAATCGCAAAATAAACATAGAGAAGTGAAAAATACATATTCAGCACGCTACGATCCGACCCTAATGATACTGTCAATACAGTTGGGGCTGACCACCCCTAGTTTTTAGAGTACAGTAATTCCCGCCTCGTATTTTGTGATTTCACACTATCACGGTTTTTCAAAAATACTGTATATTGTTCAATAAACCATTGTGTTTTGTGGCTGAATAAGTCCTATCATTAGTCCAAAAATATGCGTATATAAGCAAATTTGACATTATTTTGTCTATAGTAAGCATTTTCAAGCATAAAAATGGCTAAATAAATTAAAATACAAATATAAGTCTTTGAGAAGACACATTCAAAGACGCTGTGAGTGATATGTAGTATTTTACACTGCTCACTAGGTGTCAGTAATGTTCGGTGAGACACAAACACCAGACTTGATCCCTGGAACAACAGGCTTTTATTGCAGGTTAGAAAGATCCCACAACAGGCACAATAATCCCTAATAAAAATTCCTAATAAAAACTGCTGATGCCGTAACCTACGCCAAGCTTAAACTCTGAACCCCCCTTCCTGTCCGCCCGCCACTCTGCTGTCCGAGCACCACACACTTACAGCAACACAGACAAGCTTATTTATCTCTCACTGTCTTACTGTAAATAGCTGATTTTTTTCTTATTAAGTCGACTATATTGGATAATACGAGTGTAAAAGTGACTATAGGGGTGTTATTTCATGTCTAGAGGGCTCTAATAATGATTTTTAAAAAACTATTTAGAAGGTTCTTTTCTATCTACCACGAAAATCCTACTTTGAGGAAATTCACTTATCACAGTTGGGTCTGGTACCAATTAATAGTGATAAACAAGGGATTATCGTAATCCTTTCTTGTTATACTTCCATGTTTATTGTTTTACGATGCCAAAATGATAGTAGTATTCTGTTAACTGACCAGCAAACACTAAAACAAAAGAAATGTTTTTAAAAATAGAGCGCCGTTCATCCTTCTTCCTGCTGACAGAAGCTGATCAAAAACAGTGCGAACAGCAGGCAGCTGAAAGTAAGGGCATTGATGAATGTAACTTAGTGCGCCTTTACAAACTCTCAGCGGGGTGGCTCTCAAACGTGGGACTTGCTGCTCTCATCCTGTCTGAAACTCAACTTTGACGCACTTCTAAAGCAAAATACAAAGCGGTTGAAAAGGGTAAAAGTCCGTTTCAGATGACGATGACTGATGAAAAGTTGACTTCATGAAAGCTTTTCACACATTCCTGCTGCTTTTCAAGAAGAATACAACAAAGCAGCAACACAAAGCACACAACAACATGAAGGAAATAAAAGATGGCAGCTCTACTCAAGACACGCCGGGTGGAAAAGTAGTGTTTTTTCCCCGTATCGGTGCTTATTCCGAGAAAGGCTTGGTTATCACGGGCGTTACT
This sequence comes from Dunckerocampus dactyliophorus, assembly GCF_027744805.1. Lineage (NCBI taxonomy): Eukaryota > Metazoa > Chordata > Actinopteri > Syngnathiformes > Syngnathidae > Dunckerocampus > Dunckerocampus dactyliophorus. The sequence continues at coordinate 41,845,739 of NC_072820.1, forward strand.
GCTGTCATTGCGCCGTTTGCGCTGCAAATCAAACCGAATATGCTTCGATTTGAGTCGTGAGCTCATCTTTGGCACTCCACCCGAAAGGCCTCGCACACTTTTCACGACGCCTGGCAGAAGAGTTCAGTCTCAAAGTGTGACTGATACGACGCTGCTGATGCACAACCTTGACACTTTGCGCTTTGCCAAGTGTTCACTCGGACAAGATTTATCTTCGTGACACTGACTCCAGGTGATGGCACAGTGGGCCACCATGAAATATCACGCACACACACTGTGCCAAGCTGCATCGCACAAATCCAGCCACCAGACACACAAACGAATGGTCCTAAAAGATCTAAAACGATCATGCTCTTCAGTATGCGTCTGCCTTTTTCTTTCTTGTTTCGTCTCCTTGCATGTACATTGATGTTATTCCCAATGATCGCCTCCCATCAATAAATTCACGAATAAATAAATGAATTAACATGTGGATAGATTAATATTTTTATGGTCTTTCTTGAGCTGATGTCCTGCTGGTGATGCGCATCAAAGTGTTATATAGAAATAATTATCTTCTACAGTGGATGTACATCAGTGGACTCTATATAGTACATCCAATTTCCATTTAAAAAGCTTCTTATTTTCCGCACGGTACTGAAGCAATGCGCTTCCTTATCCATACGTAGGCAACCTTGATTATCCTTCAATAAAGGCATTCATTACAAAATGAGTCATAAAAAGATTATTTTCTCTTAATGAACCTGCAATCCAAGGACGCGGGTGCCAAACGTTTGCATCTGTAATGAACCACACACAGTAAATGTGTCCATTTCTTTTCTATTTACTTTACTCTTTAACGTTTTTTTACCTGCTCTGACAAGAATTTTGGAAAAAAAAGCTGTTTTGCGTATTGACAAAGCATTAACAATAAACACATTTCAGCTTAATATTCTAGAAACGTGACCAGCTGGTTAAAAACACATACTGTACTATCTTCCTTTTCCCCATCCAACATTCCAACTTTCCTTTTGGAGGTCAGAGGAAGATGATATTTGATGTAAGAAATCGTATAAGATAAAGGATGTCTATTTATATTTCAACTCGCAGGGGTTTTGCTGCATGAACCTTGGACACCACGAGTGGCATCAAGGTTGCATTGACAGATCAAAATTAGCTGGAGGCAAATGAACACGATGGAATTAAATTGATTTTGAGGTGCTGACAGACGTTTCACAACATGAGTCCTTATCCTAATAATAATAATACAGAAGCATAAGACCATGGGGGTATTCTCCGAAAAGTGGCCCAACCAATGTAGGCTTTGTGCTCAAAATGCAGTTCAACCTAAAACACGCAATCAGACTTAATTGGTCCCGCGACGGTGGTTATCAACTGACTTAGTCAAGCCCGGTTTTCGGCTTGTGCGTTCACATAAAAAGGGGCGTTTGACGTCATATTGTTCTACTTCTGCTGAATAGTGAAGCGATTCCAGAAGATGAGCAAGTAATTATTATGAATGAGGAGTTCCCAAAAGATTATGACCGCTGAAAGCAACACTGTCGTCGGCAATAGAGCGAGGGAGGACCGCGACCTTCTAAATACAGTTTTTAATATTATTAGAGTCCTCTAGACATGAAACAACAGCCCTTTCGTCACCTTTACAACTTCATTACCCGGTATAGTAGACATAATAAGAGTAAATAAGACATTTAAGACATAAATAAGACTTGTGCTCGTGTGTGTTGCTATAAATATATTCTCTAGGGGCGCTGACTGGCGGGCAGACAGGAATTGACGTCCGGGGTTCAGAGTTGGGTTTTAGGTTGGTGAGAGTTACTGCAGCAGCAAGTAGCCCATGTTTTTATTCAGGCTTATTGTGCCTGTTGTGAGCAAATTCAAGCCTGCAAAAAAAGCCTGTTGTTCCGGCAATCAAGTCTGGCTTTGCAGTAACATTACTGACACCTAGTGACCAATGTAGAAGACTACATATCATTCACAGCGTCTTTGAATGCGTCCTCTGAATGCCTTATATTTGTATTTTAGTTTATTTAGCCATTTTCACGCTTGAAAATGCTTAATTTAGGCAAAAATTACTTAAAATGTGCTTCACTATGCATATTTTTGACAAACAACAGATTGTACACAACCACAAAACAGCATGATTTATTAATTCATATATTTTTTTAAAAACATGATTGAGTGAAGCCATGAAATTCGAACCGCAAGGAGGCGAGGGATGACGGTATATTGTATTCAATATCTGTCATTTAGTGGTGGGTGGATCGCTCCAAATACCAAAGGTAGTATCCGCACTATACTAGCATTCGTACCATCGTAGCGTGATAAGATCGATATTTTTCAGTTGTCGTGTATGTTTATTTTCACAAATATCAGTGTTTTTTGCTGTGTTGTTCCTATTGTCACATGTTTTGATTGTTACATTTTGTTATTCATGTTTTTTATATTACAAAAACACAGAACACAGGATTTGAATGAGAGACAAGAGTAGTTTTTGCTTTTGTTTGTTTATTTATTTTGCTCAAACAAATGTATCATTTTGTTCATATTGTTACATGGTCTTATATTGCTGTATTTTTAAATAATGTTACATTTTTCACAAATAAAGTGGGCCCTTACATCCAGACATACGTGCTCCTACGTGCAATAATGGGGAAAATCGCAAGAGACACGCACATTGCCGGCACGGATGTTCAAATACGCAAACGGCATGCAAAGCCTGTAGGAAGTAAATTGGGATACAAACTATATTCTGCGTGCATGCAGGAAAACCTTGCACGCAGCCAAGGTCGCAAGGGCAAGGCAGAGAAGGAGCGCGTGTTGCAAGTTTATAAGTACATTGTGTACATTTCCCGGGCCACGGCAGCGGCTCCTCTCGCAGCGGGTGATTCCTCCATTTGTATGCTCTGGTTCTCCCGACCTCCGTGGACGCACGATGGCTACTCACATAGCGTATCCGACCTTAATGAACCTTAGCCGGCCACGGCGGGCAGCTCTTCCCGCTGTACACTCTGGTTCTCCCGGTCACGATAGCCGTAGGTGACTTAGGAAGACATACGCCCATCTTGCAATCAAAGTGAGCCTCGTACGATGCAACCCCTCAGATACCCTACTTCCTCCATGTGTCGGACACGGCCAACAAATTTCCCAAAAATTGCGGGAGCCCGTCGGGATGTACAGTATGTCCCGCTTAAGCTTGTTGATAAAATGATTTTTTTGTCTGTTAAATCTTTCTTTTATTCAGATTATAACCATGATCAAAAAATGAATGGCAACATTACCAAATCCTTCAACGACCTTGAAAAATTTCAAGCAAAATTATCGGTATCAGAAACAGTATCAATATGAGCAGCAGTATTTACTATCTGGTATCGGATCAATACCCAAATTTGCAGTTTCGCCCACCCCAATGTTCATTTCACTTATATTTGTGATGATTTTACAACTCTGCCGACGGAATGTCTGCAATGTCCTGAAGGACAGCAAATATTTTTCACTATTTTTCCTCACTTCCTCAACACAAGTAAATGCCACAACAGCTGGCACTGAAATGAACATGAGGCCATTTTAACAATCATATTAAGCATTTGCCAGGAATAAAAAAAGAACAGGTTGAACACAAAAATGGATTTACTTCTGAATAATGACTTGAATAGAACTTAACAAAATAGAAACAATAAATTGGTTGACATAAGGTAATAGAACAACACACATTCATACAGTATGTTTTTGTTTAGGCTTGGAGCTCTATGCAAATGTGCTATGTCTCAAAATGGACTGGATTAGAATAGATAGCCACTGGGCAGAGACAATCAAATTAGGCATTTTATTGTGTGTGGTTACGCTGGTGGGGTCAGAGGGAGTGTATCAGGTTTGAAGAAAAAAAAAAAAACATAATATGACGACTGACCACAGGAGGCACCATGGGGGAAAGGAAAAAAATGAACTTTTTAAAAAATCAATTCATTAATCACTGTTTAGCTGAATGTTATCATGAACTTCCTTTATATTCTAATTATAAGAATACACAATTAATGCTGCTCCAAACACTTTGGCATGATAAAAAAGTATGTAAATTCAGTAGAACCCGCTTAAGTCTCTCTATTGACAACTCGTCTATGTTGAACAAATCATCAAGTCCCGGTCCACCGTGTCCTGCTTACTCCTAAAACATGTACATGGTTGACCGCTTTGTCACCTTTGTCGACAAAGAGCCCCCCTCTGGAGGAAGAAAACATTCATGGTCATATTTTTTCATCTTGGGTTTTGGTCGTGAATCATTGTTCACTTGGGCTGACGTTGGCTGACGTTCGTCTCCGAAACACTGCACAGTTTTCTGTTTGCCCCGGTCAGAAACTTCTCCATTCTCCAAATCTAAACGCCAATTTTGTTGTTGTACGTCCTTAAAATGAGCTTGGCTTACTGCCACACCAAAACTTTAGTTCTGAGATCAGTCATGAGATGGTGCGGGGTTTTTCACGGGGTACTCCGTTTTTTTGTATGCATGTGGAAAAGCCTTAAATGGAATCCCAACTTGTATTGCTTCATCCACACATCCAGCAGAACTGTCATCTGCTGCTTTTATTAAATATTAAACAGTCGCGTCAGATCATTCCATATAAAGCATGTTACAGCTTACATATGAAAATGTTATTTTGCCCGGAGAGCATGGCAGCCACATATTATACATCTCAGCCAAAACCTTTCAGGCTTGTAAAGAATATTCATTTTTCGGGGATGTCATGCACTGTGTTAACACTCCTCTGTGTGTAGGTGGATACTTTGTTCCCATCCCCCTGTGCTTGATGCTGTCACATATGAGAGAGAGAGAGAATGGTATTTATGTCACTTATACAGAGATCCAAACTATGCTCCTAGGGAGTACAGTGTGGGACTAGAAAAAAACCTCGGCAACACGGGCACAAATAAGCACACTTTACAACATAAGAACTCAAAGACTTGCACCAGGCAGCCAGCCACAGCCGTACGCAGCCATGAGAGGGAGCGAAAAGCAGCGACATGTGCAGACTCCGATTTGTACCCAAAGCAGGTACAGAAACGATGGCAAAAACTAAATGGAATCATGTGACTCAGAGAAGAAACTAGGCAAATCACAGAGATATTCTCATGACATGCAAATGAGTTAAAAATGGTTAAAATACAACGGTACCTGTAATGTTGAACACATTCTGATTAGGGACAATTTCCGAATTGTTGGGTTTCTCGACTAATTCCAATCTCTTCCAGGGTCCAACTGTTGAATGTGTAATATTAAAAACGTCTGTGTAGGCTCTCAGTCGTACAGGAGTTGTCCATCGAGGGAAAGGCTTCTTGAGACGTCATCTGTACTTCTGAGAAGAAGGTGTCGAACGTTTCGCTCCTCATCCGAAGAGCTTCGTCAGCGAACTAACAAGTGCTGGTAGCCTAGGCCTTAAATACAGTAAGAGTGGGCGGAATTGGTGTGCCAACACCCTCCTCCTATGGTTCCTTACACTAAGCCTGGGCGGAGTAATCCTGCCATTAGCACCTCCGAACAAAAAGAAGTGTAGCTCCCTGTAGTTGGGTATGAACGACTCTGATACTGGCTCGTTAGCATCTATTGTTCTGGCTTGGCCCTGGCTCTACCTCATTTGCAAGACTAAGAGCTGTGGGTTTTGGTATCAGTAACCTGCTGAGACAGGTTACCTGCTGAGACAGGTTACTGAGAAGTACAGATGACGTCTCAAGAAGCCTTTCCCTCGATAATATTAAAAACCTTTACCTACAGTCTTAAAAACATCTAAACTGGTATTCAAGTGTAAAAATTAGTTCACTACGTTTAATATTTAGGTTAACTTTAATAATAATGATGAGGATGCGCCCCATGCATCTCACATAAACATTGTTACGTGTCACACCTGCAAAAAAAACACCCGACTTTTAATAACAAGTAACAACATGCGCTCAACTATGTTTTGATTTCAGTGAGCATACTTCACATAACTTTTGGTATACAGTGGAACCCCGCACGTGCGGTTCCTGCAAATTCGCAGATTTTTTGTCAAAATATTTATTTATTTTTGTACAAATATAGGGCACTTTTCTCCGCAGAAAACACACCTTACCCTAAAACATTAGTCACACTAGAGGCGGAATGTTGTCGGAATGAAAATCCATCCATTATTTCTATATGCCGCTTCTCCTCATTAGGGTCGCGGGGGTATGCTGGAGCCTATCCCAGCTGACTTTGGCCGAAACTTTGGTCGCCAGCCAATGGCAGGGCACATATAGACAAACAACCATTCACACTCACATTGACAGTGTAGGAGGAAACCGGAGTACCCTGAGAAAACGTCAGAATGAAAATTCCTGGTTTATTTCTGGTAAGTGTAAAAATTCTGACTCCATTTTGAGTGCATTCCAAATAACCGGGCCCATTCTTCTGGGCGGCCTGAATGTTTTGCTCATGCTAAAAACTTTCGAGGTGCATTCAAAGTGTAAAAAAATCCAGCGGCATTTGAGAGGTATTCAAACTGCACTCTGACTGCATTCTAAATATTCTTATGATATTTTAACAGCATTCCAAACATTCTGATTGCATTTGAGGGAGAACTGAAACGGCAAGCCACTTCAAATCCTGTCAGAATCCAAATCCTGTCTCCATAAGTGCCTCTAAATAGCTGGAATGCAGCTCAATTGCTGCTGGACTATATTTAAATACTAAAAGAATTCAGCTGGAATGAACTTCAAATGTCGTCATAATCTTTTGATTGCCGCTCAAATGCGCCTTGAATGCAGTCGAAATGTCCCAATTGTCTCTCAAATGAGCCTGGATGTAATTTAGAACATAATCGCATAATCGCATAAAAATGCAACCAGCTGCTGCTGGAATGTCACTGACCACTGAAGCATCTCTTTATTCACCTCACGCCGTGCCGCCAAGGAAAAACAAAGCCAAGGTGAGAAACGCCACCACCAGCCTGCGGTGTCGACAGGGCAGTGGTGCTGCAACCCAAGAAGCCCCTGAAGAGCCAGCTCCTATTCCTGATGATGCTGCACCTTCCGACCAGACTTCGGGCAGCAATCGAATGGCACTCGTACGACGTTGGAAGTGCTTTGTAAATATTCTGACTGCATTCTAACACAATTCTTAATATTCCTACTGTGTTCCAACTACATTCAAGTCGAATGTGCAAGAATGACGGGTTCAAAACGTAATCTAAGTATTCGAGCGGCATTCTTACAAAGTAGTAATTCTCTCCCGAATGTGGCGTGAACTTTGAAAATTTTTCATTCTGCTTGATCTGCACTGATTCTGAATAAGTGTGACGGGGGGATAAGTCGGTGATACTTCATCAGTACGTGATAATGCAGGTAAAATGTACAGCGCACATGTACCATTGTTATAAAAGTACACCATTTTTACATGTTTATGTCATGCTTCACTAATGACTTTAATGATTTTTCGTCAAGAATTGAGATTTCGCACTTTATTCTGCGGTCCTTGAGCGCACCACAAACACCTGTGAAAAGCTGGGATCTACTGTCTTGTCTTCTTCTCTACTCAAATGCAGAATTAATCCTTCGATGCTCACTGAACTGAGGTCTACACTGATGGCTGATCAGTCATACAGTTTTGAACAATTTTGGAGGCACTTTTTTTTAGAAGATTTTGGATTATTTCCAAATTGTATGACCTCAGAGGCTTTCGTCTGTGTAGGCTCTCAGTCGTACAGGAGTTGTCCATCGAGGTGGGCTTTTAACAAATGTCAAAAGAAGAGAGTAGGGAAAGAAACCCAAAAGCCCACAGAAGCAAAAAGGAGAGGAGTGGTAGTCCCTTATGTAGCGGGGGTCTCCAAAAAACTCCAGAGGATCTTATGGCAACACAAAATTCCGACAAATTTCAAACCAGTAAATACCCTGAGACAAAAATTAGTGCATCCTAAAGACAAGGCTCCAAACCAAAAACAGAGCAATGTGGTCTATTCCATCCACTGTAAAGATGAGGAATGCAAAGAGCACTACATTGGGGAAACTAAGCAAATGCTCCAAAAAAGGCTTTATCAACATCGCAGGGACAATTCTAGTGGGCCTCAATCAGCAGTACATCTACACCTTAAAGCTACCAATCACTCTTTTGAGGACAGCGAGGTAAAGATTTTGGCCAAAGAAAACAGATGGTTTGAAAGAGGAGTAAAGGAAGCTATTTTTGTCAAACAACAGAACCCATCATTGAATCGGAATGGTGGTTTGAGGTTTAATTTGGACCCTGTGTTCAGCAGGTTACTGAGACCAAAACCCACAGCTCTTAGTCTTGCAAATGAGGTGAAGCCAGGGCCGAGCCAGAACAATAGATGCTAACGAGCCAGTATCAGAGTCGTTCATACCCAACTCAGGGAGCAACACTTCCCTTTTATCGGAGGTGTTAATAGCAGGATAGGATTATACCACTACTCCGCCCAGGCTTAGTGTAAGGAACCAATAGGAGGAGGGTGTTGGCACACCAATTCCGCCCACTCTTACTGTATTTAAGGCCTAGGCTACCAGCACTTATTAGTTCGCTGACAAAGCTCTTCGGATGAGGAACAAAACGTCCGACACCTTCTTCACAGAAGTACAGATGACGTCTCAAGAAGCCTTTTCCTCAGAGGCTTTCGACTTTAGAGGTTACCACTTTACTGGTGAACCTAATTAGACACAGAGCTCAATACAGAGTCATACAAAGTGTTACTATATGAACATAAACAAATGTAAACGTGACAACAACACACTAAACATATGGTCGAGAATAAAACCAGCAGGCCAGGCATAAATGGGACAAATGCCTTGACGTAGTCTTGAGTAGTGAGTGTCATGCGTGGATAGATTTCACAGAAAGCTGTTTAAAATGACCGTAGTGCTGAAGAATCAAAGATGTGCACTGAATTTGCAGGAAATTTACAGCCTTTTTACGCTTTGTTTCATCCGTGGAAAATCCAAAGGATGTGTTTTTGCCTTTGGGTGTAAAGTAATCAACTTTTGTGTGTCATTTCAATTTATTCTCACAAGGGCAGTACATCACCCACAATTGCAGACTGAGGGCACATGAGCCAAATAAACACTTTTCGTTTAAATGCCTGTAGGAAAAAAAGATCCCTTATAACTCTCCTGGCCTCTGAAAGTACATGGTTTGCGTTCATGTTTTCACACACTATTGTTTCATTTGCAGAGAGACAGAGACAGTTTCAGATAAGTTATAATTACTGTCAGCGGCGCTTTTACATGGGGACTACTCATTATAATTTTTTTATTTACGTAAATTCTATTTCCTCTTCCAGCAATGCACTACACCAAATTTTTAGGGATAATTATCTTAATCTAAAAATGAAACGTATTTATTTATAGATAAGACAGCAAAACTAGCTGGGATCAGCACCACTTTTTTGTGTTCACCCCCAGAGCTCTCACAGCTTCAAATTGCAACCATGCATGAAAAGTTCAAAAGATAAAGCGGAACCCTGACAGTCAAGTGCCCCTGAGATTGTGCAAACACTTGCATGTCAGCCGTCGACGTGCGCGGTATCACGCAAGACCTCAGTCTACCTCGGTAAACAAGTATCAAACGACTAATTCAAACCATGTGCTCTGCTTTTTTTCTCTTTTTTTGGGGCGTTTTTGGACAGGGAGAACAAAACAAAGGTAAGACCCTATTTCAAAGCAGTAAGATGCCATCATTTTATGACACAAATGGACATAACATGAGGAGCATCTACGGCATAATGACCTCTGCCGAGCGCAAGCGGCGGAGGTTATGTTTTTGCCCGCTTGTATCTGTTTGTTCGTGTTCAAAATAACTTGAAAAGTTGCAAATGGATTTGGATAAAATTTTCAGGAATTGGCGGGAATGGGATATGGAAGAACCGATTACATTTTGGGGGTGATCCGGGTCACCGTCTGGATCCAGGAATTTTTTTAAAGGATTCGATAATATTGCGACATAGGACCATTTTCGCTATTTGTGCATATAACTCCACAAAAAATGGTCAGATCACTTAGAAAAAAAAATACAGGACAAGTTTCCAAGAGGTTCTACAAAGACTCAAAGACTGATCTGAAAGACTGATCCAAAAAATGTAGGATTATTATTTTGGTGCTTGGAGGAGGTCTGCGCTCTCCGAGTGCTATTCTAGTTGATATTTGTACTGTAAACCTTATTTGCATTACATCTTTGTCAAATTAATTACAACAGCAGTAGTTCACCTAATTTGACGCACGTGTGACCATGAAAAAAAAGTACAGTTAAAATAAGTAAAAAAAAAAATTGTTTGATTTAATTTAGTATTATTCTCTTTTTATTTTATTTGTCAACATAGCAAACACAGGAAGTGAACAAACTATCAGCAATTGCTGAAACATGGGCTGCATTTCAATTTGCGCACTTCCATACTTACACTTAGCATTTTGAGTGTATAAATGCGTTTCTGCTGAGAAGTACGGCAAAATGCGGAGCGCTGCCACCACCCCGGATGCAGGGGCGGACTGGCCATCTGGAGTACCGGGAGTTTTCTCTGTGGTCCAATCAATAACGGGCTGATTGATGGGAGCTCATTTATTTATTTATTGCTCCGACTTGCACTGGTTACTACGGTAACTAAATCTCATGCCGCTGCAGACACAACACAACACAACAGAGGGGGTGAGTTGGCACAGTCACAGCCGTCTCTCCCTACACGCAGAACAAGCGCTGTGCGTAGGGCCCCACGATCCATGGAGCCCCATTTTGTGCAAGGGGATCATATGCAAAAAGAATGCGCGTCACTGCCGTGACACGTGCATGCAGCGTTAAGTCAGTCTGAGGCGCTGTCACTAATTAGACAATAAAATTGCAAAATTCTCCTCCTCCACCCTGCTGCTGGTCTGTGTTGGTATTGTAGTACATGCTGCTTCCTTTCAAAGCACAAGGTGCAGGATTGATCCTGATCTTGGGCAGTTTTTTACATTTTTATTAACAGGCTCGTGATGGGGGTTGGGGTGGTGCCGGTCTGAACCAAAAAGTCCAGGGCCAAGGCCCACTGTTCTACAATTGTTCTACATCAGAATAACAATGCTTTGAGTTTAGTACGTATCAGAACAAAAGGTCAAATGGTATGTGCATGTTCAGCTCTAAATACAGATACAGTATTAGGTCTATATGCTGACATGCTCACAATATCAGTGGAACTGTTTACATCTTATTCAACAATGCACCGTGTTACACCCTGATGGTGGTCTCTTGTTTGCAAGAAACACCCACTTTCCCAAACAAGAGTGTCCTGAGTTGCATTTACCATGAGCGCTCATTAGTTAACTAACCAATAGCAGAGAATAACACACACACGCCTTATTTTACTCGAGCACACGCCACCATATGGACTTTGTCTGACAGCCTGCAATGATGAAGACACAAGGCTAATAGCACGCAAATGAGTTTACACTTGGACTTGTAGCACTTGGCGTCCTAGATCTATCTTATTTGCATTCATTTTACAAAGAAAACAGGGTCACTAGTGGGTCAGGCTATGAGCTCTGTGATCGAATCATTTCTGAGTGAGTTCACGCCACGAAACAGCTCAGTGTTTCCACTTTTTTCACTCTGTTTTTACTGTTTCCCCTGACCGCTTCGGCAACAAGCTCGACACTAGAATGTTTAACTCCTCTAATCGTTGATCTTACTGACCCTCGACCTAATTTAAACTGATTCAATGGGCTGTTTTCCCACATGGATTTGTGAAACACACTCCTTTGTGAAATGAACCATCTGGGTTTTTGTTTACATCTGAAATATCTCGTCTATATACAGTATGAACTGCAGACAACCCCATCGTGAAAACAAACTGAAAAATCCCATCAGCCTGATTGAGATGTTTTAATGCTGCAATTTTTGCGATAGATATTATTATTATGCAGCAGCAGTATCATTTTATGGGCCCCTTTATGACTTAACTGAAAAGTCTTAGGAATTAAAGAAAATACTTAAGAAAAAAAAGGAGAAGGACTACAGTAGACCTTCTTAAGCCAACTTCTTGGCATCTACAAAACACCACTGTATATATATATACAGTATATACAGCAGGGGTGTCCAAACTTTTTCCACCTCATACTGAAAAAGGATGCGGAGGCCACATTTCTATTTTTGAAACCAACCCATGTAGATATGCTGAGATGTATTTTTATATTTAAAGAATAGCCTGTATCTCAGCTTTGTCTTATCGGTGACAGAGCCTATTATTAGTATGAATGAACCTGTTCTCTTTATCTTACGCTTTTTGGCTTGTTTTTCTATTTTTGTTGGTTTTATTTTATTTTTTTTTTTACAAAGGTTTTAACTTGTTCTCATACATTTTTTTCTCTTCATAGTATGTTTTTACTCTCACAATATTTGTTTGATCTTAAAATCGGAATATTATAACTTTTACCCAACCTGAATTTACTAAAATCGCAACTTTATTCTGTTGTTTCTCATAATATTACGACTGTTCAAAAAAATACATTTGGAGTTTGTAATATTTCAACTTTATACTGTCTTTTCTCTACATATTATAAAAAAACAGCCATGGGCCGTAAATGCAAGACGCAGCAAGACGCACTTCACACTCAAATGTGGCCAATGTGGCCCGACAACTCTTCTTCTCTCTTAGACTGGCTCTAACTAGCAGGAAAACGCCGCTGCCCCCTACAGCCCAACTCATGAATCACAGCTCAGAACCATACACAATACTCCCATCGCTACAATATCATATGAGAACAAAAGAATCAAAAATAAAAACAGCCTTGGCTTTAAAAAAAAATCCTTTATCATTGGCAGTTCTCCTTATGTACATCCATCCATCGTCTTCCGCTTGTCAGCATCGGGTCCCAGGAGCAGCAGCCTAAACAGGGAAGCCAGACTTCCCTCTCCCCAGCCACTTTGTCGAGCTTCTCTTCTTGTATGCTTCAGAACAGTCATTTTGCGCTTACACCCTCATGGAAAACACACAAAAAAATGCATATGATGCAGCTTTCAAGTTAAAGGCGATGGATCTAGCACCTATTGCTCAAGTCTGCCAGTGGATCCCGACAACGTGGAGCAGTGTCAAAAAATCCATTATCACCAACGGGTTTCGAAAGGCTAGCCTACTGCGCGATGAAAAGGACAGCACAAGCACAAGGGCTAATTTGGCTCAAGACAAAGTGACACTGAGAGCAACAACGAAAGAGAGAGACACTGACAAAGTGTGTGACGAAGGAATTTTGAAGCTGTTCAGTTTTGGCACTGCAGAAGACGACTTTAGTGGTTTTACTGCGCAGGAGGAAGATGAAGACAGCGATGCATGTCTTTTCTGGTAGGCTCTTTTTAACTAGCTGTGTAACATTCACCGTTTGGCACTGTGTGGAAAAAAAAACTTTATTTAATTAAAAGTTTCAAAAATGTTTGTGTACTAAATATCCCGCTTATAGACAGGTGTGGCCTACATATATGTACAGTCTGGAAAATTCGGTACATTTGTAGTCTGAATGCTAGCCTTTCTGCAAAACCCATTTTTTTCATTACTGTTTTTGAGTTTGGAACCATATTTCAATTTCATTTTTTCCCCCCAAAATTGAATTTAAACAAATTCCAAGTTGTATAACTGGAGAAAACATAGGTGTCCAGTATGATACTAAATGCATATCAGAATAAAGCTTAATTGATCATGAAAAGTCAAAAGCCTCAAATGGCACCAACATGTTTTCCACAAAAAGAAAACACAAAAAAACAGAAAAAGAAAGACAAAAACATGAACTTTGTACA